>NC_086327.1:41138213-41482380 GCF_036172605.1 Pelobates fuscus | reverse complement strand
TTTTATTTATTTTTTACACTGATTTTATTTGATTTCCAGCCAGCAGGGGGACTGTCATTACAGGCAGTCCCCCTGATGGCAATGTAGCAGACAGCTAACCCGGCCATGTGATTGTGAGGGCCGGAGGAGGCAGGATCTGCCGCGGGGGACTCCCTGGGATCCCAGGTGAGTCCCGACCACGATCGCTGGCGACCGGGTAAGTAACAAAAACCGTAAGGGCGTACTATTACGCCCTGCGGCATTTTGAGCCGCTTAACATAGGGCGTAATAGTACGTCCTCCAGTTTTAAGGGGGTTAAGCTATAGTTTTTTTTGGTGACTATAGTGTTCCTTAAAATAAATAAATAATACAAAAATAAAAAATATCAGGAAGTAACAGGACTGGTTTTTTGATTGACCAGCTGGCTGGAGATGGGGGTGTAACAAGGTTAATTTATAAAAATGTTAGTTTTATTGTTCACACACAAAGCGTTTCAGCAAGCCTAAGTGCTTTATGGGTCTGGAGTGTCCCTTTAATATATTTAAGTAAAACACCAACACATACACAGCATTTATATGAAAACTCAATGATGACTGATGTTTCAGGAAACAATGTGTTAACCACTGAACCAACAGATTCTATTTTAAGATACCCTAAGCTGATCAAAGAGGATCAATGAGCAACAAAGTGTATGGTGCTTCTGTATACACAACCAAAAGAGATATGGAAATAGACCAAAACCCATCACAATAAAACATATGTTATATACTAAAGATAGAGATATGGTTAAAACAAAGCATCAAGTATGAATTGTAGATTTAGTGTTTTAATTGTGTTTACAAAACTGTTTCATATGAAGACACAATGCAAACCCTTCTAAGGTCTTCCGAACCAATATCATTGTTTTACAGTTGACATCCTATCAGGAATATACCGTTTGGGAGGATTATTTAAAAGGGTGAGACAACAGATAACATGGCACCCACTGTGTGTCAGATAATGCCCAAGAGATACATATCAAAGCAAGGCACACCAATACTTGTAAATACCCACAACTGGGCAGCAAGACAGCAAAGGTGTTGCTGTGTTTTTTGCGTTGGAGGTAATAGAAAAGAAAAAAAAAAAAGAAAAAAATACGAGGACGGTAGATGTAAGGCATATACACATAATAAACTATTTGGGTTTATTCACTAAACAGTGAATCAGAGCGTAACTGAGGAACTGCAAACTGTAGGCCAAGAACTAGAATAGTGACCCAACTCATCGAATGCTTCAATTCTATGTACTTTGATCGAAAACTTGAAACTTCCTTGTCAAATCTCCACAGTGCTTTTTATGAATGAATGAGAAAAACAAAGTTTAAAAAAAAAATAAAAAAAAAAAAAATGAAGAAATCATTCCTTTAAGTTATTCAATTGATGACCAAGCAACATAATCATAAAGTATCATATTAGTTACAACATAACTACAAATGTGATAAAATATTGAGCCATAAAATAATGTGAGGGTGTGGAGAGCTAGATAATTAACCTGAGGTATATCTTCTATTAAAGTGCTCACTGACTTCATCATTTGAAAGCAATGCCAAGAAACATATGAAATAAGTGAAACATGCATGACATCATCAACCAAAATCCTGGAGTTACCAACTAGTAACAGACTGACCTGGAAAGAATGCCTTATGAAGTACCAAAGATGATAACATCCATATGCAAAGTAACAGGTATGGCTGATAACATCTCAGATGAAAAACTGCAGTTTGGACATTCAACAATAACACACTATGTTCAGTTGGTAAATATGCGTTGCTATCTCTTGGTGTTTTGTTCTTGAAATGTTACAAATTAGTTTGAAGAACAGGTCACTTTTTCACTTGTCAAACTTCCCATCTTAGGAAAAGATGAACATATAAGAAGGTAAACACATGCAGACCAGCTTTTTTCTCAACTCTGTTACCAGGGACCCTTCTGTTATTCTGAGGACTTTTTTTCTGGTGTCAACAATAAACAGACAATTGCAAGTCTGTGACAGATCTGATATGTGGGAGGCAATACAACATGCTAAAAAAAAAAGTAGGTATTTCAAGCACTTACGGCAGAATCCAAAACAATTACAATTACATACAATTCGTTGCAAACTAGCCTACTGCACAGCTCTGTGTAACATATTGACAATTCCTAAATAGTTCACTTCAAAGGCCTGCATATAAGCAAGCTCTCTTGCCCTCGTCAAAGCATCATAAACATTGCTGAAATGAGAAACACTGCTTCAGGGTAGTTCTATAATTTATCTAGGACAACCATTTTCCGCAATTTATTAGACTATCTTTGTGAAATGTACACTGCGTGCTGCATTGATATAATTATTGCTCTGTAACAGAATATAATCATTCCATATTAAAGGGGTAATATAATATAATATATATACACACATACATATAGAATACATTATGTTTGTTTGGTACCATGTAATAGCTTATTCTTTGAATTTATTTTCTCTTCTGTACATACTCTCATTTATATAGGAAACACTTTTTTGTGTATTTCACTTATTTATCTGTTTTATTTGACAACAGTTCATACATTAGTGTATTTATGTCATTATATTATCGGTTATACTATTTAAAAAAAAATAACATTAATAAATATATTAGAGGAGAATACATAACGGTGAAATTATGGGAAAATAATGCCATTGAAGTATTGAGACATCATTAACCATAAGGCCAAAAGTCAAACTTAGTGTAAGATGCTGGGGCAATATGTGAGGTTAACGTATAGTGTGTTAGGGTAGTGCAGATGTTATGGAGAGGACTTTGCAGTAATATCACAGTGTTGCCTGTGACTAGCAGGAGTTACAGTACGTGAAAGCTGCTGTACCATAATGGCAACAGATATCACTCAGACGTATAACCCATGTGCATCCCATATTCCCAAGATTTGGGACCCCTGACTACACAGAGGTGATCCATGTATATTCATCCATTCTTTACAGAATATAATCACATGGATGACACCAGTAGTACTGTATTCTAAAACATGAAATTGTCAGACATATATATATATATATATATATATATATATATATATATACACACACACACACACACACAGATTGTGCAACTCCAAATATTGCATGTGGATAGGTGATTCCATTGTGACTAGATGCACACATATATGTACCTTTACTATATTTAATAATTTCTTAAAAGACTCAACATGGCCATTATCAGAATCTAGCTATAAAAGATCAACTGCCAATATGGAACATTTATTAATAGACAAATTAGAGAAATCAGACACAAAAAGGAGTAGAACAACCCATTCTGAATTGGCTTTGAAACATATTACCAGTTAACCTTTTGGCACTCCAGCTGTTATGAGTATCACCCAGATGCTCATCCTGCTAAATAACTGGTTGATCGTGGGAAATATAGTCCACAATGGCAGGAGTACCAAAGGTTAACCATGCCTAATATAAAGTATCATTAGTCATAATCATTGAATATATATGAATACACACATTTCTCCTTAAAATGCACGTATCCTGACCCAGTGATGCTTCCCCTTTAAATTGTATGCATTTCAATAGAGCCTCTAAGAAAGTGAATGAATATGGGAAGGAGTGGGGACAGTAACAGGAATTGTTTTATGCTCATTTTAAATGGGAGGGGGGTTGTTGTGATCAATCATTAAGGGTGTTCTAAAACATCTGTATTTAGGAAGCATGATTGGGGGTGGTCTCTTTAGAGATGTCACAAGGTCATGCTCAGCTAAGTGACAGCTACTGTCCTTGACAACAAGTGACAGCCTCTCCCCCCCCCCAAAATAAAAAACAGAGGGGGGGGGGGGGGGGGTATCTTATTTGCCTATTTTGACATTGATGGCAAAGCTTCCTCCCTCCAGCTGTGGTGCAGTACAAGTTCTCAGGATGCTCTCTCCACCTGAACATCTGGTGCAAACCTCAGCAGAAAAGTTTAACATTGCCTGTAAGAGCAAGGGGCAGGGAGCCCCCCAGATGGTGTCACAGGACTACAACTCCCATGATACTCTCCCAGTCTTGCTGCCGGCCAAGTATCATGGGATTTGTAGTCTCCATAACCTCTGGGGGGTACCTGCTGCCGGTGCCAGGCCCTGCCAGCCGGTGCCCGTTGCTAGGTGACCCGCTCCATCCTCTCACCTGGTGCAGGGCGCTGATGCCGTCCGTGTTGGTGCTGTCAATGACCTCGTTGCCCGCCTCCCCCCTCAGCATGTCCTCGGCCTCCAGCAGGTCCCCCCCGGCGCAGGCCGCCAGGAACTCCGCGGCTCTCTCAAAGCGGACGGTGCGCTCGCCATCTCCGTCCCCCTGCGAGCCCCTCTCCTCCCCGTCATCTCCCTCCGGCTTCCCGCTCCCCGGCCGCCGCCTCCTCCTCCGCCGCTGCCAGCGGGGCTCCGCGGCCTCCTGGTTGGTGCAGGACAGAGCCCACTGCCGCAGCTGCTCCCTCCGCCTCTCCTTGGCTTGTGCGGCGGCAGCAGCCCCTTCCGCCATGTTGTGTTTATGTCTCTGCCTAGTGCCGCCGCCACCGCCGCCTGTGTCTCACCCCCCTCCTTCCCTCCTCCGCCCTGTGCGTCCTGAACCCTGCCGCCAGCCTGCCGCCCTGCGTCATCACGTCACCAGCGAGCGTCCCCGGGCATGCCGGGAAATGTAGTCACTCCCTCCCACTCACTCACTCACACACACACACACTCTGTTACTGTTAGGAAGCTCAGTGAAGGAGCATGGTTGTGTTGACAATAAATAGATTAAATTATATTAACAGAGTCGGATTGTGAAGTTTGCCCAGGACCCTAGGCAGGATGCCAGATTGGGGCCTACAGCTCTGGGCTCTGTTTCTGAGTGTGTGCTGTGGCTGAGAGTTGTGTGTGTGGAGGAAACAGAGTTATATGGGGGGCGAGGGGGTATCCCTGTGTGTTGGCTGAATGTTTTGTGTGTGTGCAGGGGAGTCTGAGTGTTGTGTGCATGTTTTGCCACCTCCCTTTTACTTAAAGGGACACTCACGGCACCAAAACAACTTCATGTAAATAAAGTTGTTATACTGCCATCAGGCTCCTGGACGAACGGTTTAACCCCTAAGTTGCCTACAGCGGCGATATCCACTTTCCCCCCAGGCAGCATCTGGCTGAGTCATAGAAACATAGAATGTGACAGCAGATAAGAGTCTAGTCTGCCCAATTTTCTTAATACTTTCATTAGTCCCTGGCCTTATCTTATAGTTAGGATAGCCTTATGCCTATCCCACGCATGCTTAAACTCATTAACCTCTACCACTTCAGCTGGAAGGCTATTCCATGCATCCACTACCAATGTCACTTGGCGTTGGTTCGGGCTCGACTGCTACTCCTCCCCCACCGACTTCAGCCGGCTGGGGAGGCCTAATGCGCATGTGTGGCAATAACCGCCCACGCATTAGTATTTCCCCCATAGGAAACGTATAATGCTTTACTATGGGATTTTACATGACGCCGGATGTATAGCGTGAGGATGTCCAGCATCAGTTAGGCGATTAAAGTTGCCTAATGACCCAGAAGTCCCCCAGAACAGCCACTAGAGGTGGAGTTAACCCGCAAAGGTAATTATTGCAGTTTGTTAATAACTGCAATAATTACCATTGCAGGGTTAAGGGACCTGGTACTGTGCACCTAGACCACTTTAATGAGCTGAAGTGGTTTGGGTGTCTATAGTGTCTTTTTTAAACTCGTTTTTCATAGATAATCACCATTTGACAGGAGGAGAGCAGTGTTGGCCGCGCATGCTTTTGTTTGTCCTCGTTGCTAACCTATCAGGACCGTTGGATTGAACAAGAAGATGAGTTGGCATGATAACATGAGAGGCAGATTGAGAGGCTGCAGTTGCTGGATCTTGGTGATGGGAAAAAAAGGTGAGCAAAACCCTTTTCCCATTTTTTTATTTTGATTTCGGAGCTGGCCGAAACTAAATGCAGAGGAGAACACGATAGTGATAGGAATACAGGTTTGTTCCTTAAAAGTGGAAAAAACACTATTGGCCTTCTGTCTTAAAGAAATATTTTCGCAAACCCCCCTATACTGTCATTCAAACAACCACCCAATATAAGGCAAAAACCTGTCTGCGGTAAACTGATACTGGAACTGGACAGCCCACAGAGTGGCACTGAACTCTGTAAACGAAACTCTCTGCAAACTGTGCCAGCATATAGGTAACCGCAGCAGAGCCATGCACAGTATCAAAACATACAACATAATGGGTCATAATTAAGCACATCTGCAAATGTGGTTATTTTCGATACAATGCACAGAAAACCACAGAGGATGTTACATTGGGGAAACCTCACTAGATAAAAACCTCAGGCACCCACACAGACATTCAGTGAAAAAGGAACCTTGAATAGACATTTAGTGAGAAAAAAAACAAATAGAAAAAATTAACCCCAGTTGAACACCATTTCACCCAGGCTGATCATAGCATCCAAAACCTAAAAGTAAAAGCACTTGATTGAAACTTCAAAAACACTCAGAAACTTAATTCATTTGAAATTAAAATATTAATTTATATTAATACTATAAACAAATGACTACATGCAATTTGTGAATTTTTATCACATTGTGTATATTTCTTAAAGCTTACATTTAAAGAGCCACTAAAAGCACCCAGACCACTTCATTGAGATGAAGTGGTCTGGGTGCAGTAGCCCTTTACATTGCTGTTTAGTAGAAATGGCAATGCTTACATTACAGAGTTAAAGGAACACTATAGTGCTGGAATACATCATTTGGTCCTTAGCCTCCCTCTCTGTGGAGATTAAAGGTAGTTTTACTTCCCTTTTCTCCAGTGCTGCACTGGTCTTGCTGTGGCTGACCCTGCCTGGTCTTGCCTTCATGGTTAAGATCATCAATTTGGATGTTCTTAGCTAATCCAATGCATTCCTGTTGGAAAGCATTGGAGGATATTGTGCATGTAAAACACCAATCAGGAACTCCTCATGGAAATGTATGGACTCAATGCCTCTCTATGATTAACATTCAGCGCCTCCATTCAGAGCATGGAGACGCTGAACGTCAGTGCTGCACACTGTGCAGCACTGACCCAGGAAACACCTCTAATGGCCACTAGAGGTGTTCCTATATATAGGGTGAGGTAGAAGCAAAAATACCTACAAAATTCAAAATATAAACAAATAAAAATTAGACCTGTGCTGCAGTTACTTCACACTGAAGTCTCAACAGTGTATATACAACCAAAAAACAAACAAGAGTCCTGCGCATCCAGTATAGGTGTGCACACCCAGGTGCTACTGATACCGGAGAAACTGACGGAAGCCAAGCACAGAGAGATGGACACAGGTTTCTTCAGGAAGGAAGAGATTCTTTATTCGATTCACCGACCGGGGCTCAGAGGGACTTATGTCACCAAAATACAACAAGATCTGAGCCCAGAACTGACTGTGTAAATGCATGATATAGACATATAGCTCCTCCTATAGTTAACTCTACCCACATATATTCTTTACACAATCAGCTGAACAAAGCCTAACTTCCCTTACTTGTTAGACCACATGGCTCACCCAGAACAATGGAGGAGGGGGGAAGTGTTTTCAGTTTCTGCATTCCTGCATTTGCTCAATACGGTGTTGATTGTATCTTAGCTACGTGAAACTAACTAACTGATACAACATTTACACATATGCCACATGGCAATCTTGTCCTAGTAAATTTATTTTTACTGAGATTCCACCACATTCCCCCCTTTGATGCTTCTGATATTTCACAATTCCAGATGCATCACTTAACCATAGTTTGCTTACACCTCAGGTTGCCATGAATCAGAACAGACCTCGTAAGCATCTTAGCATCCTTACAAATTCCTTTAGCACTCCTCATTCTGAATATATTCTCTCTGGGCTAAGGGTTCATACTTGCAAACAGCCATTACATGCGCAGCTGGTTTCCTTTCTGTCGTGCTCTCTATGACACTCTGTATGGACCTAATTACCAATGGAACCAAACATGGTAGAAAGAGACACACTATAATCAACATGACTCCTCCTACCAATGTCTTGATCCCTCCAAGCTGCTCGTACCTACTTCCAAACCAACTACTAGAATTGTACCCGTTCCAGGCTTAAGTCGGTACATGCGTCAGTTTAGCCATGTGGCTTGTGAGATCAGCCACTGCCTGCCCTTCATCATCTATGTGCAGACAACAGTTGCTGAGATTGAACTTTCCACATACACCTCCTTCTATTTGCACTGGAAGTGAATGGAGGACTTTATCAACAGCCCAACTGGTTTACCTGGTAAGAAGGCTATGTGCTTTACAGAGGAATCCATAATTGCCTAATGGTAGAATGAGGCTTGAATCCCTGTATTAGAATACAATAACACTTCATGGGCATACAGTTTGTCTGTTAACCAGTTCCCTCACATATTACATCCCTCCTATTGGCAATGAAGCGCGCTAAGGTAGCCAGTGCCACTCATTATCTTCCCAGCTACCTACATTCAAGGATGCTAGCTTCTTTTTATGATTCACATCATAAACTTTAACTCTCAAGGTCTCTGCTGTTTCAATTGGCAACAAGAAGAAGGATGGTTTGAGCATACCTAATACACATGCCCCTTCCCAGTCCTGTGGTAACTCCGAATATACTTTCTTACCACAGATCCAGTACAAATTTGCTGGGGCTCTCCAGGTAGATGTGATGGATAGGTCAAACCACACATCCTTTAAATTGGCGTATCTAGCAAACGGGTTAGATGGTTCTGAGACATTTGAAGCCGACCACCAAGTTGTATTCTTCGTATCATCATCATAAGCTTTTTGCCCTAGACAAGTTAATTCTCCTACAGAAGTATTATACATCATTCCTTTCCTCGCTATGCAAACATAACCTATGATGGAGGTCTTTAATCTCCACTCAGATTTACCTCTAACACTCATATGATAATTGGCTTGTGTAGATATTAATTGGTCAACTGCCTCAGAACCGGACATTACCTCCTTTGCTTCCCAAGGCCATTGGTCTCCCATGTTAGTACCTCCACACACATAGCAGTTGGTAACATTAAGACTACCGGCAATACTTTCGGCTAAATCTATGAACAGGTTTTTAGCATTATGGGGGATCTTATTATCTATACTCATCTCTTCATAAAAAGAATGGTATACTTGATGAGTTTGGGAGGTTACCGTATCGGTCTCTATCCCTATAAATAATATTGTCCCAGGATCTAAACCCGTCCCATATATTTGGAACCCAAATAAGTTACCGAACCTATCTATGAATCGTTCAGGATTATTTATGAGTATATGGACTGGGTTACATTCCCTAGACTTACAATATGGCTTTGTAGGCAACTTAGTAACAATCATATCCTTATCTACTGTCGGTCCCCAAGTTGCCCACCCCACACAAGACCAATATGGGCAAAAGTTATATTCCCTATCTGGGCATCTCGGACTTACATACTTGTTTTTACTACTGGGACAAATATATTTATCATTAGACCCATACGTTCTCTCCCACTTAAGATCCCCACATACATTCCACGGCTTTCTACCACTTGATATTGCTTTACATGCATCAAATAGCAGAACACCCGAAGAATGTACGGTTTCTAACTCAGTTTTATTTATTAGGGTCCCCTGAGGATCTCCATTCCTGAGGGTCAACCAAATTGTACGGGGTTGATACTCCGGATTGAAGCACCTAGGTTCTCCTACTCCTAAATGGCATACACTATATTCTATACCTAGATATATACACCTAGACACATCACCTTTACACTCATATTGTGAATGCCAAATTAGGGTCTGGGAAATATGATTACCTGTCTTAGTAGTCTTAATGCAAACCTCACAGCTAGGAGTGTCGGTACCTCTACCTTCCTGAATATAAAAAGACACAAAAATATACATTATCAAAAGCACTTCTTTCGACGTCTTCATCCTCAGTCTTCGTCCGTGCGATGGCACCTCAGCTTCCAGGATGTAAGGGCTGCAGGGAATGGAGTTCTGCTCGTCTTCACAGGGGTCCCTTCGAGACTTTCCTGGCTTTTAATAACACGTTGGTGAGCGGACAGGCATTATTATGGCCGTCAAAAACACTCACTTGTAGATCTTTGTTGATGTTCCCTTTTAACAATATTATCTTCGCAAAAAAAAACACTTTTAATCCAACTCGGTCACACGCTTCAACTGGATCTTGCAAGGATTCTCTGGATCTATGGTAGCTTGTCAGGAATCTGCCGCTGTTTTTTTTTACCCTAGAGTGATGAATCCACGGAGTCACTTCTACAACCTTTACAACTGTTGGGGTAGATAAAAGAACAACATAGGGACCTCTCCACTTGGAACCTAATGGAACAGTGTTCCATTTTTTTATCCACACTTGATCCCCTAGATGGCAAGAATGAACAGGTGGATAAATATTCACAGGTAATCTATCTTGTACCCATTTCTGTACCTCCTCCATAGTTTTACCCAACTCTACAACCTGCTGCCGGGTAATTCCTTCTCCCAACTGACTCAAATCCCCCGTTAAGTTACCAAGTATGGAAGGTGGATGCCCATACATAATTTTTCAGCAGTACCCCAGAAACAAAAGAAAGCATCTTTGAGGTCTAGGAAGGTATAGTAGGTTGCCCCACCTGGTATTAAAGCAAGCAGATTATAGGGGATGGGTACCACTGGGTGTATATTGACTACTGCATTATTAACTGCGTTTAGATCTTGTACAGGATGATACTCATCTGATCCCGGCTTCTGAACAGGTAATAATGGAGTGTTCCAAGGGGAGGTACAGAATTTTAGGATGTCATACTTTGCACACTTATCCACATAGGTTTGTATATTTTCCTTAGCCCTCTATAATATATGGTACTAACTAAGGCTAACAGGATATGCTCCAAGCTTTGATTCAATGTGTATTGGTGGAATATTGCGAGCAAGTCCTGGAGGATTATTCTCTGTCCATATTCTTGAAATGTCAAATAAGGATTCATCACTCTTAGGGTCTGTATTTGTTATTATAGAGTAGAAGTGCCATTCTTCTTCCCTTTGCACCGATACTGATATTATGCCTGGTGATCTATTAAACTTCAGAGACGTTGATCCGTTGGGTTTAAAAGTTATCTGGGCTTGAAGCTTTAATAATAGATCTCGTCCTAGAAGCTGAACTGGACACTCCAGCATATATAGGAACTGGTGCTTAACCAAATGGCCTCCTAGAATACAAGTATGACTCCTGAGAATTGGTCTAGCAGCGCTTTTCCCAGTAGCTCCTATCATAATTATAGTCTTCCTGAAGGAGGAGCAACTAGGTTAGTTACCACAGAGTACTCAGCACCAGTGTCAATCATGAAAAAGCTCCTCTTTCCCTCTATTGATACATCGACCATAGGCTGCACTTGGCTAAAGGGGGATGGAGCCCAGTCGGTATCAATAGTCTTCCATGACAGTGTCAGCCAGACTGACAAAATCTCTATCTTCTCTATCCCTTAATCTCTAGGTAGGGGAATAGTATACTACTGTCATTCCCTCCAAGACTTTCTCTATGGCCACCTCTGTAACCATCTCGTAACCTTCTCTCTTGTCTTATCTATAACTTGCTTTATATTCCCTCTGTGGGCAGTCACTTTTCCAATATCCTTCCTCTCTACAATACGCACAGTGATTCCTACTTCCTCCCTTACTCAGGCTATTCTCAACTCCTCTATTCACCTCCCTTCCCTGTCTCTCTACACTTATGATAGCTACAGCTAGCATATCTGCCTTCATCCTCATTTTACGTTCTTCCTCCTGCTTTGTTTCAATCTCCCTGTTCATATACACCTGAACTGTGATATGGACATTCCTACAAATCCCTTTAACTTTAGCAATTTTCTTTTGATATCACCTTGGGTCTGGCTGACAAATGCTGAGTTGTTCATTCGAGAGTTCTCAGGGGCCTCTGGATTAAAAGGAGTATATAATCTATATGACTCCAGCAATCTCTCATAGAAAGCATTAGGTTACTCGTCTGCTTTCGTAAAGGAATTATGGGTCTTCCAATTAAACAGATCAGTCATGGTGAACGGGACATAAACAAATACAGGGTCTGCCAACTGTAATTGACCATTAATATCAATGTGTGGTGGACCAGGGGTAAGCTGCAGTGGCATTTGTAAATGTCAAAGTTGGAGGGCACCGGTCATTTGTCAGGTTAGGGTGGGACTTAGATAGGGTTGTTTAGTCATAGGTTCCGGTCGGGGAGTGGTGAGGTAGGTGGAAATGGATAAATTAATTTTACTGGTCAGTAACTTGGTTAACAAAATGTTTCGGACAGGGCTAGGAGGAGCCTGACCAGTAACCAAAAATGGTAAAAGTGTATTCCAGCGTCCTATACCATTGACCATTTCATCCAGTTGTATTTCAAAACTAATTTACTGTTACTAAAGGCACACAAGGCTCAGTAATTATAGTGTTATGTCAGTGGTTATGGTGTTTTCAGTGATTATGGTATTATCAGTGGTTATGGTGTTTTCAGTGGTTATGGTATTATCAGTGGTTATGGTATTATCAGTGGTTATGGTGTTTTCAGTAGTTATGGTGTTTTCAGTGGTTATGGTATTATCAGTGGTTATGGTATTATCAGTGGTTATGGTGTTTTCAGTGATTATGGTATTATCAGTGGTTATGGTATTATCAGTGGTTATGGTATGTTCAGTGGTTATGGTATTTTCAGTGGTTATGGTGTTTTCAGTGGTTATGGTGTTTTCAGTGGTTATGGTATTATCAGTGGTTATGGTATTATCAGTGGTTATGGTGTTTTCAGTGATTATGGTGTTTTCAGTGGTTATGGTATTATCAGTGGTTATGGTGTTTTCAGTGGTTATGGTATTATCAGTGGTTATGGTATTTTCAGTGGTTATGGTGTTTTGTAATTGCTGAGAATTATCTGATTTCAGTGGATTCAGTTACTGTTATTAAGAATTCTCCTCACAATTTTGACTGCTAATAATAAAACTGAATACAAAGAACCAGTTGGGGGGGTAGGTAGGCACAGAAAAAGGAGGGGACAGGCATCTGAGAGCCAGAGACAATTAGAGCACAGGGGGACATACCAGCTGCACCAGTTTTTGCTAAAGAATTTAGTTGAGGGATGGTCAGATGGGTCAGATTCCATTGGGGATGGACAGACCAGTTTTGATAACCATCTAGTAACACAAACTGGTCATTCTCTACTACATAAGGTAGTCCCCAAAATCACACACATTATATCCCTTTTTAAAGTTATTTAGCATACATTCTAAGGGATCAACAATCTTTAAATTCCGGCGCTGCCATACTTAGCAACGGAGCGTCTAATTCAAAGAAACACAACAAACACACCTCCAACAGTCACACTCGTTTCCCTGGCAACAGCGCCATGTGGCACAGTTACTAGGTCAAACTCATACAACAAAACATACAGGGAATTCCCGTACACACACAGCTGTTACACCAGTCACTAAGTAACTAATATTATGCCCTTTGGCGAAACTATACAGTCACCCACGCTATAATTCTCTATATATGAATTACCCGTCTATAACACACCCCAGTAACATCGTCTTTTACAAATAGCGGTTACAGTACGGTTAGCATAAGTCAAAGCACAATTTAAGGTCACAATACAATTATTAGTGGTTATGGTGTTAAACATGCATTAGACGACAATGATTAGTACTTATATACAGTGTCAGTAAATATACAGGGTTATGGTACCGTGCACTATGATACAGCAACACACTATTAACACTCTCGCTAGACGGCTGAGCTCGCGCTATCTAACAAGATATACACTTTACTAAACAATCTTTAACACATTTACAATCCCAACTAAACTATTGGCCAGTACCTTGAATGGACTACCTAAAACTATCTACATCCGTTTTGGTTAGCCACACTGCCCAAGCACCACATATAGCGAGCTAGAGGACCGAATTTACACAGACGCCTCTTAGTCGATTACTATCAAAAATCTAGTGGGTTCCAAATTTACACGCCTTCCCACTTAGCCAAGATAGGTTGAGAGCTAGCGAACCGAATTTACACAGACGCCGCTTAGTCTCCCGGTCGCTCCGACCTAGCGAACGTAATATACACCCTAGAACGCTAGTCTAGACAAGACACCGGTGTCCGGCTAGGGCTATTTACACCAGAACCCCGCCTGACTAACCAAATCAAACGGTCTTACTAAAGAGCGTTCGATTGAGCGGTGCGCCTTCGCTCCTTCCCTCCGACAGAGGGGGCAGATTCCATACACAGATTTAAACCCCTTTTGGGCCTACCGCACAATCGGTATACCCCTAGTGGGTCTGCCGTCTAAAACAGCAGTTGTCTTACCTCCTCGTTCCTGAACCTGGGTTCACACTCATCGACGGGGACACCCCAGCACTTACTACGTAGAGGCCGATGATCTCCTGGACAAAAGACCAGTGGCGCCGAGACGAAGGGAGGTCCACGCAGAAGTTCAGGGGTGCAGCCGTAGAGAACGTGGGCAAAGATAGACCGTCTCACGCCTCTGCTTCTCAGCTACCGTTGAACGATGAGCTTCCCGGCCCAATGCACCAAATGATACCGGAGAAACTGACGGAAGCCAAGCACAGAGAGATGGACACAGGTTTCTTCAGGAAGGAAGAGATTCTTTATTCGATTCACCGACCGGGGCTCAGAGGGACTTATGTCACCAAAATACAACAAGATCTGAGCCCAGAACTGACTGTGTAAATGCATGATATAGACATATAGCTCCTCCTATAGTTAACTCTACCCACATATATTCTTTACACAATCAGCTGAACAAAGCCTAACTTCCCTTACTTGTTAGACCACATGGCTCACCCAGAACAATGGAGGAGGGGGGAAGTGTTTTCAGTTTCTGCATTCCTGCATTTGCTCAATACGGTGTTGATTGTATCTTAGCTACGTGAAACTAACTAACTGATACAACATTTACACATATGCCACATGGCAATCTTGTCCTAGTAAATTTATTTTTACTGAGATTCCACCACACTACCACAATTTATTTGAGGACAAAGTTAAAGGGACACTCCAGGCACCCAGACCACTTCTGCTCATTGGAGTGGTCTGGGTGCCAACTCCCACTACTCCTAACCCTGCAAGTGTAATTATTGCATTTTTTTATAAACTGCAATAATTACCTTGCAGGGTTAACTCCACCTCTAGTTGCAGTCTATTAGACAGCCACTAGAGGGAACCTCCTGCTCTATAGCACAGGAAACCTTTGCTAGAGCGTCGCTGGACGTCCAAACGCTGTGTGAGGACCTCCAGCGTCGCTCAAATCCCCATAGGAAAGCATTGAAATTAGTTTTCAATGCTTTCCTATGGGGAGACGTAATGCACATGCGCGGCATTGCCGCGCATGCGCATTAGGTCTCCTCGGCCGGTGGGCGGGATCAGTCTCGCCCACCGGCCGACGGAAGAACAGGGAGGAGCGTCGCGGAGGAGGAGACAGCGGCGAGGGACATCGTCGCTGCCTCAGGTAAGTGACTTGAAGGGGTTTTCACCCCTTCAGTAACCGGGGATTGGTGGGTGGGAGGGAGAGGGACCCTCCAGGGCCAGGAAAACGTATTGTTTTCCTGGCACTGGAGTTTCCCTTTAAAGCAGCAAATGTTTCGATCAGCAGCCCTTTCTCAATGCTAATGCTAAGGACATTAGCATTGAGAAAGGTCTGCTGCCCGAAACGTTTGCTGCTTTAACTTTGTCCTTAAATACATTGTGGTAGCACCTGGGTGTGCACACCTATACTGGATGCTGTAATGTAAACCCTGCATTTTCTTTGCAAAGTCAGTGTTTACAGAGAAAAGACTGCAGGGACATGCTATAGACACCAGAACCCCTACATTAAGTTTACTTACTTTTTATCCAGTGCCGAGATTTCCATGGCTTTCTTGCCTGTACCTCCTCTCCTTGTGTCATTCAGCTCTCAATCCGGTGGTCCATTCCAATGCTCCGCATCGAAGAGCATTGGGGACGGATGCACAGTGTGCTACACGCACATTTCCAAATACTTCTCATAGGAAAGCATTGAATTTAATTCTTTACTATGAGCTGCAACATCACATAACCAAGTTTTACAGCTGTATTTTACTAGTGTCTACAAGACTGCAGTGTTTTACATTGCAAGGGGTAAAACTACAGGACCACTGTACCAGACTACTTCATTAAGATACAGTGGTCTGGGTGACTTCAGTAATCATTTAAGAAACTAATTGTAAATTCCATTATATTGATATATTGATAGCCTTTGCTATTGACCTGAAAAAGAGAGGAAACTCTCAAAAGCCTTTCTTTTAATTTGTATTGTTAGTCCAATAAAAAGCAGAAAAATATCAGTGTCTGAAGTAGGCCCTCTAATCCTACAGCTTAATGTAGTTGTTCTGGTGAGTATAATCATTCCCTTCAGGCATTTTCATGTAAACACTGTGTTTTCAGAGAAAAGGCAGTGTTTACATTGCCACCTAGGGATACCTCCATATGCCACTCATCAGATGGCCACTGGAGGTGCTTTGTGCAGCACTGCGTTCAGTGTCTCCGCTGAACTTTCCTTATAGAGATACATTGATTGGCTAAGCTGGTATTTGGCTCCATCCCATCCTGCCTCCTTGTCGATTTCAGCCAAGCCAATTGGCTGAAATGATTTAATTCTGATTATGTCAGCAAGGAGGCGGATTGGGGGCGGGGCTAGAATCAGCAAAACCGCGCCGCTCAGGAAATAAGGTAAGTTTTCCTTCTTTTTAAGGGAAAAGCAGTGGCAAGCTACCTAAATAGTGGTTTTAACACTATATGGTCAGAAATACATGTTTGTGTTCCTGATCATATAGTGTTCCTTTAATGAAAAAGAATGATTATTATTCCATCAAGGAATTTCTATGTATATTAATGTTTAAATGTTAAATCTTATCTGCACATGGAAAGAGGAAGCATCACAAGAGGAACATTTCTAAACACACAGGGCTCTGTTGAAATTCTCAGTTTAAAACATGCAAACGTGCAGCAGTAAAAAAATTATTATAAAAAAAAAAGAAAGTGCATACGGCAATACTCCTGTTATTTTGAATATACAGACAATATAATGTCTATAATGTGAAAATATATATTATATTCGTATATTCTATTGTATCATTAACAATGTCAGTGTTATTCACAATAATGGAACTTATTCACTAAACTCTGAACTGTAGCAAGCGGAATTCCATATGACAAAATTGAGGATAAGAAAGTTAAGCTATCACCAAAGCTGAGATGGGCAAGTTTCCAGATCAACTATTTTAGCTTGAATTTAGTCATACAGATTTACGTTCGCTCTAGTTTAGAGTTTAGTGAACAAACCCCAAAGTTTGAATTGAATCAAAAATACATTTAAAATTTTAAGGAAAAAGAAGTCAGCTACGTTTCCAGTTTAGCTATTTTGGCCTCAAACTTGATGAATTCCCGAAAATTCACACTCGAAAATTAGGCATTAATTAGACATAGACGCAAAGATAAAAGGACTCTCCTAAAGCACTTTAACTTTCAAAGGTGCTTTATGTGTGAAGAGTGTGTCCTCTTTTTTACAAAAGTGCAGATTTCAAAAGAAATTGTCACCTTTTTAAGTTAACCTTGTTACACTCTCCTTGCTGTCAGTCAGACAACCAGTCATGTTACTTCCTGGTTTGTTTAGCTCAGTGGAGCTGAATTCAAAAGGCAGGCAATTTCTCAGAACTCCTGCCTTGCAAAGACTTCTCATTGAGCTGCATGGTCAAGTCTGTGATTGGACAACCACAGACGGTCTGCACTGGATTAGACGGGGAGGGATTGCAAAAGCTTGAAACCAAAGAACTGCAGTTTTTACTAGCTGTTTTTATATACACCACAAGGGGGAAAAATATATAATTAAATGCATACATGTTTTCACTGAGGGGGTATCTACTAAATAGTGTATTCATTTGTGTTTGGGCAGTGGAGTGTGCCTTTAAAGGGAGAGTCTAAGCACCAAAATCACCAAAAATCTTAATTAATGACAATGCAGCAAATATGCTGCACCTGGGTAAATTGGAATAATTGTACTTTATGAGAAACAGCATTGTTTAAATTTTACAGTTTCCACTAGGGGCCTCAGATTAAATTATTACAATTATGCAAAGTATGTTGATGTCAAATAGTGGGCGTGCATCCAGCGCATTTCTATGAGAAACTGTGGATCCAATGCGTCTCGTAGAGCACAAGAATGATGGATCATGACGACTGCCTTGCATGCCATGTGGGCGCAGTGCTTCTCTATCAGAAGAATCTATTTTGCCAAAATACTTCAGACCTGATGAGTTAAAGGGATTCTATAGTGTTAGGAATACAAATCTCTGATCCTTACACTATAGTGCCCTCTGGATTCTTTCTTCCCTCGCACCCCACCCTCCGGTACATAAAGGGTTAAAAGGCCCTTTATTAACTTACCCAATTCCAGCTCCTCTGACATCATCTGACAGGGGGGACCTAAGGCGCTTGTGCATCGAGCGCATTAGGCCCTCACTATAGGAAAGCATCCCCTATGGGGATTTTAATGATGCTTGATGTGCTCATGCAGAGCGGGTAAACTGATAAGTCCGGTAAACTCCCAGAAGCGCCTCTAGAGGATGTCTTAGTGCTGCAATGTATTGCAGTTTCTCAAAAACTATAATACAGGACTAAGGGGAACAGGGACACTACACCCAGACCACTTCAATGAGGTGAAGTGGTCTGGGTGCCTATAGTGTCCCTTTAATTGGAGGTGAATCGAGCTGCAGTGAAGAGTCTGTTGCTGGAATAAAAATCCATTTAATAGCGATTTTACTGTTAAATAAAAAAAGTGTGGATCCCAATAATCTAAAATAAAACAGGAACACAACTAATCAGAAAAATAAAGTTTTGTTTTAAATTAGAGTGTTCTTTTAGCTTTAAGGAATAAAACATTGTCTTATCTGGAAATACTGTGTGAGAATCATAATAGCCAAGTACTTCTTTTCACTGTGGATAAATAAGGCATGGAATATATTCTTTCCTGTAATGCAGACAGGCAGTTGGCAGGAGCCCAGCGCATGGACTAATTGGCAAAAGGTGAACAAGAAAGAAACTTGTTCAATGGATGGATACACGCAAGATTGAAATCTGAGTAACCAGTTGATGGGCTTTCAGTCTTGGAGCAGTTGGTATGGTGCTTGTCAAGTAAAGAGATTTAGAGGAACTGGCAAGCTTTTATACATATATTAATAGCAAAACGTAAATAACGCCAGCAAAGGTGCACACTCCAGGGGACACACTGAACACATTCAAAGCAGGTTAGAGGGTGACAGATATCAATCAAAAATCTAAAGTCCTGAATCTGGGCTGCTGTCATGCAGTCCTATGTTGTTTTTTTTTTTTTCTTCTGGTGTCCTGAGACACGAGACAAGTGCAGCAGGAGTGAGCACCTGTTAAGTCAAACATAATTCCTACTTAGTCATATACAATAATAGGATAAACAAATATTGGTACAGCGGTATAGCACTATGTCCAAAAAGATTAATTTTTTTAATTTTTTTTATCACATTTTGGATCAACAGCAGGAACAGAGATGTGTAAATAATTGGGTTTGAGTCTTTTTTTCAGACTTTTCTTTTTTTGTAATTCTTTATTTTTGCTGTGCAAGACATAAACACAAACATTCCTGTAATGCCCTAACAGCATCTGCAAGATTAACATCATACTGGTCAAAACCGTTGCAAGGCATGTGAAAGGAGTGCACTATTTTACCACTAATATTACACTGAACAAAAGTATAAATGCAACACTTTTGTTTTTGCCCCCAATTTTCATGAGCTGAAGTCAAAGATCTAAGACTTTTTCTATGTACACAAAAGTCCTATTTCTTCCAAGTATTGTTCACAAATCTGTGTTAGTGAGCACTTCTCCTTTGCCGAGACCTCACAGGTGTGGCATATGCTGATTAAACAGCATAATTATTGCACAGGTGTGCCTTAGGCTGGCCACAATAAAAGGTCACTCTAAAATGCACAGATGCACTGGATTTGAACTCACAGCTCCAACATCCCAGTCAGGTTCTCTACCATGATATCCACCAGGGGGCTTCAGTATCTGTCTGCCTTATTCTGCTTCCTGACCCCTTGCCTGGATTAAGCAGTGCTGATCCACCTGTAGCCCTTTTCCAATTAGGGTCAGCTGCATCTAATTAGCAGGCTGTAAAAGCCAGCCCTGCCTGAAACCTAGGATCTGGTCATTTTGCCTGTTTGGTGTTTCCTGCCAGATCTCTGCTTCGCTACTGACTGATTTCCTGGACTCTGACCTCTGCCTGCTTTACCGACAACGTTACTCCGCTGCCAGCCCTGACTTCTGCTTCTTGTCTGACCCTGCCTTTGGATTTCCCCTTAATCTGTACTGCGCTTTTGTTTTTTGTTTTTGCCTTCTTCCTGTGCCATCTCTTGCAACTGGGCTCCAACTCCTGGTAAACTGTTCCATAAGTCCCCAGGTGACTGTTACACACATACTGTCAGAAACTGTCTCAGTTAAGCTCATCTGCATGCTCATCGTCCTCATCGGGGTCTCGACCTGACTGCAGTTTGTCGTCGTAACCGACTTGAGTGGGCAAATGCTCACATTCAAAGGCATCTGGCACTTTGGAGTGGTGTTCTCTTCATGGATGAATTCTGGTTTTCACTGTACAGGGCAGATGGCAGACAGCGGGTATGGCGTTGTGTGGGTGCGGATGTCAACGTTGTGGATCGAGTGGCTCATGGTGGCGCTGGGGTTATGGTATGGGCAGGCGTATGTTATGGAAAATGAACACAGATGCCTTTTATTGATGGCATTTTGAATGCACAGAGATACCGTGACGAGATCCTGAGGCCCATTGTTGTGCCATTCATCCATGACCATCATCTCATGTTGCAGCGTGATAATGCACAGACCCATGTTGCAAGGATCTGTACACAATTCTTGGAAGCTGAAAACATCTCAGTTCTTGCATGGGCAGCATACTCACTGGACATGTCACCCATTGAGCATGTTTGGGATGCTGTAGATCGGCTCAATTTTTCTCTGTGTATATTCAGGCTAGGATAACCTGTCTAGACCTGGTGTATGATCAAATCTGGTTAGCAGGAAAAAATATCTAGACAAGATGGTAAATGTGATGCTGGGAAAAACATAAGTGGAGGAACACACGCTAATATACATCACTAGAGGAAACCATCGGATCCTAAGTTGTTATATCATTGCATCCAACATAGCATATATTAAAAATAGGACATATTAATCATGCAGCAACACAATTGGAAGACAGAGAGAGCCAAATATCTCTTGATATAAACAATTTCTACTTGGTCTGTAATATTTTATAGACTTGTACATTCAATTTAAAATGTTTTGCAATTCAGATGAATTTCGGGCGATTCTCAATTTGTCTGAATTCAGCAACTCCCAAAATGGCAAATGATTGTATCAGGAAACAAATTAAAAAGGCAAAGATTGAGCAAATGCGATTGTTTCATAATTCGGAGTTCAATCTTTGGAGTCAAAAAAGGGGGAGAGGGAATGGATAAAAATAAGCAGCTTTGTTTGCCATAATGGAAAAGAGGTCAGCACAAAGATATTGATCGTATCTCCTGTCCAGTCTAGAGGTAGAAAACAATTGTTGTACTGATGGAAAAAAAAAGTTGATTGATGGCTAGGGGACAACCACTAAATGTTGATTTTAGTCACAGATCAAATTCGAAATGACCAATAGAAGGGGGGTGAAAGAAAGTTACTTTTGTAGGTGTGTGATGTTCTGCACACATCCTACATCTTGTAGGGAAGACTACAATTCTTCAAAACAAAGTGTGAATGCTAGTCGACTTTTAAGGAGGGAGCAAGAGAAATCAGGGCTTCTCACACACTGTCTATAACAGGATGTCAACACAAGATGGAACTCCTTTTTATACATGCTAGAAAGAAATTTGGAACAGCAAAGGGAAATTCAAAGTCTATCTTCTGACCAGTACATTGGGGCGTGAGGTTTGGACAATAAAAGGGCCAATTTGAGCCACCTTTATGCCAGTTTAGGACAGGCCATCATCCCCTTATTCATCCACCTCATGAAAAGAAAAATGTTTTGCAAATTAAACTACTCCTGTTTTTGCTTCCCCAATTTTAAAATAACTCTCATTGAAATGGTTTTATCCTGCCTGGCTGAGTCTTACAGTGTGGTCATGCCAGCTACTTATCCAGCTACAAATTGTCTTTAAATTCAAATCTTTTTTCTAAATTTCTAAAAGTCTTCTGAGATTATTTAATATTTCATTTTAATAAAAATTTAAAGTTCCTATTTAAATATAGATATAATCTAATAAATATGACATGTTGACAGTTCACGATTGGTATGGTTGCATAGCCATTACGTAAGTAATATTTTAGCTGTTTTTGCATTGCACTACACTAATAGTTGAACTTTTGTGCCAGCTTGGATACTTTAAATTGTTTTCTATGAAACAAACGCGTGGATGAAATTTGGATATAATAGAGTCATTGTGACTTGCTCTGGCACAGCATGTTTCACAGTTGTCAGTAAATATTGAGTTTTTTTTATGTATTCATTATTTCCAATATAAATACATGACGTGATAATTTTATGCTATTTAATATATCCTATAAAATGGCCTGTATTTTAAGGATCTTTGTCCTGATTCCCACGATTTATTTTTACATATATAATCTGTGACATGTATGGGAGTATACCAATTAGTCATAAAACAACTGATTAGCTGTCATTCATGTCTTAAGTCACAAACCCGAATTTATAATATTGACAGATGTATACTTGAGTCAGGAACAGGTAGACAATGGCATTGAAACTCAGTTTGAGTTATCAAGATCTAGGGTGAGAAAGGAAGAAAGGGAAATGCATAATTAGGGGTTGGAAAAAGGGAGACATCTTTTGCTGGTAAAGGGATAGGCATATACATCATAAATTAATAAAGTTGGGAGTTAAAGGAAGACACAGCACTTGGTCAGTGATTGAGGTGCTCCAATTGTACAAATATCTACGTACGATTCCTGTATCATGATGCAGTATGCGTCAACACAAAAAATGCTAATGGTGTATCTTCTCGATATCTAGGTGTCAACATTTAATTGGATGTAGCTCAATATGCAGTGGGCAGCAGAACCACGCAGAGACCCCCAATAACTGGGAGGTCTGGTGGGATAATAGGGCTACAAAAGGACTGAGTGGTAGAATGGGGGCTGAATGTATTTACAAATAATAGGAGGGCAATCCAAGAGTAAAGTCATGTTAAGGCAGAATAGGATTGTGAGAGGTGAGCAAAACTAAAGTCGTTACACACTTACTAGAGAGTGGTGATAGTCATGCAGAATAAATTGTAGCGATTGCAATGGATGAATTGTACAGAGATCCAGAGCACTTGGATGGCTCCTATAGGGGGTGTTACTAGACCAAGAACCAGAAGAGCGGGATTCAGAAGGGGATGGGGTGATTACTACTGTTCAGGAGTCAAGGTTCAGACATCAGGGCCATTATTTTATAATCTTTCCAAATGCTCAATACTGTTAAAAAAAACTTCTGAAATGATTTATCTACAAAAATCCTGTAGAGTTTAATGGTGACTTCTGTAGATAAATCATTTAGAAATGTTTTCTAACAATACTGGATAATTTGGAAAGCTCTTTAAACTGAGGCCAAAGTTAACTTTTATTAGTATTTTTTTAAAACAAAAATATGTGTTAAATAAATAATAAAGGGGGGCGCGGCCTGACCGCCATGCTGACTGGTCGCATGCTACTGAGGCTCCTGCTGAATCCAACTTAAAATGGTTGAAATCATGGACTCACCGCAGATAATCGTGAGGAGAAGTCCACTACTGTGCACAGGAGCTGGTGGGCGCCTATGCGGACTCCGAGATTGGGAGTTTTGGGGCCCTTGTGGTCTGAAACTTTGGAGCCTTTGGCCTACTCAAGTGAGACGCAGGGCAGACGGTTATCCCGGTCCTCACTGGTGGCAGCCGAATGTCAGCAATATACCCACCCACGGGGCATGCACGGCACCTGAGCACATGTACTCTGCCTGCAACATGGCGCTCTTAAAGCCCACACCGGGCACGACCATTCTCACCACTCACAGGCACCATTTTTGCAAGCAGAAGCACATCACCTTCACCCTGGGACTAAGCTATGGAGCTCCTTCAACTCTCCCCCAAAGTAATCCTGGACTGCCTAGCCTCTGTACCCTAGGTTTGGGCCTGGTCCCCACGCCAGCCTTCCTGGGCCTTGAGCCCAAGAGGACATTCCTCAAACTGCAGTCCAGCACCTGGACTGACCACACTTACCAGGAATCCTGTTGCAGGCCATACAACCGAGGGCACAGGTGGTCGGCTCATGCAGAGCCCGGGGCTGGCAGCGTGGCACATACCGGCCCCACCCTCATACCGGGCCCACCCACACCCTTATTCTAAAATCAGGTCGGAGGCAGGAAAACCACAAGCTCGGGAGATCTAGCACACGTGATAACTTATCGCCTCCAGCAGGTCAACGGAGCTGGACCCGAGGAGCAGAGTGATTTTCCCAAGGAAATCCCAGTGGAGTTTATTAGCATGCTTCTCAGTTCAACAGTTTGTTTTTACTTTTGACTCACTCAAAGTCCCTCACAACTATATCATATGTCAGAATAAGCACCAGGTTATCCTGTAATGATTGCTCACCCACTCATGGTCGTATCCTGCTTATGCATGTTATATTTTGTTACATTAATTTCAAATAGTGCAGTACCACCTCAAGCCATAATCTAACCTGCGTTAATCTACTGTTACACGTTTAAGTCTGTTGTTATTATAAAACATGGGCAATTATTCATGCCACTGTCTAGTCTGAATATTCCTATGTACGCTGTTGTGGCGTTTTGATGATGTTCTGTTCCTACCTACACAATAAAAATTTAAAATTAAATTTTTTTTTTATTATGAAAAGAAAAGAAAAGTAAAAAAGAAAAATGAGGCATTTTATTCTACACATAAATCACCTTGTAAAAATTCTACTCAATAATTTTATACTGTGTGAATTATATTTAGCATATAAATAAAATTATCAATGATTTTATGACATATACCACAAATTAAACGGTTTGCTTTATTTAAAATATAAATTGTATAATGAGCATTCAGTAATTGAATATTAAATATATTATGTATTCAGTCATTTTGGCCTCGATTTAATGTTTTTGGGTAAACTTTTCAAATTTTTAAATATTTTTGGATACATTTTTAATTTGTAAAAAATTATTTATAAAATATCGATATCAAAAAATACAGATCAAAATATATGAAAAATAGATATCATGTGATATAAATATATTTAAAAAATATCACTGTATCAGATATCAAACTAGTAAAACATTTTTCAAATTTTTCTTTAACCAAAAGCAATAAACAATTTGAAAGGCTTATCCAAAAAATAGTAAATTGAGGCCTTTAGTCTATAGAACAAAATGTAATTGTTGCTGCCATTTTTTTTAATTTTATAATGGGGTTTTCCATTTAATTGAAAAATACAAAAAATATATAGATCCCCAAAGATCATTTGGCATGTGACCAAGATATAAAGTAATAATAATTAGGTAAAATTATAAAAAAATCGTATTATTTATATTTTTCAAAGAACACTCAGGAGTTCATTGCAAAACCTCAAACGATTTAATGATCAAGGAGTAAGTTTTAAAACTTCTAATACTTAGAAGTTACTCCCTTATCATTTAAACCTTGGAGGGTCATTTTGCAATGGATTCCTGAGCATTCTTTGAAAAATATAAATAAAACATATTTTTTTTTTATCACTTTACCTAATTATTATTACTTGGTATCTTGGTCACATGCCAAATGATCTTTTGGGATCTATATTTTGCTCAGCATATCCTTTGAGCACTTTTAGGTGTCACATTTTACCATTGCACAAGTTCCACCCATGCTGATAATGTATATATTAGTAGATATTTTAAAAGTCAGTGGTTGTCAAGTCTGTTTCCAGGGCACAGTGTCACACCAGTGCAACTCATATCTGGTGTAACAGTAGTGTACATTAAAAAAAACCTAGAAATTTGACTGTGAAATAATAGCAGTCAGTTTCCTTCACACGTGTGCGTTTCAGGGCCTGCCAGGGCACAGTGTCACACCAGTGCAACTCAAATCTGGTGTAACAGTAGTGTACATTAAAAAAAAAATTACAGGGGGCTTGTTGTCACCTTTCGGGGACACTTGTTGTTGTACGTGGCTGGGTGGAGGAAGAGACCTTCAATGACATCAGTGAGGACAAGGAACGGGACATGGCTAGCTTGGTATCCAACCTTGTGCAAATGGGGAGTTTGCGGTTGTGCAAATGGACTGTTTGCGGTTGTTTGCGGTGCGTTAAACGGGGAGTTTGGTCTGTCACTGTGAAGCAGGCGTAACCCTTACACTACCTGATCGATACAACATCATACCTGATGTTTTAAAGCACGTTATTCCAAACAATTTAGGAATGTTAGGTGATTTATGCCCTTTATGGATTAAAACAAGACTCTGCATCAACTATGTAATTTTCCATGGGAGTTTTGCCATGGATCCCCCTCCGGCATGCCACAGTGCAGGTGTTGGTCCCCTTGAAACAACTTTTCCATCACTATCGTGGCCAGAAAGAGTCCCTGTGGGTTTTAAAATTCGCCTGCCTATTGAAGTCTATGGTGGTTCACCCGGTTCGCCCGTTCGCGAACATTTGCGGAAGTTCGCGTTCGCCGTTTGCGAACGGAACATTTTATGTTTGCGACATCTCTACACCATGAGCACCATGTAACCGTAAGCGCCATAAGCACCGTGAAAACTGTAATAGGACATACAAATACATTTGTTTACAGAGTTTCACCGAAAGGATTACAAACAAGATTACAAACAGGATTACAAATGTGGAGTTCAGATATCTGCATACATCAATATTACATTAAACATCTGAGTAATACAAACTATATACAGAGATTTAGACTATAGTACTATGTGTCTTATATTAGTGTATGACTGGAACTGATAAATTATTCACTCTCTATGAGGACTACTAATTTTTGAATAGGGCGCTCAATTATTGAAGTGCTTTGATCTTGACAGCCTTCTACCAACACGAAGAAGTCCCTGAACCAGGTGTCAAGGTAACTAAGAGGGCTTGAACTTGGGAGACTATCTCCTCTTTGAAGAAGTTTTAGCTCGGGGGGGGGGGGGGGGAGAACTTGCTGTTGAACTAAACCTATTACTACCTCCCCAGCCTTCCTATGTTCCTCCAAAGTCACAGGATTTGCCATTGGATTGGCTGCAAAACGTTACACCAATCAGCATCTCCTTATAGAGATGCATTGAATCAATGTATCTCTATGGGGAACGTTCAGCACCTACAGAGTGTGGAGTCCCTGAATGTAGGTGCACTGACACAGGAAGCACCTCTAGTGACCGTCTGAGTGACTGTCACTAGCGGTGTCACTTTGAAGCAATGTAAACACTGCCTTTTCTCCGAAAAGTCAGTGTTTACGTTGAAAAGCCTGTAGGGACATGCATATATATATTACTCAATCATCTGTCATGGCAAGACATTGCCTTACTTATTACACGCGACAATATATGGCGCAGTCACTGCGCCATATATTGTCGCGTGTAATATGTAACGCAATGGGGCTGGCATACATTTTTTTCCAGGGCTGCTTTGTATCCCCAGTCCAGCCCTGGGGGGGACCTAATGTCCTCCCCCCTGGCCCCCACCCCTGAGCGGCAGGTGGGGGCCCTAAAAACTAATAAGGGGGGGACCTAATGTCCTCCCCCCTGGCCCCCACCCCTGAGCGATGGGTGGGGGCCCTAAACTAGAATAAGGGGGGGACCTAGTGTCCTCCCCCCTGGCCCCCACCCCTGAGTGGTGGGTGGGGGCCCTTAACAAGAATAAGGGGTGGGACCTAGTGTCCTCCCCCCTGACCCCCACCCCTGAGCGGCGGGTGGGGGCCCTAAAAAAAATACCCCCCCAGGTGACTAGGGGTCCCCAAACCCCTAGTCACCCCCCCCCAATAAAACTTATCCCCCTATCTACCCCCCTCACCCTTAAACTAATGAGGGGGGGACCTTTAACTAAGTACCTGTAAAAAAATAAATAAAACTTACCATTCGATGTTTTCTTTCTTCTAAAATCTTCCTTTTTCAGCCCCAAAAAAGGCCAAATAAAAAACCATAATAACCGATGCAACTATAAAAAAAACACAAAAAAAAAAAAACGAGCGCAAAAAATAATAATCCATCTTCACCCATGGAGGGCTCCGCGCAGACTGCGCTCTGCAGGGCGGGGGTAGGCTTATAAAGCCTTGCCCCGCCCTGCAATTAGCCTCAGAGCACTCTGATTGGTGGGTTTAAGCCATCCAATCAGAGTGCTCTGACAGGTAAATGAAGAGACTGACAGGTAAGTCTCTACATTTACCTGTCACAGCACTCTGATTGATTGGTTGGTTTGAAATCCACCAATCAGAGTGCTCTGTGTCATTTTACACAGCGTGGGAAAGTTCTTTAGAATTTTCCCACGCTGTGTAATTTGACTCATAAGTCTCTGATTGGTTACTTAATCCACTAGGTCCCCCCGCCCTTATTTTACTGTAGAGCCCCCACCCACCGCTCAGGGGTGGGGGCCAGGGGGAAGACATTAGGTCCCCCCCCTATTCCAATTTAGGGCCCCCACCCGCCATTCAGGGGTGGGGGCAAGGGGAGAGGAAATAAAAAATAAGCCCCCCCGGCCCCCACCCGCCGCTCAGGGGTGGGGGCCGGGGGGGCTTATTTTTTATTTTTGGTTACAGTGAGCAGCCTCAGGCTGCTCACTGTTTAATAGACATGCCCCTACTCGCGCTATAGCGAGTAGGGGCATAATTTACTAATACTAAGTAATCTTTACTTAGTATTAGTAAATTTGGCTGAAAGACCAATTTAGGTCTTTCAGCCTTTTAGTAGATAGCTCCCTAATACCGTGGGAATTAGGGAGTTATCTACTTATTCATTCCTGTCATTAAACTGACTGTAACATTCTTCTTCTTTCACTGGGTAAGTATATTAGTACTTAGGCAATACTGTGCTTCGGAACTTCGGCACTTTGACACTTCGGAACTTCGGCACTTCAGCACTTCGGAACTTCGGCACTTCGGCAATTTTGGAATTCCGGGACATCGGCAATTCGGCACTTCGGCAATTTGGACATTCGGAAGTACCCGAATGTCCGAATTGTCCGAAATTCGTCCGAATTCCTATTCGGACCGAAACAAATTGCACATGTCTAGTTTCTCTTATGAGTTGAACACGATTGGCCACAAACACGTGAAATCTTCTTGTGTATGACAACATGGGAGTCTGTCTAGAAAAATTCTTCATCAATTTCTATCTCAAGTTCTGCCTTTAACATAACTCTCAGCCTTGCTGCAGTGACTGCAGCTGAGAGTTCCAGCCCTGGGATGATCACAATCTTTGTTGGCACAACTCTTGCTTTGGCCATTACAAAGCTGCAATGGACTTGACCTCTGTCATTCTTGTACCTAAGATAAGAACATGTGATATATCCTATGTTGCTGGCATCTGAGAAGTGGTGTAGTTCCACTTTCACTGTGTAACCGTAGTCTGGAGGATGGTAGCTTCTGGGTATCTTCATTTCCTTTAAAGCTTGCAGACTACTCTTCCAGGCCTCCCACCATGGGCTTAAGCTCTCAGGAAGTGCTTCATCCCAACTGATGCCCCTGCGGCAAAGCTCTTGGAGAATGCACTTGCCACTCAATATGAAGGGAGCTATGAAACCTAGAGGATCATAAAGAGAAGCTACAACTGACAGGATACCATGACAAGTTGAGGGTTGATCCTTTATGTCAACGCTGAAACTGAAAGTATCATTTTCAATTGACCACTGAATGCCAAGTACTTGTCCTTCTGGTGTTGAGTCTGGGTTAAGTTTGAGAGGTTCACTAGTTGTTGCTCTTTCTGACAGAGCTATACAAGACAGAATGTTCTGTTTGTTTGAGTTGAACTTATGCAATCGTAAACCGGCAGGATTATCGATGTGGAGTTCAGCTATCTGCATACATCGATATTAAACATCTGAGGAATACAAACTATACAGAGATTCGGAGTATAGTACTTTTATACAAACATTGGCTTATATACAACATATCTTTTGACTAACGGCATGGATACAATAAATGTCCAAGAACATATACACTGTTATATGCATGCAATTTTACAGCGTAGCTCGCTCCGCTTGCCAATGGGTGCAACTTTAAACTTTAGATGAGGAAGGATGGGTTTGATGATCAAGCATTGCCCGGGGAAACAAGAGGAAGGCATAAAGGTTCCGCCTGTGGCAGTCAGTGCGGAACAAAGATATAAAGTTATAAGCGGACACTTACAGCCGGGTTCAACATACAAAAAGTGAAAATCACTAGCCATGATCAGAATACCAGAAATATAGGAAAATGATAGATCTAGCCAAGTCAGGATTACAGAGGTCAGAAAGATCAATAAGCAAGCTATAATCGAATAACCAGAAAATCAGAGAATATATAATCCACTCTATGAGAAAGCAAGAGGAAACGACAGGGCAAAGACTATGGGGCTGAAAACTTTATTTAAACAGTAAGGTGGGCTCTGATTGGTCCATGCCATCCCTGTGACCACAAAACGTGCAGAAACGTAGTCACAGTGATGATGTGGATGTGGATTCCTGGATCCGGAAATTGCACTAGGCGTCTCATTAGTATAAGCAAAGCAATATTGCGAGCGTGCAGAATCCCTCTCCCTGCCAGATAGCCAATAGAATTCACCTCCAGATCGGCACATTCGTAAGAAGGCAAAAAAGGACCAGAAGACGTGGCCTCCCAATCGAAGCGTGGTGCACACACGAATGCTGAATCGGCCCGTTGCTTGGATAAGTACCGCAACAATTTTATATCATCACCCACATGCAAAGTATTAACATTATTATGTATTAACAAAAGGTAACAACAGGTGTAGTTGGTACAAACAGATCATTTCTATGATAGTCAAGAACACTTTTGTGTCTACGTCAACTACACCTTTCATTACCTGTAACATTACCTGTGGACTGCATAACTTTTCTTTAAATCTTATTTTAGTCTGTATGTTTTCTAGCTGTTAACCTACCACTTGTATAGATAAGATCATTAGCAGAAAACAATACAACTCAGGCATGTTAATGCCACTTTTTTTTTTAACTATTTAAAGTACAGACAACGGTACAATACAGTATTAGAACGTGAACACCTGGGGGTAAAAAACAGTATATCGTATCACTTCCCCAGTCTGCGTTTATTTTTTGCAGTACAGGAAGAAAAGTACTGGAAATAGACTGAAGAAGAAAATATAAAGTAAGAATAAGTCAGAAAAAGAGAATTGCCATGTGTAAGGGGTCAATAAGCATTTTCCCATCTAAGGCAATTGGCCCTTTTTCATATTGTGCATCTTTGGGCACTATAAAATATTTAACATAGCTTCATGTGTTGTACTTACAAATAGGGAATAATTGAGGTTATGGGCTGGATCAATTAAACTGTCAAAAAATGCGACAAACCTCAGCAGGTTTTTATTATACCTACAAAATGGTACATGTGAAAATGAAATACAGTAGCTTACTTAAATTATAAGCTGTCACATTGCCTGTTGATGTAAGGGAGCTCAGGATTTGTGAGATGAATTCATCTGATATGTTTTACTAGGGAATAATAGTGTGAGCCGGTAAAACTTGCTGTCCGTAGGATTAAACAGCAATCATCGTTTGTCATATAATTGTGCACAACTGACAAACCAAATTGGAAGCCGCTTTGTCAATGTATCTATAAAAATGGGCTGTCATTCTCCCAAATCCTAAACTTTACAGTTCTCTATATTTAAAGTGACACTATAGGGTGGATCCAACTACTATTTGTTATCTTTTTTGAATGTATTTTTTTGGTACCAAAACAAAAATTAAAACAGAACTTAAACTAAACCATCCAAACAAACTTATTTATCTGGTTATGCAGATACCCCATCTATTTCCAGGAGAAATTGAGGAGTAATCAAATTTTTTCAGCTTATTTCCATATCTGGGAACCATCTATAGAATCTAATACTAGGTGGGATTCTTTTTTATATTGATAATTTAATGTGTCCTGTTTTATGCACTGACTTAAAATTTAAGTCCACAAATGGTTTTTTTTTTTTTTTTTAAAGATGGAAAAAGTAATGTCTGTTATTCATAATATGGCAGAGCATTTTCTAAACCCACAGGCTCTCTACATGGAGACTTTTTCTCCGCCAAGGTCAAGCCTAGACTTGATAAAGGGACACTTTAGTGTTAGGAACACAAAGCTGTGTATATCTTCTGCTCCCCTCCCTCTCACTCTCTCCCAGCAAATAAATGGTTAAAACCCCTTTTTACACTCGTATGTTTCCTGCTTGCATTCGTCAAAAGACGAATGAACTATCGAATGGCAGGCCACCCAGCAGGGAAGTGTGCTGCTCGTTAACCTTTCTGCCCTTATTAACATTATGGTTAACCGCAGACACTTCCAACTCCCGTCATTTGTTTGAACAGACACATGGCGGCGGCCATCTTGGGCAGTCGAACGCCCAACGGTGTTCGTCGACAAATACATGGAACTCATTTTGGACACTGTTTCCCACGAACACCGCTGAGATCACCAACCATCCATCGCTTTGTTCCAATTCATACGAACGCCGTGCCGTTCGGTAAATTGACAATACACGAACGGAACTGTACCAGATAGTAAACCCATGGAGCTCATTTTTTTCATCAAACGCACACTGTATAAACTTTAACTCCATGGCGATTTGACTATATGTATGGGATCTGAGCGCTGTGGGGTTCCGTTCAGTATATTAGGAAATATGTATTTTAATGTGATTTTACTATTATTGTAAAATGGGGATATTCTCTATCCCTGGAGGTAATTGAGTTACTTCAAGCACTTAACCCAATTATCTCCAGGATAGAGAGGAGGAGTTGTACTGCTTATGTGGGAGTGTTTCCATACTGTACTTGTACGTGATTGGATATTGTAAAAACTGTCTCAGTCTTCCACGAGGTCCCTATGGGAGTGTCCCTTGCTGGAAGACCTGCATAAAAAAGCTGACATGTAGCCTCCATTAAACAGATCCTGCTTGACCCTCAACACAGAGCCTTGTCTCGTGCTTGGGGGGATAATTCGTATGATTCCTGTTCGGCGCTTAGGAGTGTTCGGTAGCTGACTTTGCATTCGGGAAAAAAAGAACAGCTTTGGCGGCATTAACCCCTTCACCTACTCGGTGTGCCGTTACAGGCAGTGAGGGGTCTTAATGAAGGCTGAATAGGGGTAGAAAGAGAGTGAGGACTGGATGGGGAGTGAAGAGGCTAATGAGGGTTAGACTGGGGTTAAGGGGGGTTAATGAGGGATGGGTGGAGGGTGAGGGGGTTTAATGATGGATGGATGGATGGATGGATGGCGGTAAGGGGGGTTAGTGAGGGCTGGATGGGGGTGAGAGAGGGAGTAAGGGCTGGATGGGAGTGGGGGGGGGGTAATAAGCACTGGGTGGGAGGTGAAGAAAGTTAATGAGGGCTGGATGGGTGGTGAAGAGTGATGAAGGGATGGGTGATGAAGGCTTGGTGTGGTGTAAGGGTGGTTAATGGGGGCTGAATGGGAAGTGAAGGGGGGAATGAGACACATGGAGTAGCTGAGAAGGAGAGAATGAGCTTTGTGGAGGGTCTGGGGGACGGAACAGAGACACATGAAAGGGCTGAGGGGAGGGAAGGAGGCACAAGGAGGAACTTGGGGGGATAAGACACATGGTGGGGCGGGGGAGGGAATGAGACACAAGGAGAAGCTGGGGGACGGTATGAAAAACATGTGGGGGGGGGGGGGCCGGGACAATTTTTGCACCAGCTTCCTGGTGGTTTCTAGTTACACCTCTATCTGAAACTGCAATGTTTTCGAGTCCAAGGTTAAAGGGACAATGACAGTGCACCCAGATCACTTCAATGAGATTGATTTTAACTCTGCAATCCTTTTAACTCTGCAAGTGGTGATTATGGGGGACATTCTGAGTGGTGAGAGGAGCGAATTTGATGTTGTTTATTTCCTTTAACCCAAACTGTTTTCACCTAATTTTTTCCAATTCTTTCCACCTCTTTCTCCCTCCTCTTCATACCACGTGGGCTGAAGAGAGAGCATTACAGAAACTGACATCTGCATCACTAGATGCAGTTTCGGCTGTGCTACTGCGTGCCTGGCTCCTCCAAGGGTGCATGCTTTCTAGATCAATGTCTGTAAATAACCCGATACAAAGATATTGTATTTCCACACCTCTACTAGAAAGCATAACAACACTTAGTCAGTCTATTGACACACTTCTATGAGTCAAAAATCAGGTTCAGACTCATAAAACTGCATTTAAAGAGATGTATCGCTAATATGTACGGAATATGTTACGCAATTCCCCCTGATGAGTAAAGAATGCTCGAGATGTCCCATTACACTGCACTCGTCTCCCACTGTTGTATTTTAGTAGTGGAAAAACCAGAATGTAGTATTTCCTGTCGGTGTGCATGCTATCACTTGCCATATCTAACAGACAGGTATCTAAAATTACGCATCATGAACCCCTAGGACAGAAAGAAATGCATCTTTGGGATTGTTAAAGTCAACGTCATACTTTATTTGATGCCCTGATGGGACTTGTTCCTTTATTGATTTATTGATAGAGATATAGATTTGGTTCTGATTCGTTAGATTCATCCTGGCTAGCACTTTCTTACCTTGTCCTGCAATAACTTAAAGTGACCCTGACATATTTTCTGTTTGTTTTCCTTACTTTATGCCCCCAGGTATCTTAAAAGTTATATTCCATCTATTTCCACTTGTCTTTATTTACATTTGTTATCATTCATCTCTTGTACCAAATCTCAAAATCTGGGTGCAGCAATTGTGTGAGTAAATTTGATTAGCAACTATAATTGAACCTTGCTTTTTGTCAGTATGTTTGAAAAAGTAGTAGCTTTTCCTTATGTATTTTATGAAAACTAAAGCTCTCAGCAACAAAAAAAATACTAAAAAAAATAAAATAAAAGAGATTCATACACAAGGAGCTTACCTGCTCCAGGTTCCTGCATTGCTCCCCTCCAAGACCTGAACAGGGAATTGATATACTTATCATTCGGTGCAGGAAAACCCCCATCTTCCTGGTTTGCACAAACCGAATGTGCAAAGGCCGCTTCTTCCCTGTATTCCCACAGACGCTGCCTGCTGTATTGTTTTTAAAAAAAATGTTTTTTTAAATAATTTAAATAGCGTGATGTCACTCCCGCCTTTAAAGTGATAACATCATCTAGGTAACTACTTATTAAATCAATTTGGAGTTGCAGTGATGACGTGGACCCATCAGAACATTTGTTAATTAGGGCCCATATAATGCTACTTTGGGCCCTTATTCTGTGCCTTGATACACGTTTAGTGCTTATAGTAAGTCTATCTTGATATTCTGATATTGACCTTGGCTTGTTTATTGACTTTAGTGTATTTCTGGAATCCTGACCCGGCTTGTTTATTCGTGTTCCGTATTTCTATGATCCTGACATTTGCTATTCCTGACTATGTCTTTTTCTTTATTAAAGGGACACTATAGTCACCAGAACAACTACAGCTTATTAAATTTTTTCTGGTGAGTAGAATCATTACCTTCAGGCTTTTTGCTGAAAACACTGTCTTTTCAGAGAAAATGCAGTGTTTACATTACAGCCTAGTGATAACTTCACTGGCCACTCCTCAGATGGCTGTTAGAGATCCTTCCTGGGTCATGGCTGCCTAAAATGCATTCAAACATTCAGTGTCTCCACCCTGTGCATGCAGACACTGAACTTTCCTCATAGATATTCATTGATTCAATTCATCTCTATGAGAAGATGCTGATTGGCCAGGGCTGTGTTTGAATCATGCTGGCTCTGCCCCTGATCTGCCTCTTTGTCAGTCTCAGCCAATCCTATGGGGAAGCACTGTGATTGGATCATGCTACCACTTCTGCTGATGTCAGCAGGCAGTGGGCAGGTCTAAAGGAAACATGGACAAAGCATGCAGCTGCAGACTTGAATACAAGTAAGATTTTACTATTTTTAGGGAGGCATGAGGGGACCAGGGTGGCTCGATGGTGGTTTTAACCCTATAGGGTCAGGAATACATGTTTGTGTTCCTGACCCTATAGTGCTCCTTTAATGTTAAGTCAGGTCAGTCTAAGGCCCCGTAATACGACTATATTACAAACTCTGTTTGTGGGTTTCGCCATTTTGCCAGTTGGGGTGGAATCCTGTGACAGAACTATGAAGAAGGAGATTAGATTACATTTATTTTTGTTGACAGATGCACTTTAATTCTGTTTAATTCAGTATCTTGTGACAATGTTCACTTTTCTTGTATTCTTTTTGCAAGTTAGCAGCAGGTTAAGCATGTCCTTATTTAGCTTTATTATAAAAATCTGTTAACTTCAGTGTTAAGGGTTTATAAGCCAAAACAAAATCAACTGATATTTTCTACCTATGGATTTTGTTTTAAGCAAAACTGACATATTTTAATAATATAATTAGCATTTTTAACTATAGAAATCATATTAAATATGATATATGTAATGATAGCTTAAGGCAACTGTGCAATCATTTCACATATGAAAGTTCCGCTTTATGTCCACTACTACATGGGCGTAGCCGATAAGTGATGCTTCTGACCAAAGACGTCTAAAGCTTTTCCCCATCTGATTGTGACCAGTGCTGGGCTCTGGGACAAGAGCTCTATTCAGAATTTCACTAAATGTAATTTTGAAAGCAGCCAGTAGATGGTGACAACATACCACCACCTACCTACCTTGGGGTAGGGTTAGGGTACAGGAAACCCTAACACTTAGTGTTGGGGTAGTGTTAGGTTTGGCTGTAGGGTTAGGGTAAGGTAAGGGTGAATGCTGGGTATGGGTTAATGTTGTTTTAGGGATAAAGGTAATGTAAGGTTGATTAGGGTAGGCATATGGTTAGCGTTAGTATACGTATCGGGTAATGGGTATGGTTGGTACAGCGTTATTGTTAGGGCTGGTATTGGGCTAGCTTTAACTATGAAAAATTATTTAAGGTACTAGATATATTATGCATTTAACAATCAAAACTGATATATAAATCTATTTTGAGTTCTTTTTAATTAGTTGCACTGTATGTGCAAAAATTATTATAAGCAAAAATGTGAGAAAAAAACATTTTTTCAATTTCTTGCGCTTTATAACATTTTATTCACACATAAAGTTGAGTTAGGTATACATACATAATTTTAAATAAAAGCCTTTTCTGTCCTTTAAAAAATTATATATAATATGTATGGGGGAACAAAAAACGTTAAATTACAGTGGAACTGTGATGTAATTCCAGTAAAATACAAGTTTAGCAGGCTAAGATTGCCACAAGGCATATGTATGTATATGTGTTTGTAGTATCAGTTAGTTAATTACACGTAGCTAAGATACTGTTATCACTGTACTGACCAGGTGCAGGAATGTAAGAACTGGAATTACGCGTCCCTCTCCTTTGTATCAGATGAGCCACGTGGTTAGACCGGATGGATGAGTTTAGACTCTATTTATTAAATAGGTTAAGGGTATGTGTGGGTGTAGTTAATTGTGGGAGGAGCTACAGTGCTATATAAGGAATGTACTCTATGTATTCAGTACTCAGACTTTGCTGTATTTTGGTGACGCTAGTCCCTCTGAGTCCCGATCGGTGATCCAATAAAGAATCTCTTCCTTCCTGAAGAAACCTGTGTCCATCTCTCTGTGCTTGGCTTCCGTCAGTTTCTCCGGTATCATTTGGTGCATTGGCCGGGAAGCTCATCGTTCAACGGTAGCTGAGAGGCAGAGGCGTGAGACGGTCTATCTTTGCCCACGTTCTCTACGGCTGCACCCCTGAACTTCTGCGTGGACCTCCCTTCGTCTCGGCGCCACTGGTCTGTTGTCCAGGAGATCATCGGCCTCTACGTGAGAAGTGCTGGGGTGTCCCCGTCGATGAGTGTGAACTCAGGTTCAGGAACGAGGAGGTAAGACAACTGCTGTTTTAGACGGCAGGACCCACTAGGGGTATACCGATTGTGCGGTAGGCCCAAAGGGGTTTTGAATCTGTGTATCTGCCCCCTCTGTCGGAGGGAAGGAGCGAAGGCGCACCGCTCGATCGAACGCTCTTTAGTCAGACCGTTTGATTTGGTTAGTCAGGCGGGGTCCTGGTGTAAATAGCCCTAGCCGGACACCGGTGTCTTGTCTAGACTAGCGTTCTAGGGTGTATATTACGTTCGCTAGGTCGGAGGGACCGGGAGACTAAGCGGCGCCTGTGTAAATTCGGTTCGCTAGTTCTCATCCTATCTGGGCTAAGTGGGAAGGCGTGTAAATTTGGAACCCACTAGACTTTTGATAGTGCGACTAAGAGGCGCCTGTGTAAATTCGGTTCTCTAGCTCGCTATATATGTGGTGATTGGGCAGTGTGGCTAACCAAAACGGGTGTATATAGTTTTAGGTAGTCCATTCAAGGTACTGGCCAATAGTTTAGTTGGGAATTGTAAATGTGTTAACGATTGTTTTAGTAAAGTGTATATCTTGTTAGATAGCGCGAGCTCAGCCGTCTAGCGAGAGTGTTAATAGTGTGTTGCTGTATTATAGTGCACGGTACCATAACCCTGTATATTTACTGACATTATATAATAAGTACTAATCATTGTCGTCCATTGCATGTTTAACACCATAACCACTAATAATTGTATTGTGACCTTAACTTGTGCTTTGACCTATGCTAACCGTACTGTAACCGCTATTTGTAAAAGACGATGTTACTGGGGTGTGTTATAGACGGGTAATTCGTATATAGAGAATTATAGCGTGGGTGACTGTATAGTTACGCCAAAGGGCATAATATTGATTATATAGTGACTGGTGTAACAGCTGTGTGTGTACGGGAATTCCCCGAGTGTTTATTGTTATTGTGTACGTTTCACTTGGTAACCGTACCACGTGGTGCTGTTGCCAGAGGAAACGGGTGTGACTGTTGAATAGTACGCGTGTATAGTATTCGTTGTCGACGACGTTCCATTGTTAAGTATGGGTGCGTCGCAGTCAACGATTCCGGATCCCTTAGGATGTATGGTTAAGAATTTTAAAAAGGGATTCAAAGTTTGTGATTTTGGGGTAAAGATGTCTCCTGTACGTTTGGTCACTTTGTGTACTAGGGAGTGGCCTACTTTGGTTGCGGCATGGCCGCCACGTGGCAGTTTGGATCCAACTCTGGTACAGCGCTTACACGTGGCTGTATCGGGTAGGCCTGAACTTTACGGCCAGTTTCCTTATATTGACTGTTGGAGACAGGCCGTAAATGACTCGCCAAAATGGCTCCAGACATGCCACGAGGAGCAGTGTCGCCTCATGGTAGCTAGGACTTGCTCGTCCACTAGGACTGGTGTTAGGCCCATTTTGGACACGCCCCCTGAGTCCGAGATCCCTTTGCCGCCCCCTTACTTTCCGTTAAGAAGAAGTGACGCAAACGCAGGAAGTCCTGCACCCCTCCCCTCATTACCCTCATCCACTTCCGCTTCCTCCTCCAGTACAGGATCCACCCCCCCTCGTACTAAATCTCCCCTTCCGGAACCAGAATCCACCCCCATTAGAAACGAATATCCTGATTTGGCGCCACTTCAGACTTCCGGTCAAGCTTCATCTAGCTCGGCTCGAAGTGTTTTATTTACGACCTTTTCCCAAAACCGACCTCCCACATCCCCATACCCTATCTCTCCCCGACCGGAACCCATGACTGACGCCTCTCTACGTAGCCCCATCCAAACCCGACAGTTGACTGGTGCCCAACAATTAAAGCACTATCAGATGCCTCTTCGTCTGAATCCCGGGTCAGCTTATATCGATGCCGCAGGTCAAATGGCACACGCTGACCCAGTCTTCGTATATGTCCCATTTACCACAACCGATCTTTTAAACTGGAAGACCCATAATTCCTCGTATACTGAGAAACCACAAGCTATGACTGATCTGTTCACCTCAATAGTACAGACGCATAATCCGACATGGGCTGATTGCCAGCAGTTACTAATGACTTTATTTAACAATGAGGAAAGGACAAGAATAAATCAAGCAGCCATTAAAGCATTAGAGGATAGAGCCCGTGCTTTGAACCAAGCCAATCCAGCAGCATGGGCCGCGACACACTATCCCAACACCGATCCCGATTGGAACGTAAATGGTGCTGATATGGTTCAACTCAGAGCCTATAGAGACGCTATAATTGCTGGCATGAAAGCCGGAGGAAAGAAAGCCATTAACATGTCGAAGACAGTTGAGGTGATCCAGAAAAGCGATGAAGCGCCCAGTGTCTTTTATGACCGATTATTGGAGGCATACCGCTTGTATACCCCCTTTAATCCGGAAGACGCAGACAATTCCCGAATGGTTAACTCCGCCTTTGTCAGCCAAGCATACGGAGATATTAAGCGCAAGCTACAAAAGTTAGAAGGGTTTGCAGGTATGTCCATCACCCAACTAATGGAGGTAGCAAATAAGGTCTATATGAACAGGGATACAGAAAGTAAGAAAGAGGAAGAGCGCAAGATGCGTAAAAAGGCTGATATGCTAGCGGTAGCGATCGCAGGCGTAGATAAACGGGGCCCAGATAGAGGCAATAATAGATGGAGTAGGGAGCCTTTGAGTAGGGATCAATGCGCGTATTGCAAGGAAGAAGGGCATTGGAGGAACGAATGTCCGCAAAGAGAGCAGTACGAGAGAGACCAACCCAGGGCAGGCTACGGAAACTTTAGAGGTAGAGCGAGAGGTAGAGGAGGCCCCGGAGGGAGTAATGGTTATAGAGGGAGTAATGGGAACAGAGGAAGTGTTAGGGAAGACAGGTATATTCCAGCAGCGCAAAGGTCCCGCGATAGAGAAGGTAGGGACTTTGTAGGATTGGCTGACACTGTCATGGAGGACTATTGATACCGACCGGGCTCCATCCCCCTTGGTCGAGCGGAGCCTATGGTCGATGTATCAATAGGGGGGAAAAGGAGTGCGTTCATGATCGACACTGGTGCTGAACATTCAGTGGTGACTAATCTAGTTGCTCCTCCATCTGGAAGGACTATTACTGTGATAGGAGCAACTGGAAGAAGTGCTGAAAAACCGGTTCTTAAAAGTCGACTCTGTACATTGGGAGGCCACGTAGTAAAACACCAATTCCTTTATATGCCTGAATGTCCAGTCCAATTGCTGGGACGTGATATGCTATCAAAATTACAAGCGCAGATTACGTTCCTACCAAATGGAACAACATCCTTAAAGTTTAATGGACCTTCAGGTATTATGACTTTATCCGTACCAAAGGAGTGGCGACTTTATACAGTGTTGACTAGCCAAAACCCTAGGAGTGATGAGACATTGTTTAACATACCAGGAGTTTGGGCAGAGAACAACCCACCAGGACTGGCCCGCAATATTCCACCAATAAAAATTGAACTGAAACATGGGGTTTATCCAGTGAGCCTAAGACAATATCACATTCCGCAGAAGGCTAAGAAGAACATCCAATCCTATCTGGATAAGTTCATACGGTATGGTATCCTAAAATTCTGTACTTCCCCCTGGAACACCCCATTGCTGCCTGTTCAAAAGCCCGGTACAGATGAGTATCGACCTGTACAGGACTTAAGAGCAGTCAATGATGCGGTTGTTAGCATACATCCAGTTGTACCCAATCCATATAACCTGCTTGCTTTAATTCCGGGCGGGGCTACTTACTTCACAGTCTTAGATCTCAAAGATGCCTTCTTTTGCCTCCGAATTGCCGCAGAAAGCCAATGTATTTTCGCTTTCCAATGGGAGAACGCTGTAACGGGCTCAAAACGCCAAATGACTTGGACAAGACTGCCCCAAGGGTTTAAAAATTCACCTACCCTATTTGGTTCAGCTCTAAGTCAAGATCTACTGGATTTCGAGTCTATCCCAGGAGAATGTGTATTGTTACAATATGTAGATGACTTGTTGATAGCAGCAGTTACAAAAGAAAAATGTCAGCAAGCAACGCACGATCTACTACATATTCTCTGGAAGGCAGGATACAAGGTGTCCAGGAAGAAGGCTCAGTTGTGTTTGCCAACTGTCAAGTATCTGGGATTCCATATCTCTGAAGGTCAAAGGATTATGGGGCCAGAGAGAAAAGAAGCTGTCTGCCAAATACCAATACCCAAGAATAGAAGACAAGTGCGAGAATTCTTGGGGGCAGCAGGCTTCTGTAGGATATGGATTCCCAGCTATGCGATACTGGCAAAACCTCTGTACGCAGCCATCAAAGGTACAGAGCACGACCCCTTCTTATGGACCCAAGAACAGCAAACGGCATTTGAAGATGTGAAGAAGGCTTTGATGAGTGCCCCAGCATTAGGTCTACCTGATCACACACGACCATTCTACTTATATGTACACGAGCAAAGAAGAATGGCTGTGGGAGTATTGACACAGTACTTGGGATCATGGCAAAGACCTGTTGCCTACATGTCTAAGCAACTGGATGCAGTGGCCAGCGGACTTCCACCTTGTCTAAGAGCCGTAGCTGCAGCCGCCCTGCTAGTAGCTGAAGCCGATAAACTCACTCTGGGTCAAGAACTTTATGTACGAGTCCCACATGCAGTACAGACGTTGTTGGATTACAAAGGAAATCATTGGTTTAGTAACAGCCGTATGACCAAGTATCAAGCAATGTTGTGTGAAAACCCAAGAGTGCATTTAGAGACTGTAAACACCTTAAATCCAGCTACCCTTTTGCCGCAACCTACTGAAAGTCAACATGATTGTTTGGAAGTAATGGATGAAGTATTTTCAAGTAGACCAGATCTTCGTGATTTTCCCATCCAGAACCCCGATGTTCAATATTACACCGACGGCAGTAGTTATGTGAAAGAAGGGATCCGCTATGCAGGATATGCAGTGACAACAATAGACAAGGTGATAGAAGCTCGGCCACTGGCGAAAGGAACATCAGCACAAAAGGCAGAATTAATAGCACTAACACGAGCGTTACAATTGGCTGAAGGTTTAAGAGTAAATATCTATACGGACTCTAAGTATGCGTTTTTAACCACTCATGCCCATGGAGCTTTGTATAAAGAAAGAGGACTACTGAATTCAGAAGGCAAAGAAATCAAGTACGCAGCTGAAATCCTACAACTATTGGAAGCAGTGTGGGAGCCGAAAGAAGTCGGTATCATACATTGTCGAGCGCATCTGAGAGGAGATGGTGATGTAACCAAGGGAAATCGGATGGCAGATAGTGCAGCTAAGCGTGCTGCTGAATCAGGAAGACAGGAGTATGTGGGGCATATAGCTGCTCTTATACCAACTCCACTGTCCCAATGGACTCCAGTTTATACAGCTCAAGAAGAGGAGTGGTTAAAGACTGAACCGGGAAAGTATTTGGAGAACAAGTGGTATCAGCTAGAAGATGGAAGAATAGTCATACCAGCATCACTAGCGGTAGAAATTGTCCAAAATTATCACAACGGGACACATTCTGGGAGAGACAGTACTGAAGAATCTCTCAGGAAACATTTCTACATACCAAGATTGTCCAACTTGACTCAGGCCATTGTACGCAGATGTGTAACGTGTGCTAAGAATAATGCAAGACAAGGACCAGTAAAGCCACCAGGAGTCCAGTTTATGGGGGGACTCCCCATGTCCGATCTACAAATAGACTTTACAGTAATGCCTAAATCGGGTGGACATCGTTACCTGTTGGTAATTGTGTGCACCTATTCAGGCTGGGTAGAAGCATGTCCTACTCGTACAGAGAAAGCAGGAGAAGTTGTAAGATTCCTGCTACGAGAAATAATACCCCGATATGGACTACCCTGTTCTATAGGATCGGACAATGGTCCAGCTTTTGTTCATCAGTGCCTACAACAACTGACTCATATGCTTGGTATAAAGTGGAGGCTTCATACTGCATATAGACCCCAGAGTTCTGGTAAGGTAGAGAGAATGAATAGAACTATAAAGAACCAGTTGGCTAAAATGTGTCAGGAAACCCAACTTAAGTGGAACGTTCTCTTACCCATAGCTTTATTGCGAATCCGCAGTACCCCTACCAGAAGGATGGGCCTCTCTCCTTTTGAAATCATGTATGGGCGACCACCTCCCGTACTTGGTAACTTAAGGGGGGACTTGAGTCAGTTGGGAGAAGGAATTACCCGGCAGCAGGTTGTAGAGTTGGGTAAGACTATGGAGGAGGTACAGAAATGGGTACAAGATAGATTACCTGTGAATATTTATCCCCCTGTTCATAGTTATCATCCAGGAGACCAAGTGTGGATTAAAGAGTGGAATAATGTACCGTTAGGGCCCAAGTGGAGAGGTCCTTATGTTGTTCTTTTGTCTACCCCTACAGCGATAAAAGTAGCCGAAGTAACTCCGTGGATACATCACTCCAGGGTTAAACCAGCAGCAGTCGATTCTTGGCAAATTACAGCAGATCCAGAGAATCCCTGCAAGATCCGGTTGAAACGCACTACTCAGTCGGAGTAACGAGGAATTATTGTGGATTACAAATTTTATTGTTACAGGTGTGAGTGAGAAGGCCATAATAAAGCCTGTCCGCTTACCAACACATAGTGTATAAGCCAGGAAAGTCTCGAAGGGACACCTGTGAAGACGAGCAGAACTCCATTCCCTGCAGCCCTCACATCCTGGAAGCTGAGGTTCCATCGCACGGACGAAGACTGAGGATGACGGCGAAAGATGTGCTTTTGATTGTGTTTATTTATATGTGTTTTTATATTCAGGAAGGTAGAGGTACCGACACTCCTAGCTGTGAGGTATGCATTAAGACTACGAGAACAGGTAACCATATTTCCCAAACCCTAATTTGGCATTCACAATACGAATGTAAAGGAGAGGTATCAAGATGTAGATACCTAAATATAGACTATAGTGTGTGCCATTTAGGAGTAGGAGAACCTAAGTGCTTCAGTCCAGAGTATCAACCTCGTACAATTTGGTTGACTCTCAGGAATGGAGATCCTCAGGGGACCCTAATTAATAAGACGGTGTTAGAATCCGTACATTCTTCGGGTGTTCTGCTATTTGATGCATGTAAGGCGATATCAAGTGGTAGAAAACCGTGGAATGTATGTGGGGATCTTAGATGGGAGAGGACGTATGGGTCTAATGATAAATATATTTGTCCCAGTAGTAAAAATAAATATGTGAGTCCTAGATGCCCAAATAAAGACTATAACTTTTGTCCATATTGGTCTTGTGTGGGGTGGGCGACTTGGGGACAGACAGTAGATAAAGACATGATAGTGACTAAGTTGCCGACTAGCCCTTATTGTAAGTCTATGGAATGCAACCCAGTCCATATACTTATTAATAACCCCGACAAGTTCCTAGATAAGTATGGAAATTTATTTGGGTTTCAGATATACGGGACGGGTTTAGATCCTGGGACATTATTGTTTATAGGAATAGAGACTGATACGGTATCCTCCCAGACTCATCAAGTATACCATTCCTTTTATGAAGAGATGAGTATAGATAATAAGATCCCCCATAACGCTAAAAACCTGTTCATTGACCTAGCTGAAAGTATTGCCGGTAGTCTTAATGTTACCAACTGCTATGTGTGTGGAGGTACTAACATGGGAGACCAATGGCCTTGGGAAGCAAAGGAGGTAATGTCCGGTTCTGAGGCAGTTGACCAACTAATATCTACACAAGCCGATTATCATTTGAGTGTTAGAGGTAAATCTGAGTGGAGATTAAAGACCTCCATCATAGGTTATGTTTGCATAGCAAGGAAAGGAATAATGTATAATACTTCTGTAGGAGAATTAACTTGTCTAGGGCAAAAAGCTTATGATGATGATACTAAAAATACAACTTGGTGGTCGGCTTCAAATGTCTCAGAACCATCTAACCCGTTTGCTAGATATGCCAGTTTAAAGGATGTGTGGTTTGATTTATCCATCACATCTACCTGGAGAGCCCCAGCAAATTTGTACTGGATCTGTGGTAAGAAAGCCTATTCGGAGTTGCCACAGGACTGGGAAGGGGCATGTGTGTTGGGTATGCTCAAACCATCCTTCTTCTTGTTACCGATTGAAACAGGTGAGACTTTAGGTGTTAAAGTGTATGATGTGAATCATAGGAAGAAAAGGGGACCCTTAGAGATAGGCACCTGGGAAGATAATGAATGGCCTCCCCAGCGTATCATAGATTATTATGGGCCAGCCACGTGGGCAGAAGATGGTACCTTTGGTTATAGAACCCCAATTTATATGCTCAACCGTATTATAAGATTACAGGCGGTGGTTGAGATTATTACTAATGAGACCTCACAAGCACTCAATCTTCTAGCGAAGCATAATACCAGGATGAGGACAGCAGTGTACCAAAATAGATTAGCCTTGGATTACCTTTTGGCAGTAGAGGGAGGTGTATGTGGGAAGTTTAACCTGAGCAATTGCTGTCTTCAAATAGATGACGAAGGGCAAGCAATAGCTGAGCTTACTAGCCATATGGTTAAACTAGTGCATGTGCCTACTCAGGTATGGAAAGGGTACAATCCAAGTAGTTGGTTTGGTAGCTGGTATGAGTGGTTTGGAGGGCTTAAGGCAGTGGTAGGTGGAGTCCTACTGATTTTACTGTTGTGTCTACTCCTACCGTGTCTTATACCCTTAGTAGTTAGGTCTGTGCAAAGCCTGATAGGAAGTATAGCAGAGAGGAAGGCTGCTGCACAGATAATGGCGATATATAAGTATAAGGCTCTAGATCAAGGAGAACCAATGCAGGAAGATGAGTGTTAAAAGATTCACATCATAAGATAAGTTTGGTCTGGTTCATGGTAACCTGAGGTATATGCAAACCAAGGTTAAGTGATGCCTCAAGTAATTGTGAAATATCAGAGGCATCAAAGGGGGGAATGTGATGTAATTCCAGTAAAATACAAGTTTAGCAGGCTAAGATTGCCACAAGGCATATGTATGTATATGTGTTTGTAGTATCAGTTAGTTAATTACACGTAGCTAAGATACTGTTATCACTGTACTGACCAGGTGCAGGAATGTAAGAACTGGAATTACGCGTCCCTCTCCTTTGTATCAGATGAGCCACGTGGTTAGACCGGATGGATGAGTTTAGACTCTATTTATTAAATAGGTTAAGGGTATGTGTGGGTGTAGTTAATTGTGGGAGGAGCTACAGTGCTATATAAGGAATGTACTCTATGTATTCAGTACTCAGACTTTGCTGTATTTTGGTGACGCTAGTCCCTCTGAGTCCCGATCGGTGATCCAATAAAGAATCTCTTCCTTCCTGAAGAAACCTGTGTCCATCTCTCTGTGCTTGGCTTCCGTCAGTTTCTCCGGTATCAGAACAACCCTATAGCTCAAATTCAAGGTTTTGTTTTGGTTCAGAACGGGGACAATTGCCTCCGTCCTTAAGGGATTGATTTTCCGTTATTATGAAAAATGATGCAGGAATTAGCTGATCATTTAGACTCCACTGATATCACTATACTGGCTTCTTTATCTGGAACTACCATATCTTATGGTTTAGGGATAATTTAGTAAATTCGAAATAATTGTAATTAGAAATTCAAACTGCAAATATAGGCAAAAAATGCAGTAGGAAAAATATCCCGAACGCAATTATAATCGTCTCTTGTCGATGTTACAGTAAATTGTGCAGTTCGGGTTGCATCTCACCACAATTAATAGATCACTTTGTCAATAAACATCAAGGTGGCTGTTGTAAAACTAATTTGCAGGTTGAAGAGTTCACAGTATTCTCTGAATGCTAGGGGTGTGGAGGTTTCCTCTTAAAAAGCAAGAATAATATTGCATTACAATGATTAATTCAACTGCTATTGTTTTGTCATATACTGAAGTGTTTATATTTTTTGGCATATTAGGTGTCTCGTTTGGTTAGCATTGCTCATCCATTCTTGTTACGTGAACAAATCTCATGTTTTGCCAAAACAAATTACTTTAAACAAAGGGAGTGCTGAGTTAATTCCATGTGTCGATCAGTTCATATTTCAAGATGAAACATCTCCTGTTGCCTGTAAACCTGCAAATCATACAATCAAAGAACCAAGTCTGGATATAGGTGATGACTATGATTAACCCCTTCAGGACGGAGTCAATAGTGCACGTTCTGATCAAAACAAAACGTAAACAAAAACTGGTATTTGCGCTATATGTCTGTTCACCCGTAGTTCCCATCTTTCATATTAAATGCACCCACACTTATTATATATCATTTTGTTCAGGAGAAACAGGGCTTTCATTCCATATCAAATATTTATATATGAAACCTAATTTATTATGAATAAAATTAAAAAAACTGTGAGAAATGTTAATTTTTTTTTAAAAATTTGTAGTTCCGCCTCACATTTTAGCTGTAAATGTCATAATACTGTTAGGTTTTACTGCAAAAAAATGCACATATTTGTAATCAGCGATGTCTCACGAGTACAACAGTACCCCCCATTAACAGGTTTTATGGTGTTTTGGAAAGTTACAGGGTCAAATATAGAACGTTCCATTTTTAAATTGAAATTTGCCAGATTAGTAATGTTACCTTTGAGACGGTGTGGTAGCCCAGGAATGAGAATTACCCCCATAATGGCATACCATGTGAAAAAGTAGACAACCCAAGGTATTGAACGTGGGGTATGTTTAGTCTTTGTTAGTAGCCACTTAGTCACAAACACTGGCCAAAGTTAGCGTTCATATTTGTTTTTGTGTGAAAAAAGCAAAAAACTAATATTTGGCCAGTGTTTGTGACTAAGTGGCTACTAAAAATGACTGGACATACCCCATTTGCAATACCTTGGGTTGTCTACTTTTGCAAATGGTATGCCATCATGGGGGTAATTCTTATTCCTGGGCTACCATACGGTCTCAAAGGCAACATAACCCAATCTGGCAAATTTCAATGTGAAAAAAATTAAATGCAAGCCTTATATGTGACTCTCTAACTTTCCAAAACACCATAAAACCTGTACATGGGGGGTACTGTTATTCTCGGGAGACTTCACTAAACACAAATATTAGTGTTTTAAAACAGTAAAACATATTACAACAATAATATAGTCCATAAAAGTGCCGTTTGTTTGTAAAAAATGCAAAAAACTTCACTTTTACTTAAAATATCATCGTTGTAATATAATTTACCAGTTTTAAACAGTAATATTTGAGTTCAGCGAAGTCTCCTGAGTAAAACAGTACCCCCTATGTACAGGTTTTATGATGTCTTGGAGAGTTACAGGGTCAAATATAGTGCTTGCAAATTAAATTCTCTGCACTTTCTCCCTGTGTTGTCAGGCATGTCAATCAAATTTTAATTAATCAAATGACATAATTATGTTAAAAGATTACTTAAATATACACGTAGAATTTTAATATATATGCATTTATAGGTATTTAAATTCTATGTGTATACTAATGTAATCTATTATGTAATTATATGTATTTATCTCTCTATATATATTTGCGGTTATTTGTATGTTATATATAGATAGATATATATAGAATGTCATTCTAAGTGTATTTTGTTACCAATATATATTTTTTAATAACAAAATACAGTTAGAATAAAATTACATATGAATATATAATTTATTTAAAATTTTGTTTCAATATTTTATTTATTTATTTAATAATTTTATTTATGTATTATTGTAATTATATGTATATATATATATAATATATGTGTATATATCTATTATATATATATAATATATATACATATTATATATATGTAACGTCACTCTAAGTGTATTTTAATACTAATATATATACTAATATTACTATTAAAATACATTACGCATGACGTTACATATATATAATATGTATATATATTATATATATAATATATATACATATATTATATATATAAAAATGCATTTATTTTAATTTTACACATGTCTAATTATTTTTTTTTAATTCTTCCCACCAGCAGGGGGACTGTCTGATATTTCAGACAGCCCCCCTGCTGGCAGATCCACAGCCAGCTATAGGGGGCCATGTGATCGCTCTTTGAGAGCGATCACATGGCCCCCGGGGGCCTGATTTGCCGTGGGGGGGCTGCCTGGGCTCTGAGGCCGCCCCCCAGAAGAGGATCGCGGCGGAGGTGAGTACCGCCGGACCTCCTGGGCTGCAAGCCGTTACGGCGTTCTATGCCGCCGCAACGGCTTTAAAGCGGGACATACTAAAAGGAATGACAGATTGGAATGCCCATAGACTTTAACAAGGCAGTGGAATGCCCATAGAGAATAATGGACATAAAAGGAATGCCCATAGAGAATAATGGAAACAAAAGATTTCAATTAGAGACAAAACTATTACACATATGAAATAAATATTTTGCCACAATACTCTCCAGATTCAGTGTCAATTTTTGAAATTGAGATTAAGTGGGATTATCATTGTTTTCTATGGAATGACAATGGTGAATGACTAAAGAGAATGCTAATAGACTATAATGGGAGGCAACACATAAACTCATTTGCAGGTAAATCTGTGTAATGTAGCAAATTCATCTTTACCACAGGTGTTCCCCATGTACAGCAGTAGATTGTCAAATTAAAAGTAACTGGGATTATAGCTCTTTTCTATGGAATGACAGGTAAATGATACAATGGAATGACCATAGACTATAATGGGAAGCAATATGTGACTTGGAATCTGAACCGTGAAACATATCAAGTAAATATTTTGCAGGCATACTCTGCGAGTTCAGTGGCAATTTTTAAAATTGAGATTAAGTGGGATTATCATTGTTTTCTATGGAATGACAATGGTGAATGACTAAAGAGAATGCCCATAGACTATAATGGGAGGCAACACATAAACTCATTTGCAGGTAAATCTGGGTAATGTAGCAAATTCATCTTTAGCACAGGTGTTCCCCAAATACAGCAGTAGATTGTCAAATTAAAAGTAACTGGGATTATAGCTCTTTTCTATGGAATGACAGGTAAATGATAAAATGGAATGCCCATAGACTATAATGGGAAGCAATATGTGACTTGGAATCTGAACCATGAAACATATCAAGTAAATCTTTTGCAGGCATACTCTGCAAGTTCAGTGTCAATTTTTAAAATTGAGATTAAGTGGGATTATCATTATTTTCTATAGAATGACAATGGTGAATGACTAAAGAGAATGCCCATAGACTATAATGGGAGGCAACACATAAACTCATTTGCAGGTAAATCTGTGTAATGTAGAAAATTAATCTTTAGCACAGGTGTTCCCCAAGAACAGCAGTAGATTGTAAAATTAAAAGTAACTGGGATTATAGCTCTTTTCTATGGAATGACAGGTAAATGATACAATGGAATGACCATAGACTATAATGGGAAGCAATATGTGACTTGGAATCTGAATCGTGAAACATATCAAGTAAATCTTTTGCAGGCATGCACTGCGAGTTCAGTGTCAATTTTTAAAATTGAGATTAAGTGGGATTATCATTGTTTTCTATAGAATGACAATGGTGAATGACTAAAGAGAATGCCCATAGAGTATAATGGGAGGCAACATATAAACTCATTTGCAGGTAAATCTGTGTTATGTAGCAAATTCATCTTTACCACAGGTGTTCCCCAAGTACATCAGTAGATTGTAAAATGAAAAGTAACTGGGATTATAGTTCTTTTCTATGAAATTACAGGTAAATGATACAATGGAATGCCCATAGACTATAATGGGAAGCAATATGTGACTTGGAATCTGAACCGTGAAACATATCAAGTAAATATTTTGCAGGCATACTCTGCGAGTTCAGTGTCAATTTTTAAAATTGAGATTAAGTGGGATTATCATTGTTTTCTATGGAATGACAATGGTGAATGACTAAAGAGAATGCCCATAGACTATAATGAGAGGCAACACATAAACTCATTTGCAGGTAAATCTGGGTAATGTAGCAAATTCATCTTTACCACAGGTGTTCCCCAAATACAGCAGTAGATTGTCAAATTAAAAGTAACTGGGATTATAGCTCTTTTCTATGGAATGACAGGTAAATGATAAAATGGAATGCCCATAGACTATAATGGGAAGCAATATGTGACTTGGAATTTGAACCATGAAACATATCAAGTAAATCTTTTGCAGGCATACTCTGCAAGTTCAGTGTCAATTTTTAAAATTGAGATTAAGTGGGATTATCATTATTTTCTATAGAATGACAATGGTGAATGACTAAAAGAGAATGCCCATAGAGTATAATGGGAGGCAACATATAAACTAATTTGCAGGTAAATCTGTGTTATGTAGCAAATTCATCTTTACCACAGGTGTTCCCCAAGTACATCAGTAGATTGTAAAATGAAAAGTAACTGGGATTATAGTTCTTTTCTATGGAATGACAGGTAAATGATACAATGGAATGCCCATAGACTATAATGGGAAGCAATATGAGACTTGGAATCTGAACCGTGAAACATATCAAGTAAATCTTTTGCAGGCATACTCTGCAAGTTCAGTGTCAATTTTTAAAATTGAGATTAAGTGGGATTATCATTGTTTTCTATAGAATGACAATGGTGAATGACTAAAGAGAATGCCCATAGACTATAATGGGAGGCAACACATGAACTAATTTGCAGGTAAATATGTGTAATGTAGCAAATTCATCTTTACCACAGGTGTTCCCCAAGTACAGCAGTAGATTGTCAAATTAAAAATAACTGGGATTATAGCTCTTTTCTATGGAATGACAGGTAAATGATACAATGGAATGCCCATAGACTATAATGGGAAGCAATATGTGACTTGGAATCTGAACCGTGAAACATATCAAGTAAATCTTTTGCAGACATACTCTGCGAGTTCAGTGTCAATTTTTAAAATTGAGATTAAGTGGGATTATCATTGTTTTCTATGGAATGACAATGGTGAATGACTAAAGAGAATGCCCATAGACTATAATGGGAGGCAACACATAAACTCATTTGCAGGTAAAAATGTGTAATGTAGCAAATTCATCTTTACCACAGGTGTTCCCCAAGTACAGCAGTAGATTGTCAAATTAAAAGTAACTGGAATTATAGCTCTTTTCTATGGAATGACAGGTAAATGATAAAATGGAATGCCCATAGACTATAATGGGAAGCAATATGTGACTTGGAATCTGAACCGTGAAACATATCAAGTAAATCTTTTGCAGGCATACTCTGCGAGTTCAGTGGCAATTTTTAAAATTGAGATTAAGTGGGATTATCATTGTTTTCTATGGAATGACAATGGTGAATGACTAAAGAGAATGCCCATAGACTATAATGGAAGGCAACACATAAACTCATTTGCAGGTAAATCTGTGTAATGTAGCAAATTCATCTTTACCACGGGTGTTCCCCAAGTACAGCAGTAGATTGTCAAATTAAAAGTAACTGGGATTATAGCTCTTTTCTATGGAATGACAGGTAAATGATACAATGGAATGACCATAGACTATAATGGGAAGCAATATGTGACTTGGAATCTGAACCGTGAAACATATCAAGTAAATATTTTGCAGGCATACTCTGCGAGTTCAGTGTCAATTTTTAAAATTGAGATTAAGTGGGATTATCATTGTTTTCTATAGAATGACAACGGTGAATGACTAAAGAGAATGCCCATAGACTATAATGGGAGGCAACACATAAACTCATTTGCAGGTAAATATGTGTAATGTAGCAAATTCATCTTTACCACAGGTGTTCCCCAAGTACAGCAGTAGATTGTCAAATTAAAAGTAACTGGGATTATAGCTCTTTTCTATGGAATGACAGGTAAATGATAAAATGGAATGCCCATAGACTATAATGGGAAGCAATATGTGACTTGGAATCTGAACCGTGAAACATATCAAGTCAATCTTTTGCAGGCATACTCTGCGAGTTCAGTGTCAATTTTTAAAATTGAGATTAAGTGGGATTATCATTGTTTTCTATAGAATGACAATGGTGAATGACTAAAGAGAATGCCCATAGACTATAATGGGAGGCAACACATAAACTCATTTGCAGGTAAATATGTGTAATGTAGCAAATTCATCTTTACCACAGGTGTTCCCCAAGTACAGCAGTAGATTGTAAAATAAAAAAATAACTGGGATTATAGCTCTTTTCTATGGAATGACAGGTAAATGATACAATGGAATGCCCATAGACTATAATGGGAAGCAATATGTGACTTGGAATCTGAACCGTGAAACATATCAAGTAAATCTTTTGCAGACATACTCTGCGAGTTCAGTGTCAATTTTTAAAATTGAGATTAAGTGGGATTATCATTGTTTTCTATGGAATGACAATGGTGAATGACTAAAGAGAATGCCCATAGACTATAATGGGAGGCAACACATAAACTCATTTGCAGGTAAATATGTGTAATGTAGCAAATTCATCTTTACAACAGGTGTTCCCCAAGTACAGCAGTAGATTGTAAAATTAAAAATAACTGGGATTATAGCTCTTTTCTATGGAATGACAGGTAAATGATAAAATGGAATGCCCATAGACTATAATGGGAAGCAATATGTGACTTGGAATCTGAACCGTGAAACATATCAAGTAAATCTTTTGCAGGCATACTCTGCGAGTTCAGTGTCAATTTTTAAAATTGAGATTAAGTGGGATTATCATTGTTTTCTATAGAATGACAATGGTGAATGACTAAAGAGAATGCCCATAGACTATAATGGGAGGCAACACATAAACTCATTTGCAGGTAAATATGTGTAATGTAGCAAATTCATCTTTACCACAGGTGTTCCCCAAGTACAGCAGTAGATTGTAAAATTAAAAAATAACTGGGATTATAGCTCTTTTCTATGGAATGACAGGTAAACGATACAATGGAATGCCCATAGACTATAATGGGAAGCAATATGTGACTTGGAATCTGAACCGTGAAACATATCAAGTAAATCTTTTGCAGACATACTCTGCGAGTTCAGTGTCAATTTTTAAAATTGAGATTAAGTGGGATTATCATTGTTTTCTATGGAATGACAATGGTGAATGACTAAAGAGAATGCCCATAGACTATAATGGGAGGCAACACATAAACTCATTTGCAGGTAAATATGTGTAATGTAGCAAATTCATCTTTACAACAGGTGTTCCCCAAGTACAGCAGTAGATTGTAAAATTAAAAATAACTGGGATTATAGCTCTTTTCTATGGAATGACAGGTAAATGATAAAATGGAATGCCCATAGACTATAATGGGAAGCAATATGTGACTTGGAATCTGAACCGTGAAACATATCAAGTAAATCTTTTGCAGGCATACTCTGCGAGTTCAGTGTTAATTTTTAAAATTGAGATTAAGTGGGATTATCATTGTTTTCTATGGAATGACAATGGTGAATGACTAAAGAGAATGCCCATAGACTATAATGGGAGGCAACACATAAACTCATTTGCAGGTAAATCTGTGTAATGTAGAAAATTAATCTTTAGCACAGGTGTTCCCCAAGAACAGCAGTAGATTGTAAAATTAAAAGTAACTGGGATTATAGCTCTTTTCTATGGAATGACAGGTAAATGATACAATGGAATGCCCATAGACTATAATGGGAAGCAATATGTGACTTGGAATCTGAATCGTGAAACATATCAAGTAAATCTTTTGCAGGCATACTCTGCGAGTCACATTCTAGGTTTCTAATTTTCTTTGTTAACTCACTGAGGGTTATTTTATATATATATATATATATATATATATATATATATATATATATATATATATATATGTGTGTGGGAGTGTGCTGTGTGTGTGAGCGAGGGTGCTGTGTGTGGGGATCCTTTCTTCCTGGGGTGGGGAGCCATGCTTCCTTCCCTGGTGGTCCAGTGGTGAGAGTGAACTCTAACCTCGCGATAGGACCCGGCGGAGCTGCTGGCTAGAGCTCCGCCGGTACTCTCTCCTGCCTCCCTCCTTCCCTCCCCAGCCCGCGGCCGCATCTCAATGTCTCTGGGCCGGTGTGGGAGATCTTTGATCTCCCCACCGGTCCATGGAGACGCACAGCAGGGTTGGCGCTTGGATAGCGCTGGCCCTGCAGGGGCTGGCAGGGGAGATTTCCCCTGCCGGCCTCGGCCCCACGGCCATCGCGGCCCACCGGGCATTTGCCTGGTGTGCCCGATGGCCAGTCCGGGCCTGCTATACAGGGAGTGCAGAATTATTAGGTAAGTTGTATTTTTGAGGATTAATTTTATTATTGAACAACAACCATGTTCTCAATGAACCCAAAAAACTCATTAATATCAAAGCTGAATATTTTTGGAAGTAGTTTTTAGTTTGTTTTTAGTTATAGCTATTTTAGGGGGATATCTGTGTGTGCAGGTGACTATTACTGTGCATAATTATTAGGCAACTTAACAAAAACCAAATATATACCCATTTCAATTATTTATTTTTACCAGTGAAACCAATATAACATCTCAACATTCACAAATATACATTTCTGACATTCAAAAACATGACAAAAACAAATCAGTGACCAATATAGCCACCTTTCTTTGCAAGGACACTCAAAAGCCTGCCATACATGGATTCTGTCAGTGTTTTGATCTGTTCACCATCAACATTGCGTGCAGCAGCAACCACAGCCTCCCAGACACTGTTCAGAGAGGTGTACTGTTTTCCCTCTTTGTAAATCTCACATTTGATGATGGACCACAGGTTCTCAATGGGGTTCAGATCAGGTGAACAAGGAGGCCATGTCATTAGATTTTCTTCTTTTATACCCTTTCTTGCCAGCCACGCTGTGGAGTACTTGGACGCGTGTGATGGAGCATTGTCCTGCATGAAAATCATGTTTTTCTTGAAGGATGCAGACTTCTTCCTGTACCACTGCTTGAAGAAGGTGTCTTCCAGAAACTGGGAGTTGAGCTTGACTCCATCCTCAACCCGAAAAGGCCCCACAAGCTCATCTTTGATGATACCAGCCCAAACCAGTATTCCACCTCCACCTTGCTGGCGTCTGAGTCGGACTGGAGCTCTCTGCCCTTTACCAATCCATCCATCTGGCCCATCAAGACTCACTATCATTTCATCAGTCCATAAAACCTTAGAAAAATCAGTCTTGAGATATTTCTTGGCCCAGTCTTGACGTTTCAGCTTGTGTGTCTTGTTCAGTGGTGGTGTCTTTCAGCCTTTCTTACCTTGGCCATGTCTCTGAGTATTGCACACCTTGTGCTTTTGGGCACTCCAGTGATGTTGCAGCTCTGAAATATGGCCAAACTGGTGGCAAGTGGCATCTTGGCAGCTGCACGCTTGACTTTTCTCAGTTCATGGGCAGTTATTTTGCGCCTTGGTTTCTCCACACGCTTCTTGCGACCCTGTTGACTATTTTGAATGAAACGCTTGATTGTTCGATGATCACGCTTCAGAAGCTTTGCAATTTTAAGAGTGCTGCATCCCTCTGCAAGATATCTCACTATTTTTGACATTTCTGAGCCTGTCAAGTCCTTCTTTTGACCCATTTTGCCAAAGGAAAGGAAGTTGCCTAATAATTATGCACACCTGATATAGGGTGTTGATGTCATTAGACCACACCCCTTCTCATTACAGAGATGCACATCACCTAATATGCTTAATTGGTAGTAGGCTTTCGAGCCTATACAGCTTGGAGTAAGACGATATGCATAAAGAGGATGATGTGGTCAAAATACTAATTTGCCTAATAATTCTGCACACAGTGTAGACAACCAGATCACTTCATCTGTTTTAAGTGTCTCTATATTGTAAGCTTGTCTGAGCAGGATCCTCATCAACCTATTGTTCATGTAAGACTTTATAATTGTCTAATTTAATTAAATTTCCTTCTTTTCTAATATTGTAAAGCGCTGTGAAATAAGTTGGAGCTATATAAATACCAATAATAAGTGGTTTGGTACATTGCTGTTTAGCTATGTGAGCTATGTTTTGTTTCCATTGGCTAATCCAGTTGTTCCCAAACATTTTAGGTTAAAGGTGCCCTTAATATTTCAGTATTTTCCCAGGGCACCCCAAGTCAAAATTTCTAGGTTGTATACAGGGCCGCCGTCAGAAATTTTAAGGCCCCTAACTTAGCTGCGTGTCTGGGCCCCTGGGAGCCCGCATCCAAGCCCGCCCACAGGAATACACACACACACAGACACAAACACACGCACTGATACAAAAGGACACAGATACACACAAAGATACATACTAACAGACACGCATACTGAAATAGACATACACGCATATAGGCATACATACTGACACACATATACAGACACACAGGCATACATATTGACAGACAGACACATAATAACATACATACTGTCAGGATCCCGCGGGCGGCTGCGAGGGGAGGCTGCAGTCCGCTCGCGGCACTCACCCTCCAGCCGTCCGCGGGTCCTTTCCCGGCATACGCTCGCTGGGCGGCATCCTCCCAGCCTCGGATGCCGCCCGCGTCCTCCTTTCCGTCCCCCAGCGGCAGCATGCATGACGCTGAATGCTGGGGGACCGCCCACTCTTGTACACACCGCGGTCAGCCACCTGACCCGGCGTTAAAGACACAGTACGACAATCACAGTGGGAGACATAGATATCTCCCACGTGTGATTGTTAATTCTGATTGGAAGTTATCCAATCAGAATTAACCACAGGGTTGAAATACTTACCTTTCCTGTTCCTCCCTGCCCTGTTGTGGTCTTTGCTTACTAGTATTGATACTGAACATGTGTTTCTGGTTACGTACTCTCTGGCTTGTTAAACTGACTTTGTGACTTTCTCCTACCCTTTGACCTCGGCTTGTTTCTCGTTATCCTGTCTTCTGGTTCCCCTTAATTGGCTTGTCTCCTGACTATTCTGTGTGTGCTTAGCCCGGCCACTCTAAGGTCCGGTACGGCACCCTTTCTGTGTGTGTGTTAGCGTGTTAGGTTCCCCGAATCGTGACACATACAGACACACACACGCATAAGGACATACAGACACTGACATACATACATTTATACTGGCATACATTGACAGTGGCATGCATACATACTGACAGACATAGATACATGCATACTGACATACATGCATGCATACAGACATACATGCATACAGACACTGATATCCATACACACACACACAGACATACATTCATAATGACATACATTGGTACTGGTATACATACATATATGCATACTGACATGCATGCATACAGACACTGACATCCATACATACACACAAACATATATTCATACAGACATACATTGATACTCATACATACATATATACATACTGACAGACCTACATATATACACATACTGACAGACGTACATACATACTGACAGACATACACACTGACACAGACAGCTCATTTGTCAGCCACCCTCCTGTTTCTTACCGTTTCTTTGCAGGAGGGTGACTGGGGCTGATGGGAGTCAGCGTGGCTCTCCCTCTTCAAGGCCTCCATGCTGCCTCTCCTCCTGCGCAGAGTGAGCTGGGAGGAAGTGACCGGCCGTCACTTCCTCCGAGCACCACTTGCGTTGCGGCTGCATTTATTTTTTCTTCAAGGGGCCCTGTCGCGCTATTACACGGTCACAGTGCTGACAGTGCCCCTGAAGATATAGGGCCCATCGGGTGGCACTAAGTGCATGGGCCACCCAATGGGCCCCATTAGCGTGCGGGCCCCGGTACAACTGCACCGGCGGCAGTTCCGTCGCTACACGTGTGGCTTGGGCAATTTCAAGAATTTACACTGAACCTTCATGGTTCAGAGTCCAAGTCACATATTGCTTCTCATTATACTCTATGGGCATTCCATTGTATCATTTACCTGTCATTCCATAGAAAAAAGCTATAATCCCAGTTACTTTTAATTTTACAATCTACTGATGTACTTGGGGAACACCTGTGGTAAAGATGAATTTGCTACATTACACATATTTACCTGCAAATGAGTTTATGTGTTGCCTCCCATTATAGTCTATGGGCATTCTCTTTAGTCATTCACCATTGTCATTCTATAGAAAACAATGATAATCCCACTTAATCTCAATTTTAAAAATTGACACTGAACTCGCAGTGTATGCCTGCAAAAGATTTACTTGATATGTTTCACGATTCAGATTCCAAGTCACATATTGCTTCCCATTATAGTCTATGGGCATTCCATTTTATCATTTACCTGTCATTCCATAGAAAAGAGGTATAATCCCAGTTACTTTTAATTTTACAATCTACTGCTGTTCTTGGGGAACACCTGTGCTAAAGATTAATTTTCTACATTACACAGATTTACCTGCAAATGAGTTTATGTGTTGCCTCCCATTATAGTCTATGGGCATTCTCTTTAGTCATTCACCATTGTCATTCCATAGAAAACAATGATAATCCCACTTAATCTCAATTTTAAAAATTGACACTGAACTCGCAGAGTATGCCTGCAAAAGATTTACTTGATATGTTTCACGGTTCAGATTCCAAGTCACATATTGCTTCCCATTATAGTCTATGGGCATTCCATTGTATCATTTACCTGTCATTCCATAGAAAAGAGCTATAATCCCAGTTATTTTTAATTTTACAATCTACTGATGTACTTGGGGAACACCTGTGGTAAAGATGAATTTGCTACATTACACATATTTACCTGCAAATTAGTTTATTTGTTGCCTCCCATTATAGTCTATGGGCATTCTCTTTAGTCATTCACCATTGTCATTCTATAGAAAACAATGATAATCCCACTTAATCTCAATTTTAAAAATTGACACTGAACTCGCAGTGTATGCCTGCAAAAGATTTACTTGATATGTTTCACGATTCAGATTCCAAGTCACATATTGCTTCCCATTATAGTCTATGGTCATTCCATTGTATCATTTACCTGTCATTCCATAGAAAAGAGCTATAATCCCAGTTACTTTTAATTTTACAATCTACTGCTGTTCTTGGGGAACACCTGTGGTAAAGATGAATTTGCTACATTACACATATTTACCTGCAAATGAGTTTATGTGTTGCCTCCCATTATAGTCTATGGGCATTCTCTTTAGTCATTCACCATTGTCATTCCATAGAAAACAATGATAATCCCACTTAATCTCAATTTTAAAAATTAACACTGAACTCGCAGAGTATGCCTGCAAAAGATTTACTTGATATGTTTCACGGTTCAGATTCCAAGTCACATATTGCTTCCCATTATAGTCTATGGGCATTCCATTGTATCATTTACCTGTCATTCCATAGAAAAGAGCTATAATCCCAGTTATTTTTAATTTGACAATCTACTGCTGTACTTGGGGAACACCTGTGGTAAAGATGAATTTGCTACATTACACATATTTACCTGCAAATGAGTTTATGTGTTGCCTCCCATTATAGTCTATGGGCATTCTCTTTAGTCATTCACCATTGTCATTCTATAGAAAACAATGATAATCCCACTTAATCTCAATTTTAAAAATTGACACTGAACTCGCAGAGTATGCCTGCAAAAGATTTACTTGATATGTTTCACGGTTCAGATTCCAAGTCACATATTGCTTCCCATTATAGTCTATGGGCATTCCATTTTATCATTTACCTGTCATTCCATAGAAAAGAGCTATAATCCCAGTTACTTTTAATTTGACAATCTACTGCTGTACATGGGGAACACCTGTGCGAAAGATTAATTTTCTACATTACACAGATTTACCTGCAAATGAGTTTATGTGTTGCCTCCCATTATAGTCTATGGGCATTCTCTTTAGTCATTCACCATTGTCATTCCATAGAAAACAATGATAATCCCACTTAATCTCAATTTTAAAAATTGACACTGAACTCGCAGAGTATGCCTGCAAAATATTTACTTGATATGTTTCACGGTTCAGATTCCAAGTCACATATTGCTTCCCATTATAGTCTATGGTCATTCCATTGTATCATTTACCTGTCATTCCATAGAAAAGAGCTATAATCCCAGTTACTTTTAATTTGACAATCTACTGCTGTACTTGGGGAACACCTGTGGTAAAGATGAATTTGCTACATTACACATATTTACCTGCAAATGAGTTTATGTGTTGCCTCCCATTATAGTCTATGGGCATTCTCTTTATTATTATTATTATTATTATTTTATTATTTATATAGCGCCAACAAATTCCGTAGCGCTGTACAATGGGTGGACTAACAGACACATAATTGAGATCACTGGACGTACTGGAACAGAGGGGGTTGAGGGCCCTGCTCAATGAGCTTACATGCTAGAGGGAGTGGGGTATAGTGACACAAACGGGTTAAAGTAGGGGAATTAAATAGTTTGTTAGAGAAGGGTTTATTGAGTGCTTGGTAGGTCATTTTTGACAGTTGCAGGAAAGGAGTCATGGGGTGGGGGATGAGAAGCCTGCTGACAGTTTAATTGATACGCTTTAACGAAGAAGTGAGTTTTCAAAGATTTTTTGAAGGAGTGGAGGCTGGGTGAAAGTCTGATTGAGGAGGGAAGTGAGTTCCACAGAATAGGTGCAGCCCTAGAGAAGTCTTGAAGGCGAGCGTCAGAGGTGGGGATCCGGGCAGAGGATAGGCGTAGGTCTTGGGATGAGCGCAGGGGTCTCGACGGGACATACTTGTGTATGAGGGAGGATAGGTATGTTGGAGCAGCATTATGTAGGGATTTGTAAGCAAGTGCCAGAATTTTGAATTGGGCCCTATATCTAACTGGAAGCCAATGCAGGGACTGACAGAGCGTGGAGGCATGGGAGGTGCGACCGGACAGGAAAATAAGCCTCGCAGCCGCGTTCATTACAGATTGCAGCGGTGCAAGCTGGGAACATGTAAGACCGGTCAGAAGGGGATTGCAGTAGTCGAGGCGAGAGAGAACAACAGCATGAACCAATATCTTAGCCGCGTCCGGCGTTAGATATGGGCGAATGCGCGCTATGTTCTTGAGTTGGAAGCGACAGGATTTAACTATCGATTGGACATGGGGAGTAAAAGAGAGGTCAGAATCGAAAAGAACCCCTAGGCAGCGAGCCTGCGAGGTAGAGGTGATAGTAGCGCCGTTGACTTGGATGGAGACAACAGGAGTAGCAGCACTTGAGGGAGGAAAAACTAGAAGTTCTGTTTTGGACAGGTTGAGTTTAAGGAAGTGAGCAGCCATCCAGTTGGAAATAGCAGAGAGGCAGTCAGAAACACGAGTCAAGGTGGGCGGAGAGAGATCAGGGGAGGACAGGTAGATTTGCGTGTCATCTGCATATAAATGATATTGGAAACCAAAGGAGCTGATGAGTTTACCAAGGGAGGCAGTATAGATAGAGAACAGTAGGGGGCCGAGGACAGATCCTTGGGGGACGCCGACAGAGAGGGGTTGGTGAGAAGAGGCATTCACCATTGTCATTCCATAGAAAACAATGATAATCCCACTTAATCTCAATTTTAAAAATTGACACTGAACTCGCAGAGTATGCCTGCAAAAGATTTACTTGATATGTTTCACGGTTCAGATTCCAAGTCACATATTGCTTCCCATTATAGTCTATGGGCATTCCATTGTATCATTTACCTGTCATTCCATAGAAAAGAGCTATAATCCCAGTTATTTTTAATTTTACAATCTACTGATGTACTTGGGGAACACCTGTGGTAAAGATGAATTTGCTACATTACACATATTTACCTGCAAATTAGTTTATTTGTTGCCTCCCATTATAGTCTATGGGCATTCTCTTTAGTCATTCACCATTGTCATTCTATAGAAAACAATGATAATCCCACTTAATCTCAATTTTAAAAATTGACACTGAACTCGCAGTGTATGCCTGCAAAAGATTTACTTGATATGTTTCACGATTCAGATTCCAAGTCACATATTGCTTCCCATTATAGTCTATGGTCATTCCATTGTATCATTTACCTGTCATTCCATAGAAAAGAGCTATAATCCCAGTTACTTTTAATTTTACAATCTACTGCTGTTCTTGGGGAACACCTGTGGTAAAGATGAATTTGCTACATTACACATATTTACCTGCAAATGAGTTTATGTGTTGCCTCCCATTATAGTCTATGGGCATTCTCTTTAGTCATTCACCATTGTCATTCCATAGAAAACAATGATAATCCCACTTAATCTCAATTTTAAAAATTAACACTGAACTCGCAGAGTATGCCTGCAAAAGATTTACTTGATATGTTTCACGGTTCAGATTCCAAGTCACATATTGCTTCCCATTATAGTCTATGGGCATTCCATTGTATCATTTACCTGTCATTCCATAGAAAAGAGCTATAATCCCAGTTATTTTTAATTTTACAATCTACTGCTGTACTTGGGGAACACCTGTGGTAAAGATGAATTTGCTACATTACACATATTTACCTGCAAATGAGTTTATGTGTTGCCTCCCATTATAGTCTATGGGCATTCTCTTTAGTCATTCACCATTGTCATTCTATAGAAAACAATGATAATCCCACTTAATCTCAATTTTAAAAATTGACACTGAACTCGCAGAGTATGCCTGCAAAAGATTTACTTGATATGTTTCACGGTTCAGATTCCAAGTCACATATTGCTTCCCATTATAGTCTATGGGCATTCCATTTTATCATTTACCTGTCATTCCATAGAAAAGAGCTATAATCCCAGTTACTTTTAATTTGACAATCTACTGCTGTACATGGGGAACACCTGTGCTAAAGATTAATTTTCTACATTACACAGATTTACCTGCAAATGAGTTTATGTGTTGCCTCCCATTATAGTCTATGGGCATTCTCTTTAGTCATTCACCATTGTCATTCCATAGAAAACAATGATAATCCCACTTAATCTCAATTTTAAAAATTGCCACTGAACTCGCAGAGTATGCCTGCAAAATATTTACTTGATATGTTTCACGGTTCAGATTCCAAGTCACATATTGCTTCCCATTATAGTCTATGGTCATTCCATTGTATCATTTACCTGTCATTCCATAGAAAAGAGCTATAATCCCAGTTACTTTTAATTTGACAATCTACTGCTGTACTTGGGGAACACCTGTGGTAAAGATGAATTTGCTACATTACACATATTTACCTGCAAATGAGTTTATGTGTTGCCTCCCATTATAGTCTATGGGCATTCTCTTTAGTCATTCACCATTGTCATTCTATAGAAAACAATGATAATCCCACTTAATCTCAATTTTAAAAATTGACACTGAACTCGCAGAGTATGCCTGCAAAAGATTTACTTGATATGTTTCACGGTTCAGATTCCAAGTCACATATTGCTTCCCATTATAGTCTATGGGCATTCCATTTTATCATTTACCTGTCATTCCATAGAAAAGAGCTATAATCCCAGTTACTTTTAATTTGACAATCTACTGCTGTACATGGGGAACACTTGTGCGAAAGATTAATTTTCTACATTACACAGATTTACCTGCAAATGAGTTTATGTGTTGCCTCCCATTATAGTCTATGGGCATTCTCTTTAGTCATTCACCATTGTCATTCCATAGAAAACAATGATAATCCCACTTAATCTCAATTTTAAAAATTGCCACTGAACTCGCAGAGTATGCCTGCAAAATATTTACTTGATATGTTTCACGGTTCAGATTCCAAGTCACATATTGCTTCCCATTATAGTCTATGGTCATTCCATTGTATCATTTACCTGTCATTCCATAGAAAAGAGCTATAATCCCAGTTACTTTTAATTTGACAATCTACTGCTGTACTTGGGGAACACCTGTGGTAAAGATGAATTTGCTACATTACACATATTTACCTGCAAATGAGTTTATGTGTTGCCTCCCATTATAGTCTATGGGCATTCTCTTTAGTCATTCACCATTGTCATTCTATAGAAAACAATGATAATCCCACTTAATCTCAATTTCAAAAATTGACACTGAATCTGGAGATTATTGTGGCAAAAGATTCATTTCATATGTCTAATAGTTTTATTTCTAATTGAAATCTTTTGTTTCCATTATTCTCTATGGGCATTCCTTGTATGTCCATTATTCTCTATGGGCATTCCACTGCCTTGTTAAAGTCTATGGGCATTCCAATCTGTCATTCCTTTTAGTATGTCCCCTTTAAAGCCCTTTAAAGCCGCGACGGCATAGAACGCCGTAACGGCGTTAAGGGGTTAATTGTCTGTGTCCTCTTTACACTGTTTGCTTTTAGTATTCGGCTTGCAAACATGTCAGGCAAGGTTCCGAATAATAAGTATCAAAGCCAAGGTGAAATGACCATAGGTGGGGCAATCTGCAAATATGGGGCAAGAAATCCGACTGAATTGAAGAAAACAGGATGTCGAAGGGTTTATTGACTTAATAGTAATGGAGGATTTACGAAGCATGGGTTTCTGTGGCTCTCCAGTCCAGGGCTAACTCATAGACTGAGAGCATCAGCTGATAGTGTTCCGCCGATGAGGTAAGCATTGCACTGCCATGCTTACCTCAGACAGAGAGCTTCTGTCTCTCTGTTGGAAGAAGTGTAGGCAGTTGGCGGTGCCTGGTGGACCCAGGTACGAATTTCTAGAATGGTTTAAATGCCCTTTAATAGGAGGGTGTCATAGCACTCCAGGCACTATATCCACTACAGCATGCAGAAGTGATTATGGTGCTTGAACAGTTTTTTTTTTAAATGTGAAAGACCCTTGTCAGTTCCCCACAATTTCATACATTATTTATTTAATAAACACTAACAGGGTTATTCATTAACCATCTAAATGTAGTAAATTGAAATCTAAATGGTAGACTTTTGCATTTGGTTTCAGCCGTCTGAATTTAGCCCAATTGGCTGTTTGATCGAATTCCATGTCTCCGAGCAAACAAGTAATATGATGGATGAACATTTGTGTTTGATTTGTGTCTGTATTCGGAGTAGCTTCTGTGTCGATAAATAAGGAGATAATTCATGGGTAATCTACATGTATGTTTATATATTATGGAATTAAATAATAAATATACATATAATATATAAATATAGACTTTTTCTTTGCTGCTCTCCCTTTTTTCTCCTCTGTTGGTTACTTTTTCCTAACTGTGAACCAAATAGCCGGAAAATGCGCCAATCAGTGTAATTCAAAATAGGTACGTAATAATTTTATTACGAATATATTTTGCCGGACACTGATCACTGATTGTCCCATTTCACAGCTGAGTTGTTTCCAGAATATTTTCCATGGACAATATTGAGACGAGCAGAACCGTCAACCAATAAATGTGTGAGGTTCAGCTGAACCAAATTTTTTGATATGCATAACATTTACGCTAGTATAGCTGTGAAAATTCCCTATACATCAGTAATCTCTCCCACAATATTCCATTGAATAACAGCCACTAGGAAGAATAATTGAGAAAATAATGTTCTATCTATATATTTAAACTGTTCCACTCTGAAACACTAAGATAAATAAGTGAGTCAGATATTTTGATAGTAAAAATGAAAAAAAGAAAAAAACAAAACATCATAAATACAATAAAAGTGATTCAGTTTCCGCCATCTGAAAATGTAATTATTAAGGCTCCAGGGAATTGTGGGTAATTCTGGACAACCTAGTTCTGGAGAGTTTTTAAGCCGTGTTGAACTTGACATTATTGCAGAAATGCAGTGGTAATGGTTTATTATTAAATGCACTGTTAAATTGGTATTATTTGATCAGGATGTTAAAATTAAGTATTAGCATGAATTAAAAAGATAACTATAACTTTAGGAGTTAAAACCGATTGTAAAAAAATTTTTTTTGGTTTTCCTCTTGCCTGCTTTCTGTTTTTACAAAGGTATTTAACGCTCACTTTTTCTTTTCACTTAAGTTATAATTACTGAATTCTAGATTTTAGACACAGCTGGGGAATGACTAAATCATCTGGATTCAAAAGGGGAACTGTCACTTCTCTGGAAATTCCACAACTGAACAAAATGTTCAAAAACCCCTTTTAACTGTTTTTTATATACAATGTTCAAGTTTCTTTGATATGGATACCTCGCAGGCCATTCCTAGATGGGTAAAAGACCAGAACCTTCAGTCCAAAAATATATTTGAAAGCCCTTACGGCATTTTACCTTAACCCGCCCAATCTTCACCCAATGCCTTGCCCCATAGTAATAACATGGCAACATTTAGACAAGAGCTTTTTGGGTGTCTAGCTTGGGTTAGACCCCCCTAGCGCTCCTGATATTTAGAGGTATGGATCCAGGTCGGAGGGATCAACACAGTTATGGGTCATAATCCTCAACATCTGGACTGTACACACAGAGGGATATTCCAATGCTGCCTCATAGACATGGGTGGCTAGATACCCCATACATACAGTGTACAGTGATGGCAGCCCACGGTTGCAGGGCTTGTGGCTAGGCCCCCTGGAGTGTTTTATGTTAATTCAAATGCTTTGCCAGGCACGGCATGCAAATTAAAGAAAAGAAAATGTTACTTGCGCTTTCTCCTTAATCCCCATGTATATTTAGACAAATGGAGGTCATTTAGTTGCTCCAATGGCCATTGGAGGGATGCCCGCCTGCCAACGTCAAGGCAGACCCCCCCTAAGCGGGTCCTAACACTGACCCTTCAGCCTGCTTCCTTGAGCTTCTGGCAAAGATATCTCTAATGAGACAGAAAGGGGTATTTTTTATATACACCCCTTTACTTATTAACCCTTAATAGGGAACACATGGGATGGGTAGCAGCATTGTAACCAGGCTGTGTGATACAAAGTAAATACAAATACAAAAATAGAAGTCCTGCGCTTAAGCAGCAAGGACTACAACACACATCAGCCCCAATATATAGTAAAAACCAAAGAAAAGAAAATGTTACTTGCGCTTTCTCCTTAATCCCCATGTATATTTAGACAAATGGAGGTCATTTAGTTGCTCCAATGGCCATTGGAGGGATGCCCGCCTGCCAACGTCAAGGCAGACCCCCCCTAAGCGGGTCCTAACACTGACCCTTCAGCCTGCTTCCTTGAGCTTCTGGCAAAGATATCTCTAATGAGACAGAAAGGGGTATTTTTTATATACACCCCTTTACTTATTAACCCTTAATAGGGAACACATGGGATGGGTAGCAGCATTGTAACCAGGCTGTGTGATACAAAGTAAATACAAATACAAAAATAGAAGTCCTGCGCTTAAGCAGCAAGGACTACAACACACATCAGCCCCAATATATAGTAAAAACCAAAGAAAAGAAAATGTTACTTGCGCTTTCTCCTTAATCCCCATGTATATTTAGACAAATGGAGGTCATTTAGTTGCTCCAATGGCCATTGGAGGGATGCCCGCCTGCCAACGTCAAGGCAGACCCCCCCTAAGCGGGTCCTAACACTGACCCTTCAGCCTGCTTCCTTGAGCTTCTGGCAAAGATATCTCTAATGAGACAGAAAGGGGTATTTTTTATATACACCCCTTTACTTATTAACCCTTAATAGGGAACACATGGGATGGGTAGCAGCATTGTAACCAGGCTGTGTGATACAAAGTAAATACAAATACAAAAATAGAAGTCCTGCGCTTAAGCAGCAAGGACTACAACACACATCAGCCCCAATATATAGTAAAAACCAAAGAAAAGAAAATGTTACTTGCGCTTTCTCCTTAATCCCCATGTATATTTAGACAAATGGAGGTCATTTAGTTGCTCCAATGGCCATTGGAGGGATGCCCGCCTGCCAACGTCAAGGCAGACCCCCCCTAAGCGGGTCCTAACACTGACCCTTCAGCCTGCTTCCTTGAGCTTCTGGCAAAGATATCTCTAATGAGACAGAAAGGGGTATTTTTTATATACACCCCTTTACTTATTAACCCTTAATAGGGAACACATGGGATGGGTAGCAGCATTGTAACCAGGCTGTGTGATACAAAGTAAATACAAATACAAAAATAGAAGTCCTGCGCTTAAGCAGCAAGGACTACAACACACATCAGCCCCAATATATAGTAAAAACCAAAGAAAAGAAAATGTTACTTGCGCTTTCTCCTTAATCCCCATGTATATTTAGACAAATGGAGGTCATTTAGTTGCTCCAATGGCCATTGGAGGGATGCCCGCCTGCCAACGTCAAGGCAGACCCCCCTAAGCGGGTCCTAACACTGTGTCAGGGTACCTGAGGTCTCTACCTTTGAGAAGGGTAGAGACTTAGTTGTTTATCCGTCTAGACACGCCATATCTGCCGTTCCTCGCGGTCCATCCAGTCATTCTAACGCTGGCCGCAAGGGATCCGCTTCCTTTTCTAACATGACGCTCGATACGTGACGTCTTGACGCTATCCCGAGCGACCTGCCACTCTTTTGGTTTTATCCTATCAGCACTCAGCTGAGGCGTGTCTACTCTTCGGACTCAGGGTATTTAAGCTTGCTTCACTCGTCAGCTCATTGCCCTGTCGTGGTTCTAGCTTGTCTAGTCACTCAGTGCTCTTGTTTTCTAGTATTCTCTTTGGTTTTGACCCGGCTTGTTGTACGATTCTGCTTATCTCTGTTATCCCTCTGACCCGGCTTGTCTCTCGCTTACCTGTCTTCTCCTTCCCTCGACCTCGGCTTGTCTCTGACTATTCTCTGTACGTTAGTCCGGCCATTCTAAGGCCCGGTATACGTACCTTTCTACTGTTAGTACTCTGCGTGTTGGATCCCTGTCCCGATCCTGACATTACGACAGGGCCAATGGATCCTGCAGGTACTAACAGTCAGCTTGGTTCTTCCGACCCCAGGTTTGACGCCATGGAACACAGGATGGATCAGATGGCTCTAGCATTACAGGCGCTTTTGTCTCGTGCTAGTAACCCACCAGAGGAGACACGTACTCCTTCGATCTCTCCTGTAAGTTCAGGTCTAGAAGTAGCTACTGTAGGTGCTTCTTCCCGTATTACTCCACCAGTACGTTATGGCGGTTCTCCTGAGAAGTGTCGTGGTTTTTTGAACCAGATCAGCATCCATTTCGAATTACAACCCCGCTCCTATCCTACAGATAGAGCGAAGGTTGGATTTATTGTTACGCTACTCATTGAGAAAGCTCTGAGATGGGCTAATCCTTTATGGGAGAATGATAACCCGTTAGTCTATAACTATAATGCCTTTGTAGCTGCTTTTAAAAGAACTTTTGACCCCCCTGGTAGGAAGGTCAATGCAGCTAGATTACTGTTGCGCCTTAGACAGGAAAATCGAACACTTGTGGATTATGCACTAGAGTTCAGATCCTTGGCGGCAGAAGTTAAGTGGAACGAACAGGCTTATATAGATGTATTTTTAAATGGGCTATCAGATGTAATCCTTGACGAGGTCGCTACTAGAGAGCTTCCTGAGAGTTTGGAGGATTTAATTTCTTTTATCTCTCGCATTGATGAACGATTAAGAGAGAGGCAGAACACTCGAGATAGGACTCGTAGACCCTCCTTTAAACTAGCTCCTGCATTTCGAAATTCTGAGATCGAAACCTCACGTTTCCCTGAGCCTATGCAGATAGGTAATACTCACCTCACAGAGGAGGAGAGACAGTACAGGAGAAGGGAGGGTTTATGTATGTACTGTGGAGTCAGAGGTCATTTACGCCTAAATTGTCCCAATCGTTCGGGAAACGCTCGCACCTAAGTTTCTCTAGAGGACAGGCCTTGGGTGTATCTATTTTGTCCTCTGTTCACAATTATAAAGATCACAGGCTCCTGTTACCCGTTTCTTTGACTTGGGAGAAGGGAGTAGTAAAAACCATGGCTTTGATCGATTCTGGAGCCGCTGAGAGCTTTATCGATCAAGTCTTTGTTAACAAGCATACTATCCCATCCCAGTTAAGGGAGACACCTCTGGCCGTTGAGGCTATAGATGGTAGACCGTTACTTGAGCCTGTTATTTTCCGTGAGACCATACCTGTGAATTTAACTGTTGGCATCTTGCATGAGGAGGATATATCCCTGTTGATCATTTCCTCTCCTTCTATTCCCATAGTCCTGGGGTACTCCTGGTTAAAGAGACATAACCCTATCATTAATTGGGAATTAGGGGAGATAGTTTCATGGGGTCAGAATTGCCAAGAGAAGTGTTTGCGGAGGGTCTCGCCTCTTTGCCTGGCAAACACGTCGGCTAGCCCCTCTAACCCTACAGAGATACAAATACCGCCTCAGTATCTGGATTTAAAGGCAGTATTTGATAAAAAGAGAGCCGATACCTTACCTCCACACAGATCCTTTGATTGTAAGATTAACCTACTCCCTGGTACCATGCCTCCCAGGGGTCATGTATACCCGTTATCTACTAAAGAGAATTCAGTTCTAGAGGAGTATATTCACGAGAATTTAGACAAGGGATTCATTAGGAGATCCTCCTCCCCTGCCGGGGCTGGATTTTTTTTTGTTAAAAAGAAGGATGGTTCACTTAGGCCTTGTATTGATTATCGAGGTTTGAACAAGATAACCATTAGGAATGCTTATCCCATTCCTTTGATTACCGAACTCTTTGATCGTTTAAAGGGTTCTACCATTTTCACCAAGTTAGATCTCAGAGGGGCATATAACTTGGTGAGAGTCCAGCAGGGACACGAGTGGATGACGGCGTTCAATACTCGCTACGGTCATTATGAATATACAGTTATGCCTTTTGGGTTATGTAATGCACCGGCTGTATTCCAGGATCTGATTAATGAGGTTCTTAGGGAATTTCAGCAGGAGTGTGTTATTGTATACCTGGACGATATACTCATACATTCTAGAGAGATTGAGACTCACCACGATCAGGTCAGAAGGGTTTTGCACAAACTTCTTCAACATGGGCTGTACTGCAAATTGGAGAAATGTAGTTTCGATCAAACCCAAGTAAATTTCCTCGGTTATGTGATCTCTGGGGAGGGATTTAAGATGGACCCGGATAAGCTCCAGTCCATTCTGGATTGGCCTCTACCTAAGGGTCTCAAAGCCGTTCAGAGATTTATTGGGTTCTCCAATTACTATAGGCGCTTTATTAAGGGTTATTCTTCTATTATTGCGCCCATCACCAATATGACCAAACAGGGGGTTGATACTAAGAATTGGTCTACGGAAGCTCTCCTTGCTTTTAAAACTCTCAAGGAGCGTTTTGCTTCCGCCCCAATTTTGGTGCACCCTAATACCACTCTTCCTTTCCTACTTGAGGTAGACGCCTCAGAGACTGGCGTAGGTGCTATCCTATCCCAAAGGCTAGGTGTGGATAAACCATTACATCCATGTGGATTTTTTTCTAAAAAATTGTCTGGTGCGGAGAGCAGATATGACATTGGGGACAGAGAACTACTAGCTGTTATCAAAGCTTTAAAAGAATGGAGACATTTATTGGAAGGGACATTACATCCTGTTACTATTTTAACGGATCACAAGAACTTGTCCTATATTGGAGAGGCCAAGCGATTGTCTTCCAGGCAAGCTCGTTGGTCCTTATTCCTCACCCATTTCAACTACGTTCTTACTTATAGGCCTGGTTCAAAGAATTCTAAAGCCGATGCGCTATCTCGCCAATATGAACCTTTGGCTTCTTCTGAACCGGTTCTGTCCTCTATTGTACCCCAATGCAACATTATTGCTAACACAAGTCTCAGAATCCATTCTCCGTTGCTTGCCCAGATCTTGAGCTTACAGCATCTAGCACCTGGACAGACTCCTGAGGGAAGAAAATTTGTTCCCCCTGAACTCCAACTGGAGCTCTTACAGTGTTTCCACGAAAGCAAGGTGGCTGGTCATCCTGGCATTCGCAAGACTTATTCCCTGATCTCCAAGGATTTCTGGTGGCCTTCCTTACGAAAGGATATTAAGGAGTTCATCGGGGCTTGCGAGACTTGTACCAGGACTAAACAGCCTCACGCATCTCCCTGTGGTTTGTTGCTCCCCTTGGACATTCCTGAGAAACCATGGTCCTGTTTGGCCATGGACTTTATTGTGGATTTACCTGCCTCCAAGAGACAGACTGTTATTCTCACGGTGGTGGATAGATTCACTAAGATGGCTCATTTTGTACCGTTGCCTAAACTCCCCTCGTCTCCTGAATTGGCGGAGATTTTTGCGAGAGAAGTTTTTCGCTTACATGGGATACCTTCTGAAATCGTTTCTGATAGAGGCTCTCAATTTGTCTCACGATTCTGGAGATCCTTCTGTTCGCAATTAGGCATCAAATTGAACTTTTCCTCTGCATATCACCCTCAGTCTAACGGAGCCGCTGAGCGTACTAATCAAAAGATTGAACAATATCTGCGCTGCTTTGTTTCCGAACACCAGGATGATTGGGTCGGTTTGATTCCTTGGGCAGAGTTCTCACACAATAATCTCGTTTGTGATTCTACTCGTTCCAGCCCCTTCTTCATGAATTATGGCTTTCATCCCTCCATTTTTCCTTCGGTCTCTTCTTCCCAAGGAATACCGGCGGTTGATGATCATGTCGCCAATCTGAAGAAGTTGTGGGATCAGACTCGTCAGATTCTCCTGCATAATTCCATGTTGTTCAAAAAACACGCTGATAAACACAGAAGGGCGGCTCCAGTTTTTATCCCTGGGGATAGAGTATGGCTGAGTACTAAGAACATTCGTTTAAAAGTTCCCTCTATGAAATTTGCGCCTCGGTACATAGGTCCTTACAGGGTTTTGTCTCGTATCAACCCGGTTGCGTATCGCCTAGCTCTGCCGTCGGCCTTACGCATTCCCAACTCCTTTCATGTGTCGTTGCTGAAACCACTGATTTGCAACAGATTCTCCTCTGCGGTTTCCTCACCTCGTTCTGTTCAGGTGGACGGTCAGGAGGAGTACGAGGTCAACTCCATTATCAATTCCCGATTGTCCCGGGGAAAATTACAGTATCTGGTCAACTGGAAGGGATATGGTCCTGAGGAGAGGAGTTGGGTACCTCAGGAGGACGTCCATGCTCCTCGTCTCCGCAGGGCGTTTCACTCCCGCTTCCCATCTCGTCCCGGTCCCTTCCGCCCGGTGGGCGTATCTGAGAGGGGGGGTACTGTCAGGGTACCTGAGGTCTCTACCTTTGAGAAGGGTAGAGACTTAGTTGTTTATCCGTCTAGACACGCCATATCTGCCGTTCCTCGCGGTCCATCCAGTCATTCTAACGCTGGCCGCAAGGGATCCGCTTCCTTTTCTAACATGACGCTCGATACGTGACGTCTTGACGCTATCCCGAGCGACCTGCCACTCTTTTGGTTTTATCCTATCAGCACTCAGCTGAGGCGTGTCTACTCTTCGGACTCAGGGTATTTAAGCTTGCTTCACTCGTCAGCTCATTGCCCTGTCGTGGTTCTAGCTTGTCTAGTCACTCAGTGCTCTTGTTTTCTAGTATTCTCTTTGGTTTTGACCCGGCTTGTTGTACATTTCTGCTTATCTCTGTTATCCCTCTGACCCGGCTTGTCTCTCGCTTACCTGTCTTCTCCTTCCCTCGACCTCGGCTTGTCTCTGACTATTTTCTGTACGTTAGTCCGGCCATTCTAAGGCCCGGTATACGTACCTTTCTACTGTTAGTACTCTGCGTGTTGGATCCCTGTCCCGATCCTGACACACTGACCCTTCAGCCTGCTTCCTTGAGCTTCTGGCAAAGATATCTCTAATGAGACAGAAAGGGGTATTTTTTATATACACCCCTTTACTTATTAACCCTTAATAGGGAACACATGGGATGGGTAGCAGCATTGTAACCAGGCTGTGTGATACAAAGTAAATACAAATACAAAAATAGAAGTCCTGCGCTTAAGCAGCAAGGACTACAACACACATCAGCCCCAATATATAGTAAAAACCAAAGAAAAGAAAATGTTACTTGCGCTTTCTCCTTAATCCCCATGTATATTTAGACAAATGGAGGTCATTTAGTTGCTCCAATGGCCATTGGAGGGATGCCCGCCTGCCAACGTCAAGGCAGACCCCCCCTAAGCGGGTCCTAACACTGACCCTTCAGCCTGCTTCCTTGAGCTTCTGGCAAAGATATCTCTAATGAGACAGAAAGGGGTATTTTTTATATATACCCCTTTACTTATTAACCCTTAATAGGGAACACATGGGATGGGTAGCAGCATTGTAACCAGGCTGTGTGATACAAAGTAAATACAAATACAAAAATAGAAGTCCTGCGCTTAAGCAGCAAGGACTACAACACACATCAGCCCCAATATATAGTAAAAACCAAAGAAAAGAAAATGTTACTTGCGCTTTCTCCTTAATCCCCATGTATATTTAGACAAATGGAGGTCATTTAGTTGCTCCAATGGCCATTGGAGGGATGCCCGCCTGCCAACGTCAAGGCAGACCCCCCCTAAGCGGGTCCTAACACTGACCCTTCAGCCTGCTTCCTTGAGCTTCTGGCAAAGATATCTCTAATGAGGCAGAAAGGGGTATTTTTTATATACACCCCTTTACTTATTAACCCTTAATAGGGAACACATGGGATGGGTAGCAGCATTGTAACCAGGCTGTGTGATACAAAGTAAATACAAATACAAAAATAGAAGTCCTGCGCTTAAGCAGCAAGGACTACAACACACATCAGCCCCAATATATAGTAAAAACCAAAGAAAAGAAAATGTTACTTGCGCTTTCTCCTTAATCCCCATGTATATTTAGACAAATGGAGGTCATTTAGTTGCTCCAATGGCCATTGGAGGGATGCACGGCATGCAAATTAGTTTACCCGTGCCGTGCTGTATGCATGGCGCATGCAGAGCTCCTGCACTTTGCTCATCTCAAAGCACACATTAGCAATACTTGAATTATCATAGTGTGTAGTAAAGATAGTTAAGCTTTGCTTACCTTTTCCACTGTATTCAACCAAGTAAACTCTGCAATAGCATTTACTGAGCTAAAGAAAAGAACAACCGTCACTTCTCTGGAAGCGAGATAAATAAGTAAATAAATAAATGCTGTAATAAAATAGGATATAAACAGCTACGATATTTCTGTCTTTTTTCAATATTTGTTTGGCAGGAGTGCACTTTTAAGGCTGTTTAAAAAGGCTAAAGAACATCGTGCTAACTGGGATGTAAAGGTACTCTCCTATTTTTGTCACTTCTCACACCTGCAGATGATGTACCTGCCATTTCTAGCTCTCCCTGCATAATAAGTAGCAGCTTGTCCAAGTTTCTGGACTTAGGCACCGATGTCCACAATGTAGATGGCCTCCTCCTCTATCCACTTCCTGTATCCTGTGAATATTTTGTGTAATCAACCTTTGTCTTGTTTTATTCGACTTTGCTTCACTGTTGCTAAAGTTGGATTGTGAGTTTGTCTACAACTTGTGTAATTGAAACCAAATAATTTCCATCAAATAAACCAAGGGCTAAACCTTCAGCACTTATAGCCTTTGTCTGGAATGAAAGGTGTAACTATAATGTTTTCTCTTTTAATTTTTAAGATGAACAGATTGGTCAAGCAGAATATTTAGCACTGAGGCTGCCAGATGTTGCAGAACCCAAACTGCCCTCCAAACAGTACCTTCATTAATACTCTGCTGAACAGCTATGCGCCTATATCTGAGGTAAGTCTTCAAGAACTCTTGCCTCACTCTCCATGTAGCCCATAGCACCAAATGTCTGAGTCAAAGCAGACATGGAGGAAGAAATCATTATTTTAAACCTGGTGCCCATCCACCCTGAAAAAAACTGAAGAGTAACCACTAGATTATAGCCTCCCAAAGGAGCAGAAGAACCCAAGACCAACACCCAATATCTATCTCTCTGGCCTTTGAAAGAGCAGACGTTCCTCATGGACTCTATAGCTAGAGCCTTATTCTCCAGATGTCATGATAATATGCCAGATATTCTTTATTTTCTGCAAGATGTCAAGAAGATTACAGAGGACATGTACAGAGGTTCAAGGTAAAAGTTATGATTAACGGCATGGGTGTAAGAATCCAACAGGGCATTTAAAATGGAGTTCACCCACATTGTAGCAGAAACTCTCCAGCAGTCGTGGAGGTTTCAGTCTAACCTGCTATTCATCCACATTGATCAGCCAAAATTCTGATTTCAAAACCGCCACATGCCAGAAGCTTGGAAAAAAACTACTTGCTCAGCAACCAAACTTGCTGGTTTTGATACATTATTCAAAGTTCCATTCCCAGTACCAGGAAAAAAATAGAGTGTGGAATGGAGAATATGCTGTTTTTTGTTAGGGGCAAATATTTAGCTTAGTTTGCCATGATTGGCTGTATCTTCTGTCCAATCAAGAGGTTTATTTCTTTAAGCACTTACCATGGGCAATTTACATAATAATTGTGTTTTTATAAGACTTCCTGTGTCAAGATATTCAGTTTGACCTGTGGTATGTCACACATGAGCTTTTGGTACATTATGAATAAAACAAGTTTAGGTTTACTAACAGCATGGTACAATCAGATTCTTTGCACTTTTACCACTACAATGAGCAATAGTGATTATGGTGCTTAGAGTGTCCCTTTAAGATATTGGAGAGTGTGGTAGATACATAAAAAATTTTGATTGCATAATTTTTAAAAAAAATTTTAGCAAATGAAACAAAAGCCAATTCTTATACTAATTTTCATTCTAAATTATGTTTATTCAAAGTTAAGCCGTGTCTCATTTCTAGCATAAATCAATATTATAAAGTAGTAAAACCAAGACTAATTAATCTTCAGTTAATTTGAGTAATACATTAACTAATCAGTAAGTATCCCAAAGGTTCTGCAGTATATATTTGCTTTTAAGAGAGATGCAATAAATCTCAGCCTTTGTGTAATTAATTAAAAATAAATTTTGCCGCTCATTTGAGGGAAACCACATAAAAAAATTAGCAAACAAGAAAACAAATCAAAGCAAAAAAAACATACTGGAGTTTTTAATATTTGTTTTATTTACCAAGGAAAGTGTTCATGGCAGTTACACGCACTCTGAATAAATAGAATTTAAACACTGGCCAATCATATACTTAAAATGTTTAATATTACAGTATACAATAAGCCAAATAATAATAATCATTGTTATTAAGGTAGCAGAGGGCTGTTGAAGGTATAATCCGATGGGTACTTGGGCTGTAAACTGGCAAATGGTCAGGAGTGACAGATAAAGGTAAAAAGTGGATGTTCTCAAGAGTGGGGGAAAAAATGCTCCATATTTTCTTACTTCCAGCGTCCACCAACACGTCCTTTACCGGCTCCTTTTTTGCTGTTTGAAAAAAAAAAAAAATCATCAATACTCTAAACAGAACTAATATGTTTTAGTAAATCTTATTTCAAATTTCCAGGTGGTGGATTTCCGCATTCCACCACCAATACCCCACTCCTGCATCTACACCCTTATCTCTTGCTCCTCTTGACTTTAACAGCACGTTGAAGAAGTGTTGCAATTGGCAAGAACATTCTATTGGTTCCAAGAGCATTGCTTCACTATTTGAGCTTGGCCAAAGAATGGTTACCGGTATTTGGAATTAAAATCCAAGAGGATGAAAAACAAAAGGCCACAAGATCTATGCCGCAACACAGATGACCCTTTTTAAAATTGTGTTTTGTTTGTTGGTTTATATATTCTTTATTTTGCATATAGATATTTTCCTGTAGTGAGTAGCACCAGCTTCAGTATATTAAATAACTCGCTGTTGCATGTTGAGGTCTCTTATGCATCAGATTGCATCAGGTGCTTTTTAAATTCCAGCAATAAATACTGATTTTATCTCGTGGAAAGTAATTTCTATCCCAAACACTCAACTGAAATAGCACACACCAAGGAAACAAAAGATTAGACTGCAACTTAAAATAAAGGCCTTCTCCCTTCTCATCCTCCTGAACCCGTCAGTTGTCCTTGAAACAGTTCAATTCCACTCATTCTGAAAATTGTCTGACATGGCTCTCTTGTGGATGAAATATTACAAGGTTATTCATTTAAGTGTGAAATGTTGTGAATTCAAAGTGAATTTCAAATTTTAGATAACTAAAAATGTAAATATCGCTGATCTAGAAAATTTTCCCAATGCAGCAATTTTGACCTTGAATTCGAAAATTTACTTTGAATTCTCTTTAAAATCCTGACAGATCACACATTTAGCAACTCTTCACTACCCTCACTATCAATTTTCTGGAAATTAAACCATTAATTAAAACAGTAAAATCACATATAACGTGTGTAAAAATGTTTCCTTTATTTTAAATATATATAAAATATCTGTCAAATTACATTTTAATTCAGTACGAACAAGGTTGGGCATACAATGTAAATAAAGAGCAGATATAGAAAAATAGTTAAAAGGGACACTATAGGCACCCAGACCACTTCAGCTTATTGATGTGGTCTGAGAGCAGTGTTCATGGTCCCTTAACCCTGTAATGGTAATTATTGTAGTTTTTGAAAAACTGCAATAATTGCCTTGGAGGATTAACTCCACCTCTTGTGGCTGTCTATCAGACAGCCACTAGAGGGACTTCCGGGTGGTTAGACAACTTCTGGTTGACTAATTGACGCTGGATGTCCTCACGCTATGCATCCAGTGTCACCCAAAACCATATAGGAAAGCATTATACAATGCTTTCCTATATGGGAATCCTAATGTGAGCGTGGCGATCTAACCAACTGAACCATCGCCGAGAGCCATAGGTGCTGGAATCAGGTCAGTGACAGAAGGTTTTTTTACCCCTTCTGCACCACGGTTTGGGGGGAGGCCATGAGGGAGGGGTGCACTATTGTGAGCTATAACGCTATACACTATAAAGGGAAACTATAGTGTTTTCCTAGCACTATAGTTTCCCTTTAATTTCTCTTCCAGTCTGTATGCTGTCTCTATGCTGACAGCCAGGTACAAAGGAGAGATAATATAATAATATATAAAGATATATAATAATGACTGACACTGACATGAAGCTTATATGGAGGATACAGAGGTGTGGATTTATACATTTAAGTTACATATATACATATGTAAATACATGTTTGTTAAAAATAGGGAAAAGTAACTAATCCCATCTCTTCACTGCCATATTAAACTAGTGGATATTTAATGTTTATCATGATATCACAGGCTTGGCAATAGACTGAAATTTAAAGCCCTATATTTGGTGACTGGTCCCGACACCCCTCTTTCTTTCCTTCTTCTCTTCTCATTTTCTAGTATAAAAAAAAATATTAAATATCTTGGAGTAAACATTCCCCAAGATTGATCATCAATAGATTACTTAGTGAAAATTCCAATTATACTGCCTTTGTGCCAAACTGCCCCTCTCCCTTTTAGGAAGGGTCAACTTACAAAACAACTTCCATACAAAATAAGTAATCTTTCCCGAACTATTAGTAATCTTTTCCACTTTTACTGTCTAAAGCTCTTAATGACTACAATAAAGGTATGAAAAACATTGATAGGAGCAAATTCCACAAAATTACTTCATCTTCTGTGACTCAACCACCCCATATTTCAGGAGGGGGGGAAACAGCCTTTTCACTATGGGCATCTGAGGGACAATAACACACTTATCAATTTTGTAAATAAATCGACCAAAACATTACACTCCTACTGGGAACCAAAACACAGTCTCCTGGACCTTCCTCTGATGGTTTGCATATGTTCATTTCTGTCACTATGTTTATTGAGTTATCAAGGACTTTACAGTTTCAGACTCCAATAACTCTATTGACTACACAATTCCACACCCACACATTCGACTTTGATATTCTCTCCTAGAATACATTCCTTATCGGGGGCAATTCAGATCAGGTATTTCCTGATGGTTTGTCCAGTTACCTGCACTGACAGCTGAAGATATTTTAGAATCCCACACCGTCAAATTATTACCTATCTAATTTATCAAGATTTAGATGACCCCTTATGCTTATTTCACAACTGTTCGGTTGTGTGCCATGGACAGAAAAACCAAAACCAAATGCTTTAAATGTCTAACTAATAACGTAAATATGTATCACTACTTTTGGAGAGGCTCTATGACTGAGAAGATGTCTGGAAGTAGGTTCACAATTATTTGACCACCCGAAAAATGCCCCTTAATTCTTGATCAAAATCAACACTACTTTAACAAACATTTACAACAATTGTAGCGGCAGTAGGCCACAAGACCATATTACAGATGTGGAGTCAACCAATAGTCCCTGCTTTGTCATTATTTCAGACTAATCTCCCATATCTCTTCAAAATGGACTGGCTCCTTACACTGACCAATAAGCAACTCATGGCCAAAAATGCTCTCCAAACTTGGAGAGGCTACATTTCGACTTCAGATGCTTCATTTCAGTCTATGTTAGAATACACTTCCTGGTAATCCTCAGAGGTGGAGGCGGGCCGTACACCCTTACAAATTTCAAAAAACAATCAGCTATAATCCTTGCCATGTCCCAATAATATCAATACATTCCTTCTGGAAATTTTTCTAGTAGAGAACACGTTGCATATTTACTGTTTTATTAATGGTTTCCTCAGATGGATTGGCCCTCTTTCCTCCCTCTGGCAGAGGAGGAGAGACTTACTTTTTCTCCTATATTATTCTTCCCCCTTTCCCCAATTTTTTTCTTCCTTTCGTAAAACTGAAATGAGAATGTTTATGTTTAATAGCTAATGTACAAACAAAACTGATAATGTCTTACTGCTCAAATCTCTGTAACATTGTATAATAACATTCTCATAAAAATGCTATAAAAATAACAGGGACAAGTAAAACATAAAAATCCTGGTAAGTATGTTCACTTTGAACACCTTTGTATCAGCATATAACTATACATATGTTATATCATATTGTGGATATCTAAATTATAAGCTTATTTAAACAGGGTCCTCATCAACCTCCTGTAACAGTTTGCAATTATCTCATTTATTGTGAAATGTCCTTCTTTATATTATTGTAAAGCACTGGGGAATAAGTTGACGCTCTAGAAATGCCAATGATAATAATAATAATAATAATAATAATAATATATGCAATGTTGTTCTGATTTCTACTTGGTTTTACCCATAGCCTATTGTACAGTGCTGTAGAATCTGTTGCAGTATTAATACAAAATATATAAGCAATAAATCAGAGGATTCATACAGAGTGATGAGTTTTATTATGTTACGTAAATCAGTTGGCCAATCAGGATCTTAAATAAAGAACACTGAAACCTATAAATATTTGTTTTTCAAGTTATCTAGCCTATGTCAAATAAAATGATGGACAGTCGTCTACTTACAATTTCTGTGCGTGACTAATACGGTTGTAAAGGACATTGATCTGGAAGAAGAAAAAAATCATATAAATTGAGCAAGCCAACATGTACCAAATGCAAAGTTATAAAATGTGGCAATATCAAGTAAAGGTGTGCTACCTCATATCGCTGTGTTTTCATTTTCTCCATTAGGTCAAACTTTTCTGACTCTAGTTGATACATCCAATCTCTAAGTTCATCAGCCTTCTCTCTGTCAATGAGAATATATCACAATATATTCATAAATTATCACAATATATACATAAATCATAGATGCACGCACTCTGTACAGATAAATGCAATAATGCTTTAAATGTATTAGAATTTATAAATATAAATATCCAATATATATATATATTGGATAAATGTTGGCCCATAAACAACATAAAGAAAAAACAATACAACTTTTTTGTATCCAGGTGCTTCCCAGCGTAATGTACAATAATCCAAAGAGAAACAAATTTAATGAGTTTTAGGTGAACAAGATCAATATTTCAACTCTCCAGGGTTTTTATCAAGATAAAACCCCAGGTGGATGAAAACATCGCTTTTGGTGTCCACCTAATACATGTTGAGTTTGTTTCAAAATCTCAAAAAGTGCTCTTGTTAACACTCTACCAGGGAGAAGTAATCAGAACATTGCTCAGTTAGCACGAGAGTCCACAGAACTGTGGAATTAGAGTTGGATTGGTTCTTTTATGGTTAAATGCTTGCTCTAAAGGTACTGCTCATTTTGAAGCATCACCACTGAGAGCGTAATACATATTATTTTAGTATGGGTTATACATTGCAGTATCGGCTCAAGAACACTAAGGTTGGGCTTGGATCCTCCAATGACTGTCTCTCTTTGGGTTGTTTTCCAATGAAAGATAAGTATATATCATACATTTCTTAATTATGTACCATTTTACCACCAACCCATAATATTTACTGGTTAAGGCTGTTAGGAATTAAGATCACACAACTGGAGTCTCATTCTTCCTCTATGACATACAACACGTACTTCAGCTGATTTTCATTCATATGGTCAATGTTGAGGGGTTTATGTCTCTCTGCCAAGATTTTCCTCTTCATCTCACGCCCAGTCTGTCTCTTTCCTCTTTTTTGTTCTGCCTTAAAATATAAAGTTAAATCGTAAAAGTAGGTAGTGGGTCACGTTTCCACAGCAGGGTTCAACAATCGGTGCCATTCCCCCACCCAAACTGTTGTTTCACTTGGCCCGTCATCACTGGATGGTTAAAGAAGATAACAATTGTAATTCAAAAAAACATTGAGCACTTAGAAATGAATACTTAATACTCCTGAAAAAACAATAAAATAATACAAATAAATATGAGTGACCTTCTTATATCTACACTATGGTTCATGGTGGAGACCACTCAATGTGAAGCGTTAATAGTGTAATTTTTACCTTTACTAAATAACCTCCAAAATGTGCTCCCATGTTGGACAAAACTTTTTTCTTCTTGGCATCATCGTCAGCTCGTTTTTTAGCTTCTTCTTCTTCTTTCCTCATTTTTTCTTCCTAGTGTAACGATAGAAGAATTACAGATTGGGGAGGGTAGGCTTGTAGCTAAAACAACAACTGGAGAATACAGTTTAGACATACATACTGCAATACTGAAAAATGTTATCTCAATGAAAGTCTATTCATTATGCCGTAAGCATGTGACACTCTAAATTGTTATCACATAACATCAGGTACTCACAGCCATCCTGGCCTGTCGTTCCCGTTCTTTCTCAGTCCGGTAGCGCTGTTGCTCTGCCCTCTCAGATCTGCGGTTTTCCTATAATATATAGCATTAAATATGACTGTTGAGATGTGTAAGATTTTTTACAAAAGTTTTTTTTAAGTATGGGACTATCTTTTGGATAGTCTATACCAGAGATGACTATTTATTATCCAGGATATACATTGTAGGCCTTAGCCTCATAAAATTATAACATGACCGGCATTTTGATTAATTAACATCACAAAAAGTGTATTGATTATATCAGTAGACATCCATTAGCCATCCAGCAATGGTGTTCCAGTGGCCCACTAGACTTCAGAGAATTACAATTCCAAGAGACTGGCAAAGAATTGTTGATGATGTAGTTCAACAACAGTGGGTGACGCAACAGGGGAACAAACTTAAGAAGCTGCCTAGGACACATACTCTTATAAAGTAATAGAAACATTTTACAACCCTCCCTAACTTTAGCCCACTAATCCTACTGAATGGGTAAGCAGACAATTAAATTTATACTTGGACAACAAGGGCTAAGTTTACCATGACAAAAAACAGGCTATGTTCTTGGAAAATGGCAAAATTAGGCACAATCCCCAATGAAAGTCAATCCAATACCTCTAAGCATGTACCACTTTGCCCCAGAATAGCTACTTCTGTAAAGTATCTCCAGTTAAAGGTGAGGTATGATCACCTAACCTCCACATAGAAACATAGAAATTGATGGCAGGTAAGAGCCATTCAGCTCATCTAGTCTGTCCAATTTTCTGAATACTTTAGTCTCCTATATCTAGGATAGCCTTATGCCTATCTCACCTATGCCTATTTTACCATAAATAGCTCTAGTTTTGAGTAAGTAATCTTATAAATGGCTTGGTATATATACGTATGTACTAGTTCATCAGTAGTGTATTATTTAGTACGTATACAAATATAACAACTATGGCAGATTACCCAATAGGTAGATCCCAAGATGTTGTAGAACTACAGCTCCCATGGTTCTTTGCATGCCTTTAGAATGGCAAAGCATCATGGTAGTAGTAGTTCTACAACATCTGGGGATTTACATTTTGGGTAGCCCTGAACGATAGCATAAGGTGTAACTTTTAATCGGCCAATTAGTATTTCTATATTTATTCAATTCTTTCCACCATTTCTATCCATGAATCTTGGTTTAAACAAGCTTTTAAAAAAAATATGTTTCTTGTTAGAGGTAAATGTTAAGAAACCCTTATGTAGATAGATATAAGAATATATACATACTATTCTATCCTTTAGACCAATTAGCTCTTCCTCCTCCTTCTTGCGTTGTTCAAAATGGACATCAATCAAGGTCTGAAGCTCCAGGAGATCTTTTTCCATCCGCTTCCTATGTATATCCTATTATTGAAATAAAACTTTAAGCATCACTACTGAATAAAGAGGGTTATTGCAGATTATCAAACTTTCAGACATTTATTACAAATCAATGGGGAAATTTTTCTTACATTCTAGTTAATTATTACTAGAATTGACCAGTACATTGTAATCAAAATATCTGGCCCTTTAGAAATTGATTTCCTGGTGGTCCGTGGTGCAGCTACACTCACTCATGGTTCCAGCACTCCGTAAGGGAATCAGAGCACAGGTGCCGGGCTTCCAAGCCTGCGCTCTGACATCATCATAGAGCACCATACCAGAAGGTTTGTGACTGCACTAGAAACCCACTGGACCCCCTGCTCAGGAGGTGGTTTAATAGAAATAAAAAGGCATTACATTAGTTAGTGTGGGGAGACTTATGTTTAACATAGCCGCCCACATACTGTCACTACTCCTTGTCCCATTCACCACCCTGCCACAGTCACTCACCACCCATCACCCTGTCACACTCATCACCTTAACTCGGTCACACTCACCCACTCCCCAACCTTCACACTCACCTCCCGACCCTGTCACACGCTCCACCCTTGCCACAGTCACTCATCACACCTCTCCACACATTCAGTGACATTCCCCTCACTCTGTCACACCTACCCCCCAAACCCTGTCACACTCACACCACTCACCTTGTAACTCTCACCACCCTCACCCTGTCATAGTCATCCCCCTAATCACCCTATCACAGTCACCAACATAGTCATTGTCATACACTGTTACCTCCCACATACAAAACACAACCTCACCATAAACACAACACACAAAGCCCACAAGCAGGCCCCTTTATAACACAATTTATTTAGAAGCCATAGTGGCTGCTGGAAAATCTCACTCATCCCAGCATGCACTGGCTGTCTGCGCATGAAAGGAAAAATAAAGGGAGCTTAAATGAGTCTCTGCCCTGTCTAGCTTCGCCACTGCTGAGTACCCACCACGTAGGTTATCATAAGTGAGATATCAAATCTTACACACTCTCCAATGGTTACAATAGTTACATTAATATAATAATGTATTTATATAGAAACATAGAAACATAGAAACATAGAATGTGACGGCAGATAAGAACCATTCGGCCCATCTAGTCTGCCCAGTTTTCTAAATACTTTTATTAGTCCCTGGCCTTATCTTATAGTTAGGATAGCCTTATGCCTATCCCACGCATACTTAAACTCCTTTACTGTGTTAACCTCTACCACTTCAGCTGGAAGGCTATTCCATGCATCCACTACCCTCTCAGTAATTTACTTATTGTCTGCTGTGAGGGAGGGTAATGTAAATAGAAGAGTTACAAATGTGCTTTATTAAACTGTCAATCAAACAGTATTTTCTATTGTAGCAACGGGTCTTATTGATTAGTGAAAGTCTCATGAAGGTTCCACTGTTTCTATTTCCTACGAGCTATTTGTATAGCAACACTTTCTAAGTAACACATTATGTATCTAGACTATTGTTATGGATCTGGGCTGCTGATAAACTAGCATTATGTGTGACGGTTTGCAGCTTTAAATGACATCGTATTTACTTATTGATAAAAGTAGCTTGATAAATATTGGCACATCTCGAAATGTCACACCAACGAAATGTACTGCAATTATGCATTTACAGCTCGAGGAAAAAAATACACCAATTTTAAATGTGCTGATTATACGGATTGTGATTGCAAAAAGAAAAAAAAAAAAAAAAAAAAAATGACAAGTGACCTTGCCTTATCCCTCTTTGGCTAGTAACACTGCGATTCAGGTTACTCATGTTTTGCCGCTATGGCAAGTACACTATGTAAAACTCTGGAAATAAATTATCACTGTCATAGAACTCAAGCGTATCATATCAACTACTCTATGGGAGGCCGGTAACTGGATTATGCAGTACTGTACACGTGAACTAATTCAAATACCATGATCCAATAACTAGAGTCAATGAGACAACTTGGAAGTTGACCTTTAAGATAGCTTTCAGAATTATTTTCATTTGTCTTTGAGAACATTAAGCTCCTAGAAGCTGTAGGTCAGCGAATATTTAAAGATTCCAGAACTTTTCTAGTTTACAAATAGCAAAATAATTTATAGATTTAGCTATCGGCTACATGTTTTAAAGGGTTACTCCAAGCACCATAACCACTACAGCTCTCTGTAGTGGTTATGGTGCCATGATTGCACTGGCACTCCCTCTCCCAACTAAATGGGGTCCATGAGGTGCTGGTCACCGCCTTAATGAATGTCGGAAGCAAATAGTTATGGCATCATAACCACTACAGTTGTTTGGAATGTTCCTTTAACATGTTTTGTTACTAAGGGTGCTTCTTCAAGCATGCCTTTTAATATTGTAACATCCATGGTATGTCCAACACAGAACAAATGCAAAACAGAAACTGAAGTGCACCTTAGTGCTACAAATTTGTTGCACTAAGGTGCACTTGACATTCTGGTTTGTGCTTCTTCTGGTTTTTTTTTTTTTTTTATATTACGTGGATATTGTTATTTATATCAGTATACGTGAGCCATAGTGGTTCTTGAACACGATGCACAGAACAGAAGTAATATCTTTTTAAATATTATTTTTATAGGAATATTATAGTCACTAAAACAACTTTAGCTCAATGAAGCAGTTTTGGTGTATAGATCATGACCCTGCTCGATTCTCTGCCATTTAGGAGTTAAATCACTTGGTTTATTCAGGCCTAGTCACACCTCCCTGACTTGCACAACCTTCCAAAATACTTCCTGTAAAGTGAGATCTAATGTTTAAGCTTCCTTTACTGCACAATCTGTTTAATTTACAATTTCATATCTTATACACTGTTAATAGCTTGCTTGACCCTGCAGGAGCCTCATGTGTGTGATTAAAGTTCAATTTACTGAGCAGGAGATAGAAACTTCTAAAGTTAACGTCTGATTGAAAATAAAACCATTTTTTTGCGCTGGCTATGTGAGTTACAGCCAGGGGAGATGTGGATATGGCTGCATAAACAGAAACAATAGTAATTTAACTCCCAAATGGCAGATAATTGAGCTGTGAGATGTCAGGGACATGATCTATACACCCAAACGGCTTAATTAAGCAAAAGTTGTTTTGATTACTATATTGTCCCTTTAAGTGACACAGTGGTGTCTAAACCCTCTATTTTTCATTATTGTATATACTTTCAGTATTGTATCACTGAAAGACAGTTTAGGTTAGAATCTGTGGGATTATATCTGCAGGTCTATTTATAATGCACCAACATATTCCTCTGTGTTTTGTTACCAGCACTTAGTGAATAATGCTTAGGTTATTGGTGCCCCTTGCTTTTTGCACAGGGTCCTCATGTGTTAGGACAAGTACATCCTGATCGATAGGACACAGGCCATTGCCCACTATTAATAGTCTACCACAATGACTCTGCCTTTCTGCCTGCCCTAATACAGTTGTGACTTGCATGACACTGATGACGTTCTGTAAAGGAGCAGACAGTCTTAATGACGTGACATGAAAAGTCACATAAAATGTAAAAAGGACCACCGTACCCGTGGAAAGAAGATAGTAGACTTGGGCATTGGTTTTTGGACGAACACGTGATACTTACATCAAAGTCAACTCTCTCGCCCTCTGGAATTTTAGGAGGAGCAAGCTGGGGCATCATTGGCCTGTGAATCAAAATAAAAAAGGGACATTGAGTAAGTGGAGTCAGTGGAACTCTTTAAAGATGTATTTATTTTGAATACATCTTAAACATAAAGCTGGCAAACAAAGATCTAATGTGCCTCAGAATATCCAAATGTGGGGGCAATTTAGGGTTATTTTTTCACGTGCGACCCATATGGACATAAATGGAACTGCAAGGCAAACATTAAAAAAAAATATATTTTTAATCCAAACTCAGAAAATCTGAGTATTCTTGTGGGCAGTTACCAACCTACACTTATATTTCAATACTTCTGCCCTACAGTCATTTATTTAATATTTACGGTGATGGAATGTCCTGGCTCATCAGGAAGAAATTTAAAAATTAATCATGTGAGCTTAAATCAATTTAAAATTAAGAATATTCTTGTTTCAGTTTGCGCAACATTACCTTTTAATCCATTACCTCAGTTTGCTTTTTACTAATGAAACATAATTGTAGGCTTATATATATTCATAATCGTGCATTCCATTAAAAAGGAATGTGTCATTACATAATTAGAGTACTAGTTAATGAGACACAGCTTTTAGAAATGCAATAAAGTTTTCTGATTCACAGTAGCACTATATGAAAAATTAACCAATGTTTCTTTATTGAGGGTACTTTTCACTAAATTGATCACTAATTTTACATTTTAGAGAATTATGTAAATAGCTAGAACTTATCATGCTTATCACTAGACAGCTTGAGGTCTAATAATATAATTTATTGGTTTAGTCATTATTCTGGTTTTGGTTTAGCTATGGTAAACACAAATTTGTTCTGGTTCCTCCATTAGACTCTGTTGGGTTTCACAAAAATCCAATGACACCTCCTGAAACTGCTAAACTTAGTGACTTCAGAACTTAGTCAAGAAGACAAGAACCCAGCATTGAAGTCAGTAGGCACATCTAACAACAATGGCAAGCTTGTAGCTTTGTGTTATCCACCCATCTCTTACTATGGAGGTAGGAAGGTGGTGCTCCTTGGCTAAAGGGGGTATGCGGACTGAGATAGGGTGAAGCAGCTCAAAATTAAACTAATCAAAATTTCATAATATTGAAAAAGCAACTTAATTTTTGGAGCTGAGCCAATGATATGGGCCTTTCATTTTTAATTAATTTAAAGGAAGAATCCAGGCACCATAACAACTTTATTGGAATAAAGTTGTTATGGTGCAAGGAGGTCCCCTGACGTTGGCTTACCTCAAGGTGTTACACCGTTAAATAGTTTAATGGTGGAAGCTGGTGCCAAATCCTCTGCAATCCAAGGCTTAAATCAGGAAACGTACGTATTGTTCTCAAGCGGTGTTGTGAATGGAGAGCTAAGCTAGGCCTATCAGTGGCTTCCAATCAGAGCCTTCCTGATTCAAGCCTCAAACTGGTGCAGAAATAGCTGAGCAAATCAGGCGCCAGATTCAACACATTGGGGTTAAACCATTAATTTCAACAGTTTAACCCCTTGAGGCAAGCCAACACCCAAGAACCTTCTTCTAATTAAGTTGTTATGGTGCCCAGAGTGTTACTTTAATCTAGTAAGTCTGTATTTTATAACAGACATTATTTTATTCTCAATTTGGCAGTTTATGGTCAGCCATTGTCTGTATTTTAATTGGGTCAAGAATCTAAAGACAAATGACGCAATATATATTTTAAACTGTGTATTAATGCAGAATATAATGGCACTATAAAATATTAGTAGCAATTTTTCATATATTTTAAGCAAATTATATTGGATATCCTGATGTCTGTAATTTTTTTTAGAAATTTAATTTTTTATTGCATCTTTTTTTAACACCTTATCTCCATTCTCTAAGAGTTAATATCATTTGAAGTGCAGTCTTCATATGTTTATTAAATTTTGTAATATTTACAAAGCAGACCTGAGCTTACCAATGTGAAATTCTAACGTGACAGCTGAAATATAACATACCTTGGTCTCGGGCGCTCTTCCTCTGTTAAAATAAAAATAAAATATATTATATCGTTTGATATGAAAGTTCCCGTGTGATACATAAATTGAATAAATGCCTAGACACAGTCAATTTTATTTTATACCAAAATAAGAAAGTTTAAAAATCCCCCCAAATCAGCTTTTTTGGATGTAGTAGTGTAGGTTTCACCGTTTCCTGGGGAATTTTTCTGTTCCGAGGTTACCTGCTGTTGAAGGGTTAATGTATGTATGTATATTGCAATATATTCGATCAGGGATCCTTTCAACCACATGGAGTTACAAGAAATTAGTCACTGCTTAATTGCATCAGGGTTTGAAATAACATGATTAAGGAAAGGCTAAAGTACATAATGATGTTGGAATTTACTGCAAAACAAAAATGTGCTAATGTTGATCATTAAGAAAATCAAAACGAACGTGCTGTTGCAAAATTGATCCCAATTTGCAAATTGAACCTGCTTCTGTTTACATTTCGTTTTCTGCTATTCTGAGGAATTTATAGCATCATTCTGCCTGCCTTAAAGAAAAGCAATGGATACCTCAAGCATTTTTTATTGAGAGGATACTTTAGGTTCATTATTAAAATAACCGTGGTGGTGGTAAAAAAAAAGATATTGATGCCATATTCAATTTGTACCATATCGTTCTCATTAGTAGACTGAAATTTAACTCAGTGGTACTCGGTTATTACAGGTTTCTAAACATTCATGGGAGGAAAATGTTTATGGTCATATTCTTGCATTATTCTAATAATGAAAAGTATATGAAATTGGCATTAAAAACACCAAAACCACTACAGCTCACTGCAGTGGTTATGGTGCTACGAGTCTATGGGTGCTGTCCTTCCGTTTTCTGTCATACTGTTTTGAAATGGTTTGATAAAAATTGGTACTCTCCCAGTATCCATAGCCCACCCCCTCTTTATTCTAAGAAATAATGCATTATTGATACACATTTACCTATCTTTGGACTGCAATCCCTTTCTATTGTTATCTGACAATTATCCCACACTCTATAATTCTTCCCTATGTCCTCTGATGTCTGCATCTTAACAGTGGGCTTAATGCACAACCAATTTTAACAGGTATACCAATCATACACTGATCAGACACAACATTAAAACCACTGGCAGGTGAAGTGAATAACATTGATTATATCATTACAATGGCACCTGCCAAGGTGTGGGATATAATATGCAGCAAGTATAGAGTCTGTTGTTTAATGTCATGTGATGGAAGCAGGAAAAATGGGCAAAATAAATGATCTGAGTGATTTTGACAAGGACCACATAGATGTGGATAACGACTGGGTCAGAGCATCTCCAAAAAGGGCAAGGCTTGTGGGGTGTTCCCAGTATGCAGTGGTTAGTACCAAAAGTGGGGCAAGGAAGGACAACCAGTGAACCAGCATCAGGGTCATGGGCGCCCAAGGAAGCAAAAGCTAGCCTGTGTGGTCCAATCATACAGAAGAACTACTGTCTAGCCTGAAAATGCTGCCCATGATAGAAAGGTGTCAAAACACACAGTGCATAGCAGTTTGCTGTGTATGGGGCTGCGTAGCCGCAGAGCGTTCAGTGTGCCCATGTTGACACATTTCCACCACTGTAAGTGCCTTCAATGGGGACGTGACAGAACTAGACCATGGGAAAATGGAAGAAGGTTCTCCGGTCTGATGAATCATGTTTTCTTTTAGACCATGTGTGTTGTTTACCTGTGGCAGAGATGGCAGCAGGATGCACTTTGAGAAGAAGGCAGGCCGTCAGAGGCAATGTTATGCTCTGGGCAATGTTCTGCTGGGAAAACCTGGGTCCTGGCATTCCTGTGGGTCATGTACATGCCTTCATGGAGATGGTGTTCTCTTTAAGCATGATAATGCACCCTGCCACACTGCAAAATAGTTCAGGAATGGTTTGCGGAACATGACCAAGAGTCCAATGTGTTGCCTTGGCCTCCAAATTCCCCAGATTTCAATCCAATTGAGCGTTTGTGGGATGTGCTGGAACAAGAAATGTGATCCACAGAGGCCCCACCTCGCACCCTGCAGGAATGAAAGGATCTGCTGCTAATGTCGTGTTGCCAGATAACACAGGACACGTTCAGAGGTCTTATGGAGTCCATGCCTTAACACATCAGACCTGCACAAGGGGGACCACCCCGATGTTAGGCAGGTTATTTTAATATTGTGGCTGATCAGTGTGTATGGTCGTAGAGATAAATAGTAATATAATATTAACATATTATCTCAGAGAGCTGTGGGAATGTACTGACATGAGCTGTAAAACACATCACATTTTTGAGGAATCTAAAGTATATACTCTTTGTAGACTGGAGACAAATATATTGTTATTTGAATGCTGAAATAAAATCAGTTGTCATACAATAGTAATATATGCATTAAAAGTGAAATCTTTTACTTATCCACATCTGGAGAGCTCTATGCAAAAACAAGATTAAAGAATGAAAGAGTGGTTAAAGAACAAAATAAAAGGAAAAAAAGTTTGCGGAAAACAAAAAAATAGACGAATACAAATCTGTGCATTCAGACAGGTGAACATGCTGGATAAAATATCTGCTAAGTAATTTTTTTAAAGAATTTTATATCTCAAATAACCCAAATAGCAAGATTTATTCACTAGATATAAAATTATAGTGAAAATCACGGTGCATTTGTCAGTACAAGTCTCAAAATAAAATAAATAAAATCTTTATACCTTCTTCAATGTGCTCTCCAAACTCTTCTATATGAGGCGGCATGGATGGATGGCAGGAGCGGGCAGGCATAAGGCATGATGTAAATGGCAGATAGCATGGTAAAAAGAACACGGAGACAGGGAGGGCGACAGAGAAGGCAGAAGGGGAAGACAAGCACAAGTTGAGGTTTAGCAGAAGCTATATGAGATGCCTTCAAAATCTGTCTAGAAATGTGTTTAAATAGATGCTCAAGCCTGGGAAACAATGAACACACATTATAAGGATATTTACTATAAGCAATGTGTAGCTAGTATCTAGCAGCAATCAATCCAAATTCTTGCATGGTTCCAAAGAAAATAAGCCAAAAGCATTTAAATAGAAAAATAAACTGCATTGTAAAGCGTAGAATCTGGTTTAGTTTTTCTGTATTAACACTGTAGCATTTAAAATGCTGTGCTTTTATATTAAGAAAAATATATTTGAGTATGTGAAGCCGTATTGTAATATTTTTGCATTTTTTAAAAAACATTTTCTCAATTTGAATGTGTTTGTGTTATTCCTACAATCCACTAATTGCAATACGTTTACCGTTGTAAAGCAATGGGATGGAAATATGATTGGATAATACTGCTGATAATACATCATTTTAATTTTTGTCTGTGTTTAACCAATACACTCAACTGTAAAGGAAACATCGTCACTGTACCTCAAACTTTTTAAATTGAGTTTTGGAGATTGTTTTAACCATTAAAGGACCCACTATAGTGCCAGGAAAACAAACTCGTTTTCCTGGTACTATAGTGCCCTGAGGGTGCCCCCACCGTCATGGCCCCCCTCCCGCCGGGCTGAAGTTGGAGGAAGGGGTTAAACACTTACCTTTCTCCAGTGCTGGGCTCCCTCGGCGCTGGGGACTCTCTTCCTCCTTTGGCCATCATCGGCTGAATGCGCATGCGCGGCAAGAGCCACGCGCGCATTCAGCCAGTCCATAGGAAAGCATTTTTAATGCTTTCCTATGGACGCTGGTGTCTTCTCACTGTGAAAATCACAGTGAGAAGCGCAGAAGCGCCTCTAGCGGCTGTAAATGAGACAGCCACTAGAGGCTGGATTAACCCATATGTAAACATAGCAGTTTCTCTAAAACTGCTATGTTTACAGCAGGCAGGGTTAACCCCTAGAGGGACCTGGCACCCAGACCACTTCATTGAGCTGAAGTGGTCTGTGTGCCTATAGTGGTCCTTTAATTAAGCATGGTACTGCAGCATTAAAAATGTAATCTTCAAATCTGTCTTATCTGTCTAAAACAGTATTTCTAACAGGTTGGTATTATTTTTAAACTATCATAGTTGTAATGATCACTTTAACACATTACACAGTTTTAATTTCAAAAGGGGCAACACTGAAATATGCAAAACAATTCTGAGACCTGCAGAAATACTGATTTAAGAAACAATATTAAGAACACAGTATGTTCACAGGCAATCAGATCCTGAGATTTTTATTTTGTATTTTGTGTGATTAGTTCTCATTCTGGACCTCAAGGTATACAAACATTCCAGGTTTTTCTAGTAACCTAAATGAAACTGAATAGGAACATTTCTGAATCCTACTCTGGAGCATCTAGGTCCCTGGAAAGTAAGTTTGCTATGACCTTTTTAAAGGAATTTTAAAGCACCATAACCACTATAGTACACTGAAGTGGTTATTGTGCCAGGAGTGCCCAGACGTCCCCCCCCCAATGTAAGTAATTAAACTGTAACTGGTTTGGTTTTTTACCTGGGTTAGTTTGAGCGCTGCTCCCCACCTCTATCTGCAGCCCGAAGACCTCAACTCAACTCATTGGCTGAGAGCAATCAACTGTAGCATTCAGCCAATGAGCTGCCTTGCAAGACAGGGCTTAGTTCAGGAAAGCTAATGGAAGCTCCCAGGAGGCTCTCACGTCTGGCTCCAGAAGAGGCGAAAAGTGGAGTAAGAAGTCAAATCGTTAACATTACTTATATTGAGGGGTGCCAGGGCACTACGTGCACCATATCTTCTCTACAGTAGTTATGGTGCTTGAAGAGTTTCTTGAAACTGAAACTAAAGCCTTAAATCTGTGTATGAATCTCTTATCTGCTCATAAGAGAATGCATCAGTTTCTGGTTAGTTACAGTAAGTGCTTCATTTACATTGTCTTTACCTCCTGCAGTTTCTTCCACATGTTCCGCTGTAAAGGACAGCAGCGTCAGTGGCGGCGGCAGCACCAGCAGGCGGAGAGCAGCAGTAGCAGCAGAGCACAAGCAGGCCAGAGAGAGCAGAATAAGCCACAGTTTAACTCAAGCTAACAGACTTATTACAATGCAGTCCAGTTTATTTTCGTTTTTTGTCACGTCTGTACATGAAATTATTTCAAGTGTAGAAGACGATAGGGCACAGTTTTATTGCTTTGATTACACTGTATGCTCATATGCGTGTTTGAAGAAAGTATAATTTAAAAAAAAAATTGAATTATTTAATAATTAAAATGAATTAATTCAACCACAGTCAGGAAATCAAGAGACCCTCACAGCAGTGATCTGCAACATAAGAGGCACAGATCGTCTGCTCTGTCAGACACTGACAAACAGTTAAACCCCAAAGGCTGCCTTTAGCGCCAATCCCCAGGCGGTGTCCTGCTTCTGAAACAGAGTGCTGCCAGACAGGGGTGCCGCTGGTTGGCTAGAGTGGTCAACTGATGGTCTAAACCAATCAGTAGCTCTCTATTCATAAAAAAAATATACATACCTTTTTTTATAAATGGGCAGATACTGATTGGCTTTTGGTTAATTTTGCAGTCAAAATGGGTCACATGTATTCGTTAATATATAATAAGCAAGACTAAGTTTTAAAATGCAACCCAAACAATTTTTAAGTTAACTGCATTTTTTCACTCAGCAGTGTTCAGAGCAAGGAGTATAATAACAGTTTCTATCTTAATGAAATACAAATTTTTCAAGGAGGGATGAATGTGTCTTTAAAAGGGAAACCTTTGTTTTGAAGTGTGTTTAACGTTCTTCTGTAATCATTAATGGATATTATATCAAAGGCTTCACCCAGAAAGGAATGTAACATGAAAGGTGAATGGAAATAGATAGAAGAAACACTCCTTCAAACGCCACTTAAATCTGAATGTGTAAATGTTAAATACCAATTGCTATAAATATTATTTTACATTGTTATTATGAATGCACAATGATATAGGAGTTTAAGAATAAAGACAATCACTTTGCAGAAGATGTTTGTGTAATCAGATTGTCGTTAGGATAATGAGGACTTCAGATGCTGTGCAATAATTGTGCCTGATGATAATTACTTTGAACTATCATTTTTCTTACATGAGGAACAATGAAAGCTAAAAATACAATGACTGGCGGGGAGGGTGAGGAGGAAAGCTAATTTAATCAGAGTTGAAAGTAACACATTAACATCTAAAATTAGCAAACAGGAACTGCAGCCATTTATCAGGAACAACACAATTAGGCATTTTAATTTTACATGGAGAAATTATTGGAGTATTAGTGACTATTTTGTATTTTATTTAACATTTTTATATAGTGCCCTGTCCTTTCAGAGATATACTTTTATTTTTGATAATCTCTTTATGCCTCTATTTGTATGCAATTTTATTTCCCAAAATGTAAGTTCTGATAGTATACTTGTTCTTTCCTGAGACCCTTTAAAGAGGAACTGACACTTTTTTTTCTTTCTTTTTTTTTTTTTTTTTTTTTTAGAAATTACTCCATTTAATTAAATGAAGAGGACATAGCAATATTGGGGGCTATGTATAAAAACTGTCTGTTCTGAAAAGTGGTACATTCCATTGGAGTCCTTAATGGAATATGCCTGCTAGTTCCATTGGTTTCCATGGTGACTGCCCCACTTTAGACCTCTTTTTAGAACACACCACTTTCTATATATAAGTACTATACTTGAATGGACACTATAGTCACGAGAACAACTACAGAATAATGTAGTTGTTCTGGTGAGTATAGTCAGTCCCTGCAGGCATTTTAATGTTCAGAGAAAAGGCAGTGTTTACAATAATGTCTAGTAACACCTGTAATGGCATTAACTCAGATGGCCACTAGAGGTGCTTCCTGGGTCAGTGTTGCACTAATGCATTCGCATTAGCCGGGACATTCTTTCCAATGGGAAAGCATTGGATTGGCTGAAATTGTCCATTTGGAAGGTAGCGGGGGCGGAGCAGTACTGGAATAAAGGTGAGTTTTCAAACTTTTTAATGTGGTTAAGGAGGACCGGTGACCTAAATAGTGTTTTTAACACTACAGTGCCAGGAATACACATTTGTATTCCTGACACTATAGAGTTCCTTTAAATGTCTCCTGTTCTCTGTAACCTCTCTGCATGCTGACTACCAAGTGCAAACGATAGAGCTTATACCAATGATTAAGAGGAGGCTCCCAGTTGCAGGTAAAGAGACAGTAATTTCTGCTTTTAATTAAATTTTTTACATCTCACAAATACAAATTTGTTAAAGGAACAATCCAGACAGATAAGGCTGCTTGCTGAATTACTTTATGTGTCTGTAATTTTTTCAGCAGCTGATAAAAGTGTTGATTTCAGTAGAAATTGGCACTTTTACATCTGGTTGCCACAACACCTCCCCAGCTGTCAATCAGACAGCAAAGACGTTTTCAAATTTAAGGTCAAAATAACCGAACTCAAAAATTCTCTAAATCAGCTATGCTTCCAGTTTGGCTTTTTTGACCTCAAAGGGACACTGTAGGCACCCAGACCACTTCATCTCATTAAAGTGGTCTTGGTGTAAACTCCCATCACCCTTAACCCTGAGCATGTAATTATTGCAGGTTTTTAAAACTGCAAAAATTACCTGCTAGGGTTAACTCCTCCTCTAGTGGCTGTCTACCAGGCTTGAAGGCGACTTTTGGTCACCTAAACGACGCTGGACATCCTCATGCTATGCATGAGGACTTCCAGTGTCACTGAAATCCTCATTTTGCATTAGGTATCCCCAGCCGGTGGATGTCTGTGGGGAAGGAGGAGAAAGCCGAAGAATATCAGCGTTGGTCCCAGGTAAGTGACAGAAGGGGTTGACAGAGGGGGAAGCTATAGCTCCAGGAAAACGAGTGATGTGAAATCACTTTTAATTCTCACTTTAGTAAACTTTATGAACCAGTTATATTTATGTCATAATCCTGATTTATTTAACATAAGTTGCTGACCACCATTTATTGAAGGAACATTCCAATTCCATAACCAATTTAGCGCACTGTAGTGGTTATGGTGCCAGGAGTGCCCTGATACCCCCCTTCCCCATTTGTAGAAAAGTATCGTAGAAAGATGCAAGATAGTTGCATTTCTTCTGTACGCTCCTACCATAGAGTTGCGTTTTTCCTGTTAGCTCCTACCATAGAGCTGCATTTCTCCTATACACTCCTACCATAGAGTTGCACTTATTTTGTACACTCCTAACATAGAGTTGCATTTCTCCTGTACATGTGTACAATCTGTACAATCTGTCAAAGCATTTGTTTTATATATATCTCCATTCAAAGTTTCCATGAGAGGTTTGTTTGATATATTCCCATAGCGAGATCCAAGAGTACTCTTCTATTATTGGACTCATCATTTCTTTGGTCTTTAGTTTTGGAGCACCTCCAGAGAAAATCTAAATATGGCTAAACTATGTATGTGCAAACGTGCAAGTGCATGTAATGGTTCATGTTTGAATTTGTTTGATCTCAGCTCATGGCCTTGATTTAATAAACTTTCTAAATGATGTACCTACAGAAGTCGGCATTAAAGCCTATGGGTAATTTTGTAAATAAATAAGTTGGACATTTTTTCCTATAGTATTGAATCATTTGGATAGCTTACTAAATCGAGGCCTAAGTGAGTGTACATGCAGAGGTGTGGTTGCTTGGCAACTATTATTTCTGACATGCCCTTTTTACAGTGCTTAGGCTGACTTGCCCTTTTTGCAAAACAGGTTCTCTCATGAACCCATCTCTTTCTTTTGAAATTCTCGGAGCAAATTGATGCCTTGTTATCCGTATGTGATTCTACTTGACACCTAGATAAAAAATGATTTTGGGAAAAGAATGACACTTTCAACTTCCTTGTATAACTTCCAGTGGGAACCTAAATCAATGTAAATTAGTTAATCAATATTTTCTTATATGGTGGGGTTCTCACCTTCTTCTTCATGTTCTTCTTCTTCTTCTACATTTAAATGGAAAAAAATTGAAAATAAATTATTGTTGGGCATGCAACATACTGAAGATACAGTTAATCAGTAAAAAAAAAAAACAGATACAACTGAAGACTTGATAATATTGTCTTTAAGGACTTGAACCTGAATTAAATCATCAAAATCATTGAAGTTAAGAAGTAAAAATGTGATCAGAGGAAGGGTGTCAGGTGGAACTATAAAACTCAATGTAAAAGGAAAACATAGGATAGAAAAAGATCTAGGTTTCAATCAGGGGTGTTGCTAGCTTCCATAAAGCTAAATTCAATGACTCCGTACCCAAGGCTCCTTCCTAGGAGCCCTATCCCTGCTTCTCTATTCATACTTTCTCATGATGTCATTGGAATAAATAGCTGGAAACATGATCATGCAGCATTGCTAGGTTTTCAAAACAATAATGCTTACCCACAGTGCTTAACCAGCGGAGATGGGGTACCGCAGAGCCCCTCCACCCTGAATCCCCTCCTTACGGTCACCTGGGGGGGGATCATCCCCCAGAAAATAATGAACTCTTATCCTGCTGGAACTCGATCACTTGTAGAGATCTGTGGTTAAAGACCCCACTTTTGGGGGTTCAGCTCAAAGCCCCTCGCAACAATTCCTCTGATTTCAATATCAGTAATGTAAGCACAAAACTAGGACCAGTGTTCGTTGGTATCTGTTGGACATTGAAACCCAGAACATAACATTTTCACTAAAATGCCATTTTTGGAAAACCTGTTTTTAATTTCCGTACATATGCGACAGAGAATTTACGTATATTTACTTAATAAATACATTTGCATCTGTTTGATTCACAGAGCTAGAACTTAATTTTTAGAGCACATCTGTTTGCTCCATGTGTTCTGTATTAAAAGAATGTTTGTCTTTGTCAATGGAGAGCAAGGAAATACCATCTGACATTGGCACACCATTCAGAGTCTACAATCAAGGATGGACTGAAGTGGAGCTCTGAATATGGACTCTAGAAATGGGTACAGGAAACACGTGGAAAATGATTTCATTTCCAGATGAATTTGTTCTCTGTTCCTTCGTGGCATTTTTGGATAAAAACCATTGCGAATATATTTAGACTGGACTTTGCAATTGTCATGATACGTTTTTTGCATGTGGTGTTTGTATGCATGCATCTGCCCTTTTGTGGTGAGCTATATATGGGCTGGATTGAAAGTTCACCAGCCTTCTACTGTTTGCAATAGAGAATCTTCAGAAAGCCTCAATACAGCAAACCATTTTTGGCCTCTTCTTCTACCACATCAAAGATAAACAATAGTAGGTGTGACGGACCGCCTGGCAACCCGACCGGGTGCCTCCGTCAGTCAATGCTCCTAGTGCTTACTGAGAACTCCAAGCACTCCACTAGACACCATAAGCACTGCAGTCCCCACATCCAGCGTTACAGCTTGGCTGGGAACTCGCTGTCCTCCACCCAACCTGAACCCAAGACAAGGATCCAGCTTCCAGTGGGTGAACCTCTCCTACTTCAGAGAGTGTAGCAGGAACAGCTCCTAAAAGAGCTAGTGATTATAATCCCAGGGGAGTATAGTGATATAGCAATCCCCAGGGTAGATACAGCCATTTCCCCCACACATGAAATGAGACTCTATGTTGAGGGTAAGCAGGTACAGATTTTAATGGAGCCACAGCTGGCCTTTTATGCAAGTTCCCATGCAAGGGGAACACCCATCTGAACCTGATGGGGCACAGGGTGACAATGTTACAGACCAATAACAGTATAGTTAAAACATGTGACACTCCCACACACAAACAATAGAATCCCCCGTCTGTGCTTGGGAGATAATTGAATCAGGAACTGTACTAATCTAACCCAATTATCTCCAAGCACAGAAAAACATACAATTATGAAATTACAAAAAGTACCTTAATAACACATAAAAGTTACATGATCTGAACATATCCAAAAATCACCCAGATCGGTTCAGGAATTTCCTGGAAGTCATAGTTTTGACAGACCGTGCACATGGTCTTATGCCCAAAACAGTTCCAGGGAAATCAGTGCTAACAGTCGGTCAAGTTCGGTAGTCTTTTACAGGTTTCCCTGCAAGGCCCATAGTCTGTGGGCTGGAGGCTGGTAAGCAGGCCCCTCCAAGTACAAGTGACGATGTTACTTTCGCCACATATCATCCCTCCCAAGGGGAGACTAACCAGGTACCTCACCTCCTGTCGGTCCATGCCTGAGTTAGTCGAGTAACCCACCCACAACAAACAATTACTGGACCTTGTGACTAGTCTAGTCTGTCTTGGTCCTGTAAAACCTCAAGGGCCTACGTGGGCCTCTGGTACTCCCAGTTCCTTTGTTGCTCTCTGGCTTGGGGGTGTAGTTACTCGGTGGGAAGACACCTGCGGTGCTCTGTCCTGTAGTGGGGTGAGTTGCTAACTCCTGGATCAAGGACCAGGGGAGGGCAGAGGCTAACTGCTCTCTGTCCGGTTGCCAGCGCTTTTGCTGGGGTGATGGGTACATAGTTCTGCCCTGTAACAAGGGGGCAGGTAGGGCAGAGGCTAGCAGCGCTCTGCCCAGTTGCCAGAGCTTCTGCTGGTGTGGCCTGCAGGTAGTCAGGCCCTGGACAAGGGGAAAGGGGAGGGCAGAGGCTAACTGCACTCTGCCATGGTGCCAGCGCTTCTGCTGGAGTAACGGGTACATAGTCCTGCTCTGTAACAAGGGGGCAGGTAGGGCAGAGGCCAGCAGCGCTCTGCCCTGATGCCAGCTCTTCTGCTGGAAGGGGGTCAGTGGGTATGGTAGTCCCATCCACTAACCCCAGGGCCATGCTGGGAATTGGCTGGGGAAGAGAGAAAGCACTTACCTCCTCCTCCTGGTACCTCTGCGGGATCTGGACCGGCCGCCCAGCATCCCTGTAGATCTGGCACAGAAACCACGGTCCCATCTGCACCATTGGGGTCAGGAGTGCAGTCCCCCTGTAGTTGGGGAGCAATACCAGCTGTCGCCTCTCCCTGAAAGATGCACTGCTGCTGGGGAGAGAGACCAGTTGTCTCCTCTCCCAGTAGGAAGCACTGGTGCTGGGAAGAGAGACCGGTTGTCTCTTCTCCCTGTGAGATGCACTGCCGCTGGGGGGAGAGAACGGTTGTTTCCTCTTCCTGTAGGATGCACTGCCGCTGGGGAGAGAGACCGGTTGTCTCCTCTCCCTGTGTAGTAAGCTGCCGCTGGCGAGGAAGGACGACGCCTCCTGCTCCCTGTACTGCATACTGCCGCTGGGGAGGGAGACCGACCGTCTCAACTCCTGGTAACTCCGGCTGTAGCTGGGGATCTGGGCTGCCTGCCCAGCATCCCTGTAGGCCTGGTAGAGAGACCTCGGTCCCATCTCCACCTGCCATCTGTGGGTCTTCCCAGCTGTAGGGTGGCACATCCGGGTCTGCCTGCAGGGTACATTTGGGCTGAATTGAGCGAAGTAGGTGTTGGTAGTCCTGCTCCAGCTCCCACTCCATGGCTACCAGGTGGGTCAGGTCTCGCCTCACTTCGTTGGTGTCAGCCCACTCATGCATGCCTTCCCTTTAATCATAATTGTCCCAGAATCATGACTTCCCAGCACTTCCAAACTCTTGTTCTGCAAAGGCCTCCCATAACAGGCCAGAGCCATCGTAATCCTCCCCCTCAGACTTTCATGCCCAGCCATCCAGGGGCATGCCGACCCATATACCACCATAGGGCCTGGTAGGCATTGTCTAGCTAAAGCTCCAGGTCTTCGAGTTCTGTCACCCAGTCATTCAGGGGCTGCTCTCCCAGGAGGTGCATCCGCAGCGCCACTCGCATCTGTCACCGCTACTCTTCACTGGGTAGACTCTCGCCTCGCTGACGCTGTACACCCTCCAGGGCCTCATACCAGACGTCTTTCCGGACTGCATCCCTCCAGTCCAGGTCATTCTCCTCCTCATATAGGAACACTGTTCAGGGACTAGCTGGTTCCATACTGCTGTAGCCAGGGGCGCTGTACGGGGACTAGCGTTGCCCTCATTATAAATCCACGAATGGTGTCTCCAAGCTGATTCTCCTCGCACTAGGCAGACATCTCCCCGATTGCTACCAGAGGTGATGGACCGCCTGGCACCCCGACTGGGTGCCTCCGTCAGTCGATACTCCTAGTGCTTACCGAGGACTCCAAGCACTCCCTCAGACACCATAAGCACTGCATTCCCTGCATCCAGTGTTACAGCTTGGCTGGGAACTCGCCGTCCTCCACCCACCCTGGTCCCAAGATGAGGATCAAGCTTCCAGTGGGTGAATCTATCCTACTCCAGAGAGTGTAGCAGAAACAGCTCTTAAAAGAGCTAGTGATTATAATCCCAGGAGAGTATGGTGATATAGCAATCCCCAGGGTAGATACAGCCGTTTCCCCCACACATAAGATGAGACTCTATGTTGAGGGTAAGCAGGAACAGATTTTAATGGAGCCACAACTGGCCATTTATGCAAGTTCCCATGCAAGGGGAACACCCATTTGGACCTGATGGGGCACAGGGTGACAATGCTACAGACCAATAACAGTATAGTTACAACATGTGGCACTCCCACATACAAACAATAGAATCCCTCCTCTGTGCTTGGGAGATAATTGAATCAGGAGCTGTACTAATCTAACCCAATTATCTGCAAGCACAGAAAAACATACAATTTTATGAAACCCTCAAAAGTACCTTAACCCCTTAAGGACACATGACATGTGTGACATGTCATGATTCCCTTTTATTCCAGGAGTTTGGTCCTTAAGGGGTTAAAAACACATAAAAGTTACATCCCCTGATAGCCCCGATCTGGGTGAACAACACCTGGAAGTCATAGTTTTGACCGACCGTGCTCATGGTCCTATGCCCAAAACAGTTCCAGGGAAATCAGTGCTAACAGTCGGTCAAGTTCGGTAGTCTTTTACAGGTTTCCCTGCAGGGCCCATAGTCTGTGAGCAGGAGGCTGGCAAGCAGGCCCCTCCAAGTACAAGTGGGGAGGTTACTTTCGCCACAGTAGGTTATATATGAGGCATGGGCAACGGCTAAGCAAAAACTAACATTGATATAACTTGACATGGTGGAGACTATGACACAGTGGCACACTGGAGCCATAATAAGGCCTGTAACAAAGACATATTGAATATATGAAAGGTGTGTAGTGAGAAATGGTAAAGACAATACAAAATTATGGTTGAAATTCTTCAGGATGTGATGACCTTGTTCAGAACTGTAGTAATTTTTTGGAATTAAAGCAATCACCATATAGCTATTAGACATTACATGCTTTAAGGAACAAAAATATATAATTAAGTTCACGCAAGTATTAGAAAAATCCACTATATAATAAATACACTATATCTAGATTACTTTGTAGTGATAATTCAGATCCACCCAATCAGGGCTGTGCAGAGATTTTTGACTATACAGACCAAGATGCATTTTGCCCCCAACCCCAAAAATATGTATCTTCACCTGTGTGTTGTAATCCCCCTTTTGACTATCTTTCCCCGTGTTTTATATCCCATTTATTTATGTCTTGCCAACCTTTTCCCCTTTTTGTGTCTCCTTTACTTCTCCCAGCCCCTTTGTTCTTCTCTTTCTTCCCCCAGCGCTTTTGTGTGTCTTTCGTCCGCCTGCCCCTTTCTGTGTCTCTTTCTCCCCCCCCCCCAACTCCTTTGTGTGGCTTTTTTTCACCAACACATTTGTGTGTCTTTTTACCCCAGCACTTTTGAGCATCTCTTTCTCCCCCTCAGCCCCTCTTCCCTCTGTGCGTCTCTTCCTCCCCCAGCCCCTTGTCCATCTGTGCGTTTCTTCCTCCTCAGCCCCTGTGTGTATTTGTCCCCCTCATGCTTTATGTATGTCTCTTTGTGCCCCCAGCCCTCTTTTGCCTTTTAATAACCCCCCTGTACCTTTTATTTCCCCCTCCCCTGCTGTATCTTTTATTGTCCCCCCAAACCTTTGTCTCCCCTCTCCCGTCCTGAACCTTTCAATGTCTCCCCTGTACCTTTTTATGCCCCTTCCCCTCCTGCCCCTTTTGTTGTCCCCCTCTCCTTCTGTACCTTTCATTGTCCCCCCTCCCGTCCTGTATCTTTCATAACCCCCTGTCCTGTACCTTTTATTCTCTCCCCTCTTAAACTTTTCATAGTCACTGCTACCTTCCTGTTCCTTTTATTAACCCCCTGTACCTTTTATTGTCCCCCTACCCTCCTGTACCTTTTATTTCCCCCCCTCTACTCCTGTACCTTTTATTGTCCCCCCGTACCTTTAATTGTCTCCTTCCTTTCCCCTCATATGTCTTTTATTGTCAGCCCCTCACCCTTCTGTACCTTTTATGGTCTCTCCCCTCCCCCTGTACCTTTAATTGTCTCCTTCCTCCCCTCTCCTGTGCCTTTTATTGTCTCCCCCCTCCCTCCTGTATCTTTTATTTCCCCCCTCCCTTTTTGTATATTTTATTGTTGTCCCCTGTATCTTTTTTTTTTTTTTTAATTCTTTATTTTTGTTGTGGAAAGATTTCCACTGGTTTTGATATTGACTTACAATCATTCAATACAAAAGGATAAAAGGTAAACATCACATTACATTAAATAATAATATACATGGGTCAGTTCCTAGTGGAACTCGCTAATGTCTCCAGTGCTAATAGTACGAAATACAGGGAGAGGACAGTAAGAACGCGGTTCCGTATATCTCACTGGCCGCTCCTGTGGACTCAGGATGTACAGTGTGTTAGTACATTCGGCCAGTTTGAGGGGGCGTAAGGGCCAAAACTTGTCAGCTGCTAAATGGGGTTTAAAGTGTGCAGCGTGGTATTTCAGGCCAACTGCTCCCTGTGGTGTGACTGTTTGGTTTGGTATTTTGGCTGCTAAGGAGGGCATAGGGTATACCACTCTGCCCCTCTCGCCTTCCCTCCCTGTAGGGGTGCAACCTATTGGCTGCTTATGCGAGTTCAAATTGGGACTCTGGTACATCCCGTTGATTGCTCTTATAGGGTTAAGGGTACGGCACGTTGATTGGGAGATCTAACTCCTCATGTGGGGTCGCAATGGGCACACCGGCGGCATTTGTTAGCCATTCTCTTAGGCAGAGTGCACACGTTTATAGGGTAGCGGCACTTATAGAGTGTGGGTACTCTCCTTTATATCGCCTTGGAGTAATTTTAAGGGAGTGAAGGTATTCTTATCTAAGATCAACAAAGTGAGAAAATAAAAACTAAACAGTAGAATATTAGGCTAACCATACAAGATTAATAGTGGAGAAACACAGGCCTGTGGGTTAGAGTATGGGGCCCCGCATTGTTTGCCAACTACCAACATTTCCGAGATAGTCGTTGTTAAAAATCTAGAGTCACGACTTTTAAGGTGGGTAGCCTCAAGTCATATAGTTGTTATTAACATGTTATGATAGTGACAACAGTGTGTATTACCCCTATGGGCTAGTGGGGTAGCCAATGTGTCTCGGATAAGAATAAACTAAAAATGAAAATGAAAAGACGCACCAAAGTCCCTTGTATGGCTTTCATAGCCTGTGTTGTTTGGTTGTCCCGTTAAGTGTCTATTTCCTCCGTGCAGTCGTCGAGTGGTGAGTATATTGGATCAGTTTTTGCCCCCTCAAAACTGTGGAGGATGCTGCAAGAGCTGTCTGCGCCGCTTCTTTTCCATCCCCGTGCAGCTCTCCTGGGTCTCGCCTGCCCCGTCTGTGGGCACTGTTTGCTGCAACTGTAGGGCCTGTATAAGTCCTGCCGGGTCTTCGTCTGCGGACAGTGTGTGGATGGAGTCTTTATGTGGGACCACCAACGTGCCCGCTGCACCCCATCGGTACCTGATGCCCCTGTCTCTCAGTTGGCGGGTGATCGACGTGAATTTCCTCCGCTCCAGCAGGGTTGTGAATGGGAGGTCTGCAAAGACTTTCACGTGGTGGTTGCCTACAGTGATGGTAGGAGTCCTCCTTGAATAGGCCATCAGTGCCGCTTTTACTGTGACATCTCGGGTGACCGCTATGATGTCTCTAGGTGCGTCTGCTGGGGCGGTCGGGGCTTTCCGGATTCGGAACGCTGCTGTTATCGGCCTTGTGTCTCCGTCCATTTTCGCCCCCATTATCTCTGCCACTTTATTTGCGTAGGTCAGTAAGGCCTCTGGGCCTATATCTTCAGGGGCTCCACATATGCGGACATTTCTTTTGCGGTGGCGTGTTTCCATCGCCGTAACTGAATGGGTGAGCCTCTGGAGGTGGAGTGTCAGTGTGTCCATTTGCTTTCTGGTGTCATTTAGTAAGGTGTCTCTTGTACCCTCTCGGGTTTCCACTGCCTCTAGGCGCCCTTTTATGTCAGTTACCTCCGTCCTAACTCCGGCCAAGTCTGCCTTCCACATCTCCCGTAAGTCTAGGAGAAGCTTCTTGATATCGCCTTTTGTTGAAGGTGAGTCGTCCGAGTCTGACGTCTCCGGTCCGTATATTGCGGTGGCTGGGGATGCGGTCTGGGAGTTTTCCTCGTCTATAGACGAGTCGGACTCGCTGATGCTTCGGGGCCTTCCCGGCGCCATTTTGGGTTGTGGAGGCTGCTGCGGCCTTTCAAACGATCGCCTAATGTCAGGTTGGTAAGAGCTCTCTAGGCGGGCAGTTTTCTTGTTTTTCTTAGCCATCTCTCTGCAGGGGGTTTTAGTGCTTGAGACTGCTAGGTTTTTGGGTCCCAGTTCTGTGGTTTTGTGGCGTTTTGGGTCAATTTTAGGTTGGTGAAGCAGGAGCTTCACATAAACACATCTAGTGTGCTGTTCGGCTAGCCCGTCCCCTGTATCTTTTATTGTCCCCCCTCCTGTATCTTTTATTTCCCCCCTCCCTTTTTGTATATTTTATTGTTGTCCCCTGTATCTTTTATTGTCCCCCCTCCTGTATCTTTTATTGTTCCCCCACCTATATCTTTTATTGTCCAAGTGTCCATCCGTCAGGCATCTACCACCACCACCTTCTTCAAAATTAGCATATGCTATGCCTACTTTACCTTTACATTTGCTACAACCTAATAAAACACAAACAGTTGATTGACTCATTTCCTTTTAAAGGATCTACGGTATGTATATTTTATTTTACATTCATGGCATTTGGGCATGCAACAATCTTGCTGTAACATCCCATGTTTCTGTCTGACTTTTTTGATTTGTTGGCAGCTTTGCATTTAGGTCCTAATTGTACATGGGCAAAGGAGAAAAGGGGGGCGGGTTATAGAAAGCTGCAAAACACTTTTTTTTGTAGTAAAACTAAAAAGATTTGAATATTTACAAAAATGACTAAGATGGAGTTTGTGTGCTGCAGATGTAGCAGAAAATAAGGAAAATGCAAGAGGATTTCAAAGTGATTTTGAAGGGGTAGCTTCTTACAACTATAACACCTACAATAAATGACTGCAACCGATGCAAAACCATGCAATGATAATGGTACTAGGAGTGACACTTTAAATAGAAATATAGGGGTCTGTATAAGTTTAGAATAGGGTAATAACTATAACATGATGTATTTGGAATTTTCCACTTTTAAGAGGCAGATTTTTTTCTACATTGACTGTTCTTTAATGTAAACCCTGTTTTACAAAGTAATTTGTAAGGCACACATTAATCAGGGTTATTCACGAAAGTGAGAATTTAAGTTGTATTCAAAGTGAAGCTGTGCTTTCTATTAATCTACTTTAAATTAAAATTCACTTTGAATTCTCACTTTAGTAAATAACCCTGAATATCTTCTATAAATTCCAAAACAGGAATCTAAACACGTGATAAGAAACAGAGGCAAGCAGAAACAGGTCCTGATTGTCTGCAGATTGCACCAGGGCTATAAATAAAGTTTTGTCTAAAATCTGTTCATCCCTAGTGCACAATATTTTCAGATTTTACACATTGCAATTAACATACAAATAAACTTGAATAAGAAATCATAAACACTTACCCTCTTGCTGCTCTCTAAGGGAAAGAAAAAAAGAAAAAAGAAATACACGCAAATTTAGAAATTGTAGGATGTAATCCCTTTAAATATGATTTGTCATATAACTGATTGTTAAAGGAACACTATAAAGCTAGGTATACAAGACTGCATAGCTAAGGCTAATGTGTCCCTCTGCCTTAAGGTTATTCTCCACCCCCTGCCCCCCACCGCGCCACTAAATAAAGGGTGAAAAGAAAACTTTCAACACTTCCCTCTTTCCATCTCTCCCTCTTCCGATGTTGGCAATGGGGGGAACCTAAAGAGCACGCACAGCGAAAGCGATTAGGCCTTCCACATAGGAAAGCATTGAGTAGCTGGACTTCCTCATGCAAAGTGTAAACTCCACGAAACAGCAGGAAGAGCCTCTAGGGGCAGTCTTAACCCTTTAATATAAACATTGCCGTTTCTCTGACTGGTAAGAGGACAGGAACACTGCACCCACACTACTTCAGTGGTCTAAAGTGGTCGGGGTGCCTACAGTGTATATTTAAACAGCAGAAAGACCCTCTTAACATCAATAGAGAATATAATCTATTGGGCGGAGTGATAGTGATAGACACTGATATTGTAGGTTCACAACTGTTTTGCAAAATTTAGACTGAGTAGGAAAAATACCAAATCTCTATTTCGGTCTACATTTTATAAATCATTATACATCTTGCCACATAGTGAGTAAAGTCCTTATTTACATCCATATAAAACATAAAATAATGAAGGAAAAAGATAACACTTACTCATAATCCACTTCTTCTGTGTCAGACATTTTGTCAGGAGCTGAGGGAACCTTTGGGTAAAAAAAATAGACACAAGGAATGTGTTACGGTGTGACTAACACCATGAAATGAGTGCCACCAATATCATATCAATATATGCAAAGAGAAGGATTAAGATCTAACAGGGCCCTAGGTAGGTTGCAAATTTGCTTCCCACTTCATTCTTCACATAGGAATGTTTAATAGGTGCAGGCAAATTGATTGTTCGGGAGGCCTGTCTAACTCCTGGGCACCTGACTAGGGTCATCTTGTGGGTAATCCAGTTCTGCTAGAATGATGGAAACATGCAAAAACAAAAAAGGTGAACCTTTATACTAAGTTATACATTGAAGGGACACTCCAGGCACCCAGACCACTTCTGCCCATTGGAGTGGTCTGGGTGCCAACTCCCACTACCCTTAACCCTGCAAGTGTAATTATTGCAGTTTTTATAAACTGCAATAATGACCTTGCAGGGTTAAGTCCTCCTCTAGTGGCTGTCTATGAGGGACTTCCGGGTTCTTAGAATACGAAAAGTGTTTTAAGCGACGCTGGACGTCTTCACACTATGTGAGGACCTCCAACGTCGCAGAAATCCCCATAGGAAAGCATTGAATAATGCTTTACTATAAGGGAGGTCTAATGCGCGTGCCCGGCCATTGCCATAGGAGGAGAGTAGGCGGAGCCTGACCCAGCATCGAGGGACATCACTGGAGGGGTTTTAACTTGGGATGGGGGGTGGGAGGGAGAGGGGCACTGCTGGGTTCTGCAGTGCCAGGAAAACCAATATGTTTTCCTGGCACTGTGGAGTCCCTTTAACTTTTTTTTTTTTTTTTTTTTTTCAATTCTTTATTTTTGAGGTGCAAAGAGCCTCAGATTTCGCAACAATATGTTATAAGCATCACATCAAAACAATTCAAGTAAAGTTCCAATAACACATTATATAAAGCTGCACCATTTTTTTAAAGGAATCATAAAAGGATCATGCACACAGACATGACATAGCTTGTAGAGCAGTTGAGGGATATATACGTTTCTAACACATGGTTTTGTGAGAACATATAAGGCTTGCAGAAGCTTAAGGTATACCATATTTCGAACAGGTAAGGTGCACATTGTTGATGTTACTATCGTTTAAGTACAAATAAGGAATATGTATGCTGATAAAGCCGAACTATAAAAACATTTAAGGAATACAGTTGCTGATGATATTTAACTTATGAGCTTATAAGGATTGTACATGCTGATAACATGCGAGTAGTGCACATTTTTAATATATATATATATATATATATATAGAGTTGCGAGTGGGGCCTATACGTCTAACAATTGAACAATATAACTTGGAGCATAATGAGTATAGTTTGTACTCGTCGAGTTAGTACAGTCGTCTAACTGGCGTAGATGTTTGTGTGTGGATTTCAACATGTGGGTCAAGTGTATTTAGTTTAGCTTGGTGTATGTGTGGCCCTCTGTGAGCGATGTAGTTAACGTTGTTGAGATGGTTAGCTAAGGGGCTCGTCTGTGTGCTAGCTGTGGGCATCCTGGGATGGAGTGCTAGTGTGTCCGGTAGTGTGCTGAGTAAAGGTTGCAAACAGTGTCTGCCTTGTGGTCCTTATACGTATGGGTATGGCGACACTTATTCTTTTGCGGTCGTGGTTAGGTGTGTTTTGGCTGCCCTCCCTGTGTGTTTAACAACTGGGTTGCCCCTGGGTAGCGTGGTGTATTGTGTGAGTAAAGTAATGCTCGTCTGACAAAATAATCTACCCCCCCCTGAGAATCGTGGGCTAGGGCGTGTGTCCTATGTGTAATACCTTAATGCGAAAGTAATACCTCGGCGGTTTAGCACCACACACGGGTTACACATTGCTAAAGTTAAGGAGAGTTGGGTGCCCTTGTGTCAGGGCTGTCTAGGTCTCACTATACATTGGGCCACCGTATGCAGTCGCTTGGCAAACATTATAGTAACCGTGGTTATAGACAGGGTTGGCAGCGTAAACATCAAGAAGAAACGTCACATATTAAAAAATACTTCGTTCAGTTGCTTTAGGCCCGTGTGTCTCGAAGGCAGGGTCGGGCTAGTGTAGTCACGTAAGACAGGCGTGGGGATTTGCCCAAAGTTATGAGTGAATGGGACTAGTATGTAAGTGCGGGAGCTGTTAAGCTCTTTCATCGAGTGAGGCGTGAATATATGTGAAGTCATGTGAGTTAGAGGAGTCTGTGTTTGTGGGGGTATGTGTTTAGTGTGGGGGTGTCTGGGTGTACAGTTTGGCTTCGGTTAGCGTAACTCGTGGGTGGTAAGGGGCAAGGGGGCAGGTGGCTTAAGTCGAAGCCAAGCTCTAGTAGCGTCGTAGTGGGTAGAGCCATTTCATTATTTCGGTGTGTGGTGGTTGGATGCGGGAGGTTGTTTAAATTATGTGCAGATATTGGGTGATCAGTACGCCAATGTGCCATTGCTCGTCTACAGTCGAGACCCTGTATAGAAGCCTAGTAGTAAGGCACATGGGTGAGCAACAATAGTAAGCATTAGGGTTATATACATCACACAGTGTCCCGGTATTGGAGTAGACGGGCTGGCAGTCTGCATCAGGGTCGTACAAGAGTCCCGAGGAGCTCGCAAATGGGGACTTGGCTGGTAAATCGGGGTATCCCAACCGTCCACAGAAGTCCTGACCCCGTGTGAGTCTCTGGCCGGTTGACTGGCTTGTGGTACCGTCCCCTTAGGGCCGTGTTGGTGTCGAGCAAATAGTGATACAATCTTCGTTAGATGGTTAGGGAAGTCCCAGAAGTTACAGGGTGTCTGGTATAAGTGAGTGGCGTGGTCCGGTAAGGTCAGGTGGCGGTGACATCCAATTGGGGGCGAAGGTGCCTCGAGTCTGTTCAGGTGGTGACCGCGGCATATGTGACTGGCGTGAGGTTCCGGGGTACAAATGGAGCACTGCCTGCCGGATTCCAACTGTGAGTCGGAGTGGTGGAGGCTTTGGGGGTCGTCTGGAGAAGTGAGTCCCATGTTAGGCCCAGGGTCAGTAGCAGTTCTGCAGCGTCGTGTGGGTCATGGATGTGGTAGATTGTTTCCCCACGCTGCACTTGGAGAGAGTTGGGGGTCCGCCAGCGATATGGAATGTTGTGTTGCTGGAGTGTGGTGGTGAGGGGTCGGAGTGACCTTCGCCAAGCCAGGGTGCCCCCTGACAGGTCCCCGAAGAATGTCAGCTTTGCGTTCTCAAATTGTAAGGGGGTTTTTCCCCGGAGGGCGGTAAGGACCGCCGCCTTGTCTGCTCCGTTTTTAAAGGTGAGTATAGTGTCCCTGGTGGCTGATTTAGGGGCTTTGGCTGGTTTCGGGATCCGGAAGATATTTGTGGGTACGACAGATATAGGGTTACCTGAAGGGAGTATGCTGGTTAGGAGGCGTTCAATCTTGCGCGGGACTTCTTTCTCCGGTAGCTCTTCTGGAAGCCCCCTGATCTTAACATTGTATCGCCGTTTTGCGTCCTCCTGGGCATCCAAGCGCCTTTCCAGCAACGCATGTTTGTGGTGCAGCTCCCGCAGTTCGCCCTGCAGTGTGGCAATAGTGCTCTCGTGTTTTTGGTTGGAGGCCTCTAACACCGTTATGCGGCCTGTCAGGCCTTGTAGTTCGCCCCTTAAGGCTGCGGTATCTGTGAGAATATTATGTTGCAGATCCGCCAGTAGGGCCTTTAGCACCCCAGTTGTCACGAGGTCGGCATCAGGGTCCTTCCTAGCAGTGCTTGGGGTTTGCTTTGGCTTTGGATCAGGAGTTGGAGAGTATTCCTCTTCTGCTTCATCGGAATATTCGTCCGAGAAGTCCGTGCAGCCTCCATGGAGCGCCGCCATATTGGCTTCACTAGTGCCTCGTGCTCGGCTCCACATCTCCCCGATTGTGAGTCCCGGGGCCGTCATTTCTGTCGCCTTCTTCTTGTGTTTGCGGCCCATTTGTCGTGTGGGACCCCTGCGTGCAGGCTGCGGTCAGTAGTGGAAGTTTCGTGCCGACTAGGTGTGTTTTTGTCTATTTCAGCGCGGAGCTCCTGAGTTGTGCGACTGTTCACCTCGATCCGTCAACCGGAAGTCGTCCCTTTAACTTTTATATATTTTGCATTTAACATCGTATATGAAATAAGATAAAAGTATGCAATATGACTCAAAATTATAACAAGTTACAAAATTGATGAAATCAAGAAATAAAACTTTAATACAAAAACATTCACCAAAATACGGCGTATATTAAATGAATGCTGGACAGCATTAATTTGTACAATTTCAATTATATAAAAAGAAAACATTTTCCAGAATATGGTGTTTTAAGAGTATTGTAAATTTTAGGCCTAACTTTTTCCCATCAAATATTTTGCAACCTCCTTGTCATTTGTTAAGGGAACACTCCAGCACCTTAACCACCAAAGCCTTGTCCAATCCTAAGCATTCTTGGCACCATAACTACTACAAGCGTAGTGGGTGTGATTCTTGAAGTGTTTCTTTTAGTCATTCCTGGTTTGTATAGCTTTTATATAATTAATGGAAGTTGGTATATCAGTCACATTTCTTGAGGAGCGCCTCAGTACATCATTCAAAATAAGGTGTTTTATTCTTAGATCTACTCATATTTCAAATGCCGCAAGGCAACCTTAAAACTAGTAACATATTAATAGTAAAAATATGTAGGTACTGTATATATAAAGCTTTGTAAAATGGAAATCATAACTGTCTATTTTATTAAACAAATTATCATAAGAAAAAACAAACTAATTAATTAAAATTTATAATAGCAAGAAGAAAAAATAAAAAATAAATCTATATAATCTTAGCTATACTTTTTTTTAAGAACAAAATGTATTCCAATGTCTGCATGATCGGAATGGTGCATTGCTTTGTAAAGTGATTCCACTGCAGGGAGTGTTTTGCATTGAGTAAACATGTCTGGGCTGTGGCCGAGATCAACTCCTGTTTGTAAGATACATATATATAATCTATAAACAGGACTACATTAAAGGAACATAAACCCGGAAATTGTTTATAGAATCCTACCATAATCAACCCTGACTATATAGGAATATTGTTCCCTTTGTTTGTAAGGGATTGTTTGTGAAGTTTTGTTTTTAGAAAGTAAAATAAATATATTAAAATCAGAAAACACTTAAATAAAATTAATCAAATTTTTTTTTTTTTTACAAATGACAAGCTACGAGTATGTGAATTGTAAAAAGTCAACTGGGAAAATAGAAGCAACAATTATTGTAACATTATTAGAGGAGAAAGATGAATAATCCCAACACAGTAGCTAAAGGCAGGGGCACTATCAAGAGGTGACAGACAATACTCTGTTAAGGGGTCCGGTCAAGCAAAGGGCCCTACATGAAACAGAAGGACTCTAACCAGGGCCGGCCTTAGGCATTTGGGCGCCCTGTGCGAAAAATATTCACAGCGCCCCCCCTTCCCGTCCCACTCTCCCCCACTCCTTCCCCCTTCCCACACACCCTGTCACACACACACACACAGGCAGACAGCCATATACACACACATACACAAACACACTCAGGCAGTCATACACAGACAGCCACACACAAACACACACACACACAGACATAGAATGTGACGGCAGATAAGAACCATTCGGCCCATCTAGTCTGCCCAGACAGTCACACATAGGCAGTCACACACACAAACACACACACACACACACACACACACACAGGCAGACAGCCACACACACACACAAACACACACAGGCAGACAGCCACACACACAGGTCAGCAGTCACACACAAACACACAGGCAGACAGCCACACACACAGAGGCAAACAGCCACACACACACACACACACACACACAGCCAAACAGTCAAACACACACTGGCAGACAGCCACACACACACAGGCAGACAACCACACACAGATAATCACACACACACAGACAGACAGTCACACACACACACACACACACACACAGACAGACAGACAGACAGACACGCAGACAGTCACACACACACACACATAGGCAAACAGTCACACACACACAGGCAGACAGCCACACACACACAGGCAGACACACACACACACACACACACTCACAGGCAAACACACTAACAGAAACACACTAACAGACACACACACTAACAGACACAGACACTAACAGACACAGACACACACTAACAGTCACACACACACTCACCCACATTAACACATTTTTAAAGATTTATTTAAACACCTCCCCCCCAGCCTCCTTACCTTTGGGAATGCTGGGGGGGGGGTGTCTATTCCTCCCTGGTGGTCCAGTGGTGCTGGCTGGCTGGCGGGCGGCTGGCGAGGGAGCACTTCCTCTGAGCTGTCTGCTCAGCTCCCTCGCGCGCCTCAGAGTGAGGCTGGGAGCCGGAATATGACGTCATATTCCGGCTCCCAGCCTCACTCTGCGGCGCGCGAGGGAGCTGAGCAGACAGCTCAGAGGAAGTGCTCCCTCGCCAGCCTGCCCACCAGCGCCGCCCGACCGCCCAGCAGCCCGCCGGCATGTCTGTTAGCCGCAAGGCTAACAAGACATTTGCCTTGGGCATTTGGGGGCGGGTTTTTTTGCCGCCCCCTGGAAAATGCCGCCCAAGGCAAATGCCTTGTTTGCCTCGCGGCTAATACGCCCCTGCCGTGTGAGCTATGCGGCCACAGGGCGCCCCCTGCTCCATGGCACCCTGTGCGGCCGCACAGCTCGCACACCCCTAAGGCCGGCCCTGACTCTAACAGACCAGGCCCTTTAATGGACTCCCGTATGGCAGCGATGTGAGAAGGTGATGTCAGATCACTTTCTCACAGTGCTTGTACAATCTGATTGGGATATGTGAATAGGATTCTTTAGTCATGAGTCATGTACCTGCCAGAACCCACTAGGCCCCAGGGAAACCTCCCTCCAGTTACAAAATGGTAACTAAAAAAGAGGGTAACTAAATAAAATATAAATTTTAAAGGAACACTATAGGGTCAGGAACAGAAACATGTATTTCTGATCCTATAGTGTTAAAACCTCAATCTACCCCCCTTGGGGCCCCCCTTACACTCCTAAATATAGTAAAATCTTACTTTTGTTCAAATATGCAGCTGCTGGATCTGCCTGCTTGGCTGACATCATCAGAAGTGGTGTTCTGAGACAATCACAATGCTTTCCCAAAGGATTGGCTGAGACTGTCATGGAGGCAGATCAGGGGAAGAGCCAGCACACATCAAAAACCGCCCTGACCAATCAGCATCTCCTTATATAAATGAATTGAATCAATGCATCTCTATGTGGAAAGTTCAGTGCTGTACAGCTCAGCTGATATTTTGTTTCTATTCACATATTTTTATTACATCTATCACATAGTCTCAGTTTGACTTTTTACATATTGGTGTACGTTCAAATTAAATAGCGATAGATACATTTTATTCCTATCGGACCCACCTTAGCAATTCACATACTGCAGACACAGACACTGAGCTCTCTCATAATATTTCTTTGTTTAATTACTTATTTTTAGTTAGATTCCAGTTGCAACTAATTCTGTTGTATACACAAACCTTTTGATTTAGAATTTTTCATATTATTGTGAACACAACACATGTGTCTGCATCTAGCCCTGAATGCCAGTATAATAGTTTTTCTATTCCAAATAACAAAATACAAGTGTGGGGTTACTGATGTTTTTCTCACACGTGTTACCCAAAGAGATAAATAAATGTAAATCTTGAGAAAGTAAATGCACAGAGTTCGCAAATTCATACTGATTGAGTTCAAATCAAACGGGTACTGCACTGAGCAACATAGACGTATTCTTCTGTGTAGAGAGTAAGAGATATGACGTGCACCCAGTTCTCTATGATTTTGGGCTAGGAACAATGTTACATTTTTGATGTACCGTATATCATATATTCTCAAGTAAAATTATAGAGTTTGTGGATGATTTCATAACCCAGCACCTTGGTATTTTCTTGCATGTGAAAGGAAGCACTAGAGAAGTATAAGAGGCATAGAGACATCCACTCTCCCCTCCACACCACCTGCTTAGAGGTTTTACCCTAATCTCTACACCAAAAAGTAAGGTGAAGGAGAAAAGAATCTACACTAAAAGCATTGATTTTTCCATATTGCCATCACAGATTGGTCCTACGCACAGTCTAGCGGACTTTACGAAGTGTGAAATTCCAGCCTTTAGTCTAGTTTATTATGCTGGAATTGTTCCACGATTGGTTCTAAAGGGGTTAAAGTGCATTATTTACACAAGGACATATAGTAAATAAGGGTTTCTACCACCCTGTACATTAAAGGAACACTCCAAGCACCATAACCACTACAGTGCGGCCTAGTAGTTATGATGTCAGAAGTGCCCTCGGCACCCCCTACCCTGTAAGTAGTCACACCATTTTAGACTTTTTTTTTTTACTTCTGACCTGTTGTCTTCTGGGCCCGCTACCTGCCTCCACTGCACTCTTCAGAATAGCTGGACATTCCGTTAGCTCTCTTCTGATCTCAGCTCTGTAGTGCCATGCTTAGCTCACACAGACAGCTTTCAACTATAGAGGAGACTGCAGGTAGTAGGAGGTAGGGAGTGGTGCCAAAGAGATACCAGGTAAGAAGCGAAACCATTCTAAAACGTTTTGATTACATACATTGGTGGGGCTCCTGGACATTCCAGGTACCATAAGCATTGCAGTGCGCTGTAGTGGTCATTGTGCATGGAGTGTTCCTTTAAGCTAGCTGGTTGCCAGACAAACCTTTATCTGTCCAGGCTTAAATGTTTCTGTTTTTAATTCTGCTTGCACTGTTAAAGCAGCTTTTGGAATAAAGGAGATCATTGTCTCAGTAATAAAGAATGTAACATTAAGCTACACTGACCTATTATTTCTCCTCTTTAGGATACAGAATGCTGATGGAGCAACACAACGACTCCCAGTGTCTGTGGCTTTGTCCTATCTATTTTGGTGGAGCTGTGAATTCTAACAATATCTTGGCATTAAACGCAGAACAGATGGGACAGTGGAATGATAAGTATAACTGGGCTTTGCGACACCGTTACAGAAACTGTTGTCCAAATTTAACTTTTAAGATGCCGCTGGCTCAAGCTATACAGCACTGTGGCTAAAATTAACCTGTCACTTGTTTTTTGTTGCATTTTATGTTAATAAAAATACACACAGGTGACAATGACAAATATAAATAATGGGGAAAGAAAAAATTTGTGGTTGTGGACTATATTATTATCATATTATTATTAATTTATTTATAGAGCACCGTCAAATTCGCTTTACAATGGGTGGACGAACAGACATGTAGTTGTAACCAGACAAGTTGGACACACAGAAACAGAGGGGTTGAGGGCCCTACTCAATGAGCTTACATGCTAGAGGGAGTGGGGTAAAATGACACAAAAGGTAAGGATAGTATTAGACTAGTGACAGTTGCAGAAGAGGAATCAGTTGGGAGCTATTAAGAGTTTAATTGATACGCTTTTATGAAGAAGTGGGTTTTTAATGATTTTTTGAAGGAGTGGAGACTGGGTGAGCATCTAATGGAGGAGGGAAGCGAGTTCCACAGGAACGGTGCAGCCCTCGAGAAGTCTTGAAGGCGAGCATCAGAGGTGGGAGTACAGACAGAAGATAGACGTAAGTCTTCAGCAGATCGTAAGGGCCTAGACGGGACATACTTGTGTATAAGGGAGGATAGATAGGTGGGAGAGCATTATGTAGACATTTGAAAGCAAGAACCAGAATTTTAAATTGAGCTCTATATTTTATAGGAAGCCAATGTAGGGACTGACAGAAGGGTGAGGCATGGGAGGTGCGGGCGGACAGGAAGATGAACCTCGCCGCCGCATTCATTATGGACTGTAACGGCGCAAGTTGGGAGCACGTAAGACCACTGAGAAGCGGATTACAGTAGTCAAGGTGAGAAAGTACAGTGGAATCGACCAACACGTTAGTCGCATCTGGCGTTAAGTAGGGGCGGATGCGCGCAATGTTTTTGAGATGGAAATGACAGGATTTGGCGATAGAGTGAACATGAGGCTTGAAGGAGAGGTTGGAGTCAAAGAGAACACCTAGGTAGCGAGCCTGCGTGGTGGAGCTGATGGTAGCACCATTGACTTGGAGGGAGACAGACACAGGAGTAACAACACTTGAGGGAGGAAAGACCAGAATTTCAGTTTTGGTCAAGTTTAGTTTAAGGAAGTGGGCAGCCATCCAGTTAGAAACAGCAGAGAGGCAGTCAGAGACACTAGTCAAGAGGGACGGGGAGAGATCAGGAGAGGACAGGTAGATTTGCGTGTCATCTGCATAGAAATTATATTGGAAGCCAAAGGAGCTAATGAGTTTACCAAGGGAGGCAGTGTAGCGGAGAGCCGATCTTGCACAGCTATTCTCCACTAGAGATCCCAGTGAGGCTCAGGAACAAGGTGATGTTAAGTCCACAGGCAAGGTTTCCAGCAGGTAGAGTAATACAGCAATATCCCCATCGCAATCCCAATAACTGGACGACACACAGTTTCAGGAGTAGAACTAACTAGCTTTATTTCACAGTTCCTTATAAAGCCCTCTCCCATGCAAGGGAGGAGGTTCTATCACTTAAGACATTATCCAATCTACAAGCAGTAACCTCCCACAGATCTCCTCCCCTCCTCTAGCATCATAATCCCCTTATCGTGTACACAGTTTTCCCCGAGTTTTTGGATGTACCCTAAATACTTGGGGTACATCCACAAATCCAACATCCCCAGATAGCTCTATTCTGGGGGACCAACATACTTTAAAATTAGCCCATTCGGATAAAGCGTTCGGGAGTTATGGGACTTTGAAGTTTGGACCGACCGCAGAGGTAAAGTATCCGAAAACAGTTCCATGTATTCTGGCCCTGCGGTCGGTCACAAACAGGCGAATGCAAAGGGGTGAAATATTACTGTTAAGTGGCCTGACGGGGATTCGGATGAATCCCCTAGTTTGTGGGGTTCTTTCTACCGAACGGCGGGCCGTTCGGTAGTTTCCCCACGAAGTATTAGGAGTCTGGAGGTCTCAGCGGTGTTTGCCTAGTCAAGTGTCCGATTTTGGTTCCAGACACTCGACGGCAAAACACCGCTGTTCGGCAGTCCAAGATGGCCGCCGCCACGTGTTCGCATCCCGAATGGCGGCCACCCAGAGAACAAAGACCACACTGCATGAATAGGTAATTACCCGTTTGCAACATTGTTGCAAACGGTAATTGAAGGCACACTTTACACAGGGTGGTCTGGTTGTTCGGTAGTTTCATTCCCTTGTTTTATTTGAATGATTCTACCGAACAACTAGAGGAATACAGTTCTTTATATACATTTAACTGTCAATATAACCGGATACCATGATTTCTATACATGTTCACACACATTAAACCAGCAATATGACTAAATACACTTATTCTCATACATGTTGTGGGACAGCCCGGTACCAATCCGCTACAGGCAGTATAGATGGAGAACAGTAGGGGACCAAGGACTGAACCTTGAGGGCACCAACAGAGAGGAGTTGGGGAGAAGAAGCAGAGCCAGAGAAAGAAACACTGAAAGAGCGCTGGGAGAGGTAGGAAGAGCACCAGGAGAGAGCAATATCTTGTAGACCGATATTGCTAAGGATGAGAAGAAGCTGTTGATGATCAACAGTGTCAAAAGCCACAGACAGGTCAAGGAGAATTAGGATAGAGTAGTGACCACTCTATGCCATAATGGTCTTACAGCCATAATGCTGGCAAAGCATCATGGGAGGCAGGGCCGGTGCAAGGATTTGTGCCGCCCTAGGCAAAAAATTTTTTACCGCACCCCCGTATGTCCTGCCCACCAAGTGACATCACAATGCCACGCCCATATGCTCTGCCATATGGGCCAACGCCAGTCTTCACAAAGTGTCTTTTATCTGAAAAGACAGTGTGTTTACATTAAAAAGCCTACAGGCACAGGCTATAGACACCAGAACCACTACATTATGCTGTAGTGCATCTGGTGACTATAGTATCCATTTAATGTGAGGTAAATTAGAGATTAGTGCCACTAATAATATATTGGATTGCCTACTTACCACCAGATGAGGACAAGAGGCTGATGATGTGCTCAGTCTGGCTCCACAGGTCTGGTGTAGAAGAGGCTCTCTGGAGACCATTTTTAACAGTGCTCACAACAATTAACGAACAGGAAGCAGCTCCATTTTTAGGGCCCCTTACACAGCTCAAGGTCTGGGCCCCCAGGGGGCATACGCCTACAATGCCCACCCATAAATCCACCTACATGGCCCATCCATGAGTTGGGGATGTTTTATGTGTGCAATTTGTGTATGGGATGTAGTGTGTTTATAGGGGATGTAGTGTGTGTTTGCGTGTAAGGAATGCATTGTATGTTTCTTGGTGTGTGTGTGTGTGTGTAAGGGGTGCAAGCTTTGTTTCTGTGTATGTAATTGAATGCAGTGTGTGTCTGTAAGGGGTGCATTAATTATGTAAGAGAACGTAAGGGATGCATTGTGTGTTTCGGGTGTTTCTGTGTGTGAGTAGGAATGCATTGTATGTTTATGTGTGTGTGTGTGTGGGGGGGTGCATTGTGTATGTGTGTAGTGTAAAAGAGAGGGTTTGTGGGGTTTCTCCGGTCAATTATTGATTTCCCCTTCCTTTCTGTCCCTCCGTGTTCTCCCCTTCTGTCACTTAGTGCTCTCCCTTGACCCCCTGTCCCTCTGCAGTCCCCCCTTGGTGGTCTTCTCACTCCCCCCTCCCCCTTAGTGGTCCTCCCTCTCCCCAACCCCTTAGTGGTCCTCCCTCTCCCAAACCCCTTAGTAGACCCCCCCTACTCCCTCCACCCCCTTAGTGGTAATCTCCCCCCCTTAGTGGTCCTTACCCTCCTCCCCTCTCCTTAGTAGTCCTCCCTCCTTACCCCCCTTTGGTGGTCCTTCCCCCCCTTAGTGGCCCTCCCTCTCCCAAACCCCTAGTGGACCTCCCCACCCCCGTTCCCCCTGTGTTTCTTCAACCCCCTCCCCCAGTGGTCCTGACTCACCCCTCCCCTAGTGGTCCTAACCCTCCCCTCCCCTAGTGGTCCTTACTTCCCCCTCCCCTCCCCTAGTGGTCCTTACCTTCCCCTCCCCTAGTGGTCCTTGCTCCCCACTCCCCTCCCCTACTGGTCCTTACCTTCCCCTCCCCTAGTTGTCCTTACTCCCCCCTCCCCTCCCCAAGTGGTCCTTATCCCCCCTCCCTCCCTCCCCTAGTGGTCCTTATCCCCCCTCCCTCCCCTAGTGGTCCTTATCCCCCCTCCCCTAGTGGTCCTTATCCCCCCCCAAACTCCCCTAGTGGTCCTTATCCCCCCCAACCTCCCCTAGTGGTCCTTATCCCCCTCCCACCCACTGTGGTCCTTATTACCCCCCTCCCTCCCATAGTGGTCCTTAACCCCCCTCCCTCCCATAGTGGTCCTTAACCCCCCCCCTCCCATAGTGGTCCTTATCCCCCCCTCCCTCCCATAGTGGTCCTTATCCCCCCCTCCCTCCCATAGTGGTCCTTATCCCCCCCTCCTTCCCCTAGTGGTCCTTATACCCCCCCATCCCTCCCCTAGTGGTCCTTATACCCCCCCTCCCTCCCTCCCTCCCCTAGTGGTCCTTACCCTCCCCTCCTGCCCATGTAGCGTGGCCGGGGGGCGGCGCAGAATGCAGGACAGGAACCTCTGTTTCCTGTACCCGGCCGCCGGCGGAATGACAGGAAGTGCTCACTGAATGAGCACTTCCTGTCATTCCGCCAGCGGCCGGGTACAGGAAACAGAGGTTCCTGTCCCGCGTTCCGCGCCGCCCGGCCACGCTACATGGAGAGACCGGCAGGAGGGAGCTCTCTGCGCTTCCCTCCTGCCGGTCACTCAAACCCGGCCGCCCTCCATGCAGCAGTGCTGCACCGCCTGAGGCTTGTAAAAGCGCCCAGGCGGCACAGCATGAAGAGGCGCAGCGGGGACAGGGATCCAGCGCCCCCTGATAAGTTGCGCCCTAGGCGGCTGCCTAGGTCGCCTTACAGGTGGCGCCGGCCCTGATGGGAGGTGTAGTCCAAAACATCTGGAGTGCTGAATGTTGCCTACCCCTGGCTTATACTGTCACAGTTAGCACTTTATCCATATGTTGGCACCTCTGCCAGGCTCACTTGCCACGAGTAGCATCATGGCTTTCATTGTGGTTATAATCATGTGCATGCCCAAGAATGGAAAAATGGCCTCTACAAAATAACCCATTAAGATGTTTGACATAAGAGCTAACAATCTGAATCAAATCTGGGGACATACACAAAAAAAATAGGAGAAACAGGCAGTGTGGTTTGACAGTTATTAAAGTTCTTTAAAGTCATTATATTTCTTTTGTGACTGATTTACATTTTTTTTTTTTTTTGGTTTTATCATCCAGGAGTTGCACATAAATTTACATTGCAACCTATTTGAAAATTATGTCAACCTCAGTGACTGACTAGAATTGAATGATTATCATTAAATATGCTGGCTGAGGCCCTTCAGGACCAAAGCAATACATTATACGTAAAGCAAAATAGTCACGCTTTCCTTATCTGCCCTTCAGCAGCACTGTACAGTTTGAGCCATAAGGGGTTTTGTAATTTGTAGGAAAAAGAGCTATAATTTTCAGTATTAAAGCCTGATGCAGATGAAGTATCCAGAGTTTAAAATGTATATTTATTTATTCACCAGAATAACTGCCAGTAATGGGTGTAGGTGAATGTAAGTGGGAGATTTCATCTGATTTTACATTTGGAGCAACGCAAATTGGAAACAACCCAGTATACATCTGGATTTGAGAGCGAATGGGTTACTTTTCTATAGATTCAGACAATGATTTTTTTTTTGTCTGGAATATTACATATTTGTATAATTCCATAAACCTAATATATATGCAAATACATCAAACCATCAGCAGCTTAACAGACAGAACCAAAACCCAAAGCTAATTAATTCACTGTTTTATAAATCTGAACTGTCTAATGACACAAAGTACAATAAAATGTTCTATACTTTGTATTTTGTAAAAAAAACATTGATATATATTTATGGGTTCTATTGATATTATGGGGTTGGAAGTGAGCAAAATCCTCTGGAATATAAAATGTAAAAAAAAAAATCCTCCAGAAAAATAGTGATTTCTGACTACAATTCCCATCATGTGCAGCCAATATACATCAATTTTAATCTGGCATAGATGGTATGGACACATCGCCTAGTCTGAGAAAGATAATGCAAGTGAGAAATTAACCTGAAAAGCACCCTCTCCTCCCCTCTTAATTAATGATTAATTATACTAGACTATTTAAACTACAATCTCAAGCACTTATAAAAATGCACTTATTACGGTTGTTTGGTGGTTTAACGATTAGCACTTGAGAGACAGAAATATTGGACTTTCAGTTATTGAATGGAAAATCAAATCTGTCAGTTTATAATTGTTACAGATGTTTAATTTTTCCTGCTTTTTGGTATCATTTCCATGTAGGAAATGATCAAAGGAGGCTCTAGCAAGAGACTATTAAGGAGCGAAGGAGAGGAGAACCACAAAATCCAGATGCGACACATGGCAACTGGGAAAGTTTATTGTAAAAACAGAACTGGAATGTTCTTCCTATGTCACTGGTTAAATCTCAGTGGGTTTGCTTCTGCTCCAACAAAAACAGACACAACTCTATATTTGACAATTCACAAAGGGTTCCAAAAGCTGGGTTATTTATTGTCAAAGACAAGGTCTGTAAGGGATCTGACTTTGTCATCTAGAAGAATCCTAAGATCTCAGGGTTCCATTGGAGATCATTCAATTGTTTGACAGCTGCATGAAATGTCAAGATTAAGTCTTGTCACTGACATTGTCCCACCAGCTTTGTGTTATCACAGATAGGTTAAAACAGACCATTTTCTACTGGGCTGCTGCATTAATAGAATATTTATTTAATGCTCATTTACCTTCTGATATGTTATAGCAAATTTTGTTGAAAAAAGATGAATATATCTCCAATATTTAGAGAGAGAGAGAGAGACAGAAAGGATGATGGTCAGAATTTCCTAAAATGAGCCAGTTGGGTAGCTCAGACATAGTAAGTGCTCTCATGCATTGTAAAGCGCTGCAGAATTTGTTGGCGCTATATAAATACTAATAATCAGGGACGGACTGACAGTGGCCTGGGCCCCCAGGCAAAGTTAGGACCTGGGCCCCCTGCAGACATATATACGCTGGTGTAGATGCACCATGTATTTGATTGTATGTGTCTGTAAAGTGAATGTATGTTTCTGTGTGTATCTTCACTGTGAGCCCTGGTGTAAGTATATCTGTATGTAGTGTCAGTATATGTGAATTCAAAGTATATTTAAATAAGTTTTTTTTTTTAAATAGGGTAGTATTTATGTGTGTTTGTTTAACATGGCAGTATGCATAAGCGTGTGTGTGTGTGAATTGTGGCAATGTGTTTGTATGAGCTATGCAGGCCTCCAAATTGTGCATCTTGAATTACAAACCAGGTGTTAAAAATTACAAGCCACCTTAAAGGAACACTATTGTGTCAGGAATGCAAATGTGTATTCCTGACACTATAGGTTTCAAATAGCCGTATAGGTCCCGGTCCCCATCACCCGCCCTGTTAAAAAAGTCATATACTTACCTTTTTTTCAGCACCATCTGGGTCTCCTCATGGCTGACTCCGCCCCCACTCCGATTCCTTGGCTGAGATCATAAAATTAGCTTTTCTCTTGGAAAGCACTGGAAGGCTGTTGCACACATGCGTGGCAAAACACCACCCTGCACCAATCAGCATCTCCTCATAGAGATGCATTGAATCAATGCTTCTGTATGAGGAGAGTTCACAATGGGCAGCACTGACCCGGGAAGCACATCTAGAGGCCATCTGAATAACTGCCACTAGATGTGTTCCTGCACAGTGTTCACATTAAAAAGCCTGCAGGGACAGGCAGTAGACACTAGAACAATTACATTAAGCTGTAGTTGTTCGTGTGACTACAGTGTCCCTTTAACTGCTTGTGTTTTTTTTTTGTAGTAGTGGGGGCAGGGGGATAGGAGATGTAGTGGTTGCAGGGGGTAATAAGGGTTGTAGTGGTTGCAGGGACAGTAATGGGTGCAGGGGGTGTAACGGGTTCAGGGGCTATAGGGGCTCTAGAGGGTGCTTGTGGGTAGGGGTTGTAGTTAGTGCAGGGGGTATAGGGGCTCTAGAGGGTGCCTAGGGATAGGGGCTGTAGTTAGTGCATGGGATATAGGGGATCTACAGGGTGCTTGGGGGTAGGGGATTTAGTGGGTACAGAAGGGTGAGGGGCTGTAGTGGGTGCAGGAGGGGTAGGGGCTGTAGTGGGTAGAGGATGTTGCGGGTGCAGGAGGGCAAGGTGCTGTAGTGGATGCGGGTTCAGAGGGTAGGGGCTGTAGTGGGTGCATGAGGGGCAGGGGCTTAAGTGGGTGCAGGGAGGTAGGGGTTTTAGTGGGTGCAGGGGTGTAAGAGCTTTAGTGGGTGCTAAGGGGTAGGGGCTGTAGTGGATGCAGTGGGGTAGAGGATGTTGTGGGTGCAGGGGGTAGAGGATGTTGTGGGTGCAGGGACTAGAGGATGTAGTGGGTTCAGGGGGAAGGGGCTGTAGTGGGTGCATGAGGGGTAGGGGCTTTAGTGTATGCAGGGGGTAGAGGGGCTCTAGAGGGTGCCTGGGGTAGGGGTTGTAGTGGGTGTATGTATAGTGGATGGCCCTGTAACTGATCACCTGGCAACCCTCTCGCCATCTTCCAAGACCAGGATCCAGCTTCCAGTAGGTAAACCTCTCTTAATCCACAGAGCAGGAACCAGCTTTTACAATAGCTTAGTGATTATACTCTGGGGAGTATAGTGATTATAGCAATCCCCAGAGTGTAGGTAGATCTCCAATCCCCCAAACATGAGCCGAAACTTCATTAAGGGTAGAACAAGTCTGAGGCTTTATTGAAACAGGTTTGCTTATATACTATTCCTCAGGCCAGAGGCACACCCCCTGGACCTGATGGAACACCGCATTCCCAACTGTACAGACCAATAAGAACAACCATACAGTCTGTGACACTCCCATGTACAGCAAACAATCCCTCCCCTCTGCCTGGGATTTAATTAAAGTAGCTAATAGAGACACAAAGTACAGAAAACACCCCAAAACATGACATATCCCCATAAATCTTATTACATTCCCATATAGCCCTGATATGGGTGAGCAACATATCCAAAAATCACCCAGATCAGAGCAGGGGTTCAAGAAATTCCTGGAAGTCTCTTTTGACCGACCGCACGCATGATTTCATGCCCAAAACAGTTCCAGGGAATTAGGCTGTGCAGCCAGTCTATTTCCAATAGTTCAAATGCCGTTCTAATTATCGAATAAATTGGTGAATGGCCATATTCTATATGTGTCCCTGGTTCGTGAGCTTCAATGTACCGAACGCCACTGCATTCGTATGAAAAATAAACGAATGGCTGGAAGTCCCTGCGGTGTTCGTGTAAAAGTGTCTGAAAACAGTTCCAAGCGTTCGACGACAAAACACAGCTGGCCGTTCGACAGTTTAAGATGGTCGCCACCACGTGTTCGTGCATACGAATGGCGACCACCCAGCCATTCGTCAATTAAGCCGCGGTTAACCACATGCGGGAGGTCCGGCTGTTCATCAGTTTGTTCGGTAAACGAGTGATTAAGCCTGCTGAACTGTGTAAGGGAAAAGGTACGAACAAAGCCTTTCCACAATCCTGAATCCAGGTCTAATACATGGGTCATAGTCACAGGGCAAGAGGCTGGCAAGCACAGGCTCTAACCAGGGGGAGGCAAAAAGTGCCACCCCCTAATGCCCACTCAGGCCTCCCAGTGTTCCTGCGGTCTTGGGGGGGTTCAAGAGTTGGCTTGCTGGCCACCTTATGGACCCCCGGCAGAGGCTGTATTGGCATCAGAGGCAGCAAAGGAGCTCTGATCTCCCTGCTCTGCTCCCTCGCACTTCGTTTTCTGATGCTGCGAGAGCTGGAATATGACGTCCCGCGAGGGGTGAGGGAGCAGAGCAGGGAGATCACAGCTCTCTCACCGCCTCTCTTGCTAACACAGCCGCCCCCCTCCCAGCAGCCCCACTGGACCCCCAACAAAAGGTAGGAAGGCTGGGTGAAAAAGTTAAAAGTATTTTAATAACATTAATAATTACTGAGTGAGTGTGTGTCTGTGAGTGTCTGTGTGTGTGACTGTGAGAGTGTGTGTGTGTCTGTGAGTGTGTGTATAAGTGTGTCTTTGAGTGTGTGTATATGAGTGTGTGTCTGTGAGTGTGTATGAGTGTGTCTGTGAGTGTGTATATCTGTCAGTGTGTGTGTGTGAGTCTGTGTTTGAATGTCAGTGTGTGTCTGTCAGGATTCTATCCTGACAACCAAGGTATTGTTTTATTTTATTGCTGCAATACCTGTTTCTCGCCTCTAGTGGCCTCCCTAACCACTAGTCAATCCTCAGTTTCTCTCACCTGCCTCATATGAATTTCCAAGTCTGCTATAAAAGGCCATACCCAACTCTTCTCATGGCCTTTACATTGAAGTCAGTGTTCTGACATGGAACTTCTGAAGTCAGTGTTCTGCCTGAAAACATTCTGTATCCTGATCCTGTATCCTGGCTCCTGAAAACATCATGATCCTCTATGGAGACTCTGTGTGTCCCGTCACCGGAATCCTCCTGAAACTCTTATCTTCAACTCCTGCAACTCTGCAAAATCCTGTAAGCAACCTGTATTACATTATACTGGAATTTACTTACCTGTCTCAACTGCTGCAACTCTGCATAATCCTTTAAGCAACTTGTACTATATTACACTGAAAGTACTTACCGGCTTTAACCATTTCAACCCTGTGTCATCCTGAACTGGCTGCAGTGTGACATTCCACCGACTATTAATCTACTTGGAAATAACTTCAAACCTACTTGTATATAAATACTTTATTCATTTACTTCAAGATGTCCTGTTTGGGGCATATTGCCTTTATTCTGTTTTAACTCTCAAAGTATCCTTTTTGTGGCATATTGCCTTAATTATTGCTTTCTAGTAAATTGTTATGTCTAAATAAGACAAAGTTTCAACCAACAACCCTGGCAATCGTCTCCTCTCTGACCCTGCTCCAAGAACATGACAGTGTCTTTCAATGAGTGTCTGTCAGTGTTTGTGTGTCTGTCAGTGTGCGTGTGTGTGTCTGTCAATGAATGAGTGTATGTCCGATCAGGTCATTGAGTGTGTGTGTGTGTGTGTGTGACTGTCAATGTGTATCTGCCAGTGTGTGTCTGTTGGGAAATGTGTGTGTGTGTGTCAAATCAGTGAGTCTGTGTCTGTGAGTGTGTCTGCCAGTGTGTGTCTGTCAGTGAATTTACGTGTGCCTGTCAGATTGTGTACTTAAAGGGACACTATTGGCACTCAGACTACTTCAGCTCATTAAAGTGGTCTGGGTGCAGTGTCCCACTCTCTTTTAACCCTGTAAGTTTAATTATTGCAGTTTCAGGTACGTGACTGAGTGGGAGGGGGGGGGGGGGAGGGGGGGAGAACAGGGAAAAAAAATGTTCCTGGCACTATAGTATCCCTTTAAAAGGAGTAGGAAAAGGTGGAGTCTAAAGAGGAAGGGGTGGGTTCTTAATTAGGAAGAGGTGCGACCTTGACCAGAAGGGGTGGGGCAAATTTAGATAAGGGGGGTGCCCATGTTTAGTCATGCCTAGTGCAGTACAAAACCAAAATACACCACTGTGTGTGCCATACATAGGCCTTTGCACAGCTCTCAAGGCTGCCAGTACCAAACAGGCTCTGGCCTATCAGTAGTCCCAGTGGGACTTTAGATATCTGCTAGTGCAACCTGAGCAGTGATTGCAGGTGGTGAGGGACAATCATCAATTTACGCATTGCAGCACTTACAAGCATTTGTGGATGGGTATCAGCACTGGAGTAGATCAGGCCACCACAGCTGTTGCAGCTCCTGCCCTTGACCTGTGCCTGGCCCCCTACTGGACCCCAGGGAAGCCACCTACACTGCTAGACATACACAGAGCTGCATTCAAATAGCTCCCTCTCATAGAAATATCTACAAACAGCCAAAACACAAATACACACACAGTCCCCCCCCCCCACACACACACCCCCACAAGCAGCCCCACACATACACACACCACCAAACACACAGTATGACATTTCATCCAGACACACAATTCCTCAAGCAGCATCTATACACAGCCCACATTCAAAAGTATCCTACACAATACCACAAAGTACTATATACTATCTAACATTAAGTTATTACCCCACTAATTAAAAATTATATCCCTGAATATTATGTTTTTGCAAGTATTTATCCAATTGCTGTTTAAACATCTGTATAGACTCAGATAAAATAGTAAAGAGGGGCCCAAGAGTCACTATCTTCCATCTCCAGCAGCCAGGCAGCAGGTTCTCTACCCACATCAACACTCTGACAGCAGGGGTTCGCGAGAGGTCACTGTTGGAGGTAAAACTTCAAATCTCCTGGACCCCGCCTTCAGTATAGAAGCCAGCAGGAGCATATATATATATATATATATATAGTGATACCAGCACAGTTGTATTGGATGTACCCACTGATGGCGTTCTAGATATGCGCATTTGCCGAAAGCAATGACTGGGTCTTTTAATTAGATTTTTGAGACGTAAACTATTCCAATCTGTTTATAAGTCATTTGTTTTGTTGCGCTTGTAGACAGAAAGGCTACAATATGTATTATAGAAATGACATCTGAACTAGTGTGGACCTTACCGGCACCTGCACTTTTTTTTAACTCTCTTATTACAAAGTTAAACATTAGCTAGTGAAGAATCACAGATTTAGCCTCAAAACCCAAGTATTCTGTGACTTGTGACTTCAGCTCTATGTCCTCCATATAAAAATGTTAAATATCATATAACATTCAGGTTCATGTTTGTGACTTTTTACGTAAAGTTCTGTTTTTGAATTCAATCATTATAGTCATATAGTCATCATTAAGTGTTTAGTTTTATTGTGTCATAAAACCAAGCTATTATCTACTACGTGTTGCACAATTCAACCCATTCATTCAACTAAGATACATAAAACATACTAGTTTTAATTTAAAAAAAAAATGGAATTTATTGTCAAAACAGTGAATTGAAAACCAAATTTTGGGTGATTTAGGTAAAAAATAAATAAAAAAATAACAAGCTGGGAATTTCCATCCGTTTAAGAATTCTGTTTTTTAAGTTGTGTATGATCCTTAAAAAAATAACTGGAGCAATAAAAATAATATACAGAGTAATGTGAGGTTTTTAAATACTAATTGCCAGCTGGCACCAGGTATAATATATATATATATATATATATATATATTTTTTTTTTTAATTGTTAGTAAATAACCCATAGAGTTGTTTCTTAGGGCTGGGCATTTCTTATTTAATTGTTTAAAACTTAAATTGACTTTGACAGGGATATGCACTAAATTCTGAATTGTTGCGAATTAAGATTTAAATGGCAAAAGTTGGGCTAAAATATAAGCTGTGACTTGGATTTTTCCAAATCAACTATCCGAGCCTGCATTTTGGAGCTTAGTGAATAACTTTGGTGAAATGAAACGGTCCACAAACATCATTGTTAACCGCCATTGTGAGAAAAAGTCTTGTGGTGAATAAAAAAGGCAAATCATTCAAATGAGCTGAGATTCCAAATGAATACACGATTTACACAAAAAAAACTTATATTTGAGTGTTAAAAAGATAAATTCAGTAATAAATGTAACTGAGTCAGAAACTCTGAGTAAGAAATCAGTGGGTCATTATTGAAAACAAAAACAAAAACAAACAAAAAAAAACAGGCTTGTGTTGCTTTATAGTCAATATGGTGTTAACTATACATATTTTAAAGGCCTCACAGCATAAAAAGCTAAATATATGAAACACACTCCGCATTATCCCTCATTAACACAACATTTCAAATTGACAGAAAAAAGCCTTTCTGTAAGCTTAGTCAAACTCAGGCCTTGATGGTAAAAACATAACTCTTTAATAAAAGTCATTAGGCAATTGAGGGTTTATTCTCCAAGTTCCAAAAATGTAGACAAAAAGTTTTACTTTGAGAACAATCCCCAATTCAGCCATTTTCTCAGGTTTTCTATTTTACCCTACATTTTACAATTCAGTTTTCGATTTACAACAATTTGGTGTTGTTTATTGAAAAACCGCTCTATGTTTAATATCGCTGAACTGTGTGTTATGTTAACAAGGTTATAAACTGGGTCGCGGGGTGGAGCAGCTTCAAGGCCCAGAAACTTTATTTTGCTAAAGGGAGTAAGTTCTACAAGCTTGTCATTCCAAAAATGTGGTTATTGGAAAAAAAGATGCTACAATGCTCTGGAGAAAAATGTATGTACAACGGAGACAGAACAAAAAAAATGCCTGAAGGGGACCCTGAAAATGGTGCAACAAAGGACCCCTAGACACCTACATCCATATATGCATGTTATTCTGAAAAAACTTTTTGAAGAAATTGTAAGGGAGTAGACCCCCGCAAATATGCGTTAAAACCTACAACGCAGCGATATGACAAAAAAATTGCAATACTACAAAAAAATTCTAATATAGCTATATTGTATTGCTTCATTCATTAAAATGTTCGAAATCTACAGATACATCTACACGTTCTCATATACACACAATGTTCCATGACTTACCTGAGGAGACCTGTTCAGAGATGGAGATATTAATGGAATGACGGTTGACTGGCTCTTACAGAAGCACTTTGTAGTGGAGCTGTCACAATGTACGAGGCTTTCCTGAAAGTAACCAGACACCACTGTTCTTTCACAGTGAATTGTATTGGCCAACACGCTATGTCAGATATCAGTATAAGGGAAAAAGTCCCTCACATTCTAATGGGAATAACACGTATCCTATGCTACCAAGTATCTCAGAATAGACCATGACAGCAAAAATAAAAATGTATGCGTACATATATACGCTGTATAACATGGGTGTGCAGCACTTTGTATTAGGTTCTGCACCTAGGTATTCTTTTTTCTAAATTGTGAATATTTATCAATTACTCAATCATAAAAAAAACATTTTACCTAACAAATAAGTGGGTCGATATCTTTGACTTTAGATGATGAGGGACCAAAACTGACACAAAAGGACAAATATGTGAATGGGGGGAGGTGGGTCACACTTGGTACACTCTTTGTGCACACATATGAGATATATTACAGTATACAAAAAAAGGTACTAAATATTTGTTTCTTTGAAGTACGCTGTATGAATTAATCCACCTTCTTGTGAAGCTATTCAGTTCCAAACCCGAAGGTACAACCACAAGGTCCTAAGGTTTTAAAAATTTGCTGGTGCTATATAAATAATAAAATAATAATAATAATAATACTAATAAAAAGTAATTTAATTGTTTGTTTCTTTCTTCCAATTTAAGGTTTTGTTCCAGTCTTGGGTTTTCTACTCAGATCACTTGGGATTTAAACAAACATTTCAAGAATCTTACTTAGTACAGTCGGCCTTAATGGCTATGGTTCCAGGAGTGACCTGATGCCATCCTAGCATAATTTGTGAAACCTGTCTTAGCATGGTTTGACACTTAGCTGGGTCTTGCAAGACATACCCGCTGCATCCAGTCTTCTCAGAGCAGGAGAAACTGGAGCCTTATGTAGGCGTTCATTCTATAGCAGACCGCTCTCAGCCAACGCAAGGTTAGTGAGTAGCATCTGGCTTCTAGAAATCTGTGCACAGCAGAAAAATTCAGCTTGGCCGTATCGATATTTTCCGAAATTAATGAGGCACACAGGAAGCTTTTATCTATTTGTTTATTGGTTGCTAATGCCACCAGTGGACAACTAGTTAACCCTGAAGCAACTAAAATGGTTGGCCATGTTTCGGTTGCTTTGGGATTGGGGCATGATTGTTTTTTTCTGCTGAATAGCGGTATGACTCAAATTCAAATGAATCACGATTCTTTCTAAAACAAATCTCCAGGTCTACACTGGATGCCGCGTGGGCACCACACAGGACCCAGGTAAGTGTCAAACCATGTTAAAATTATTTGACTGTTTATGCTGAGAGGATGCCAGGGGTCTCCTGACACCATACTCACTACAGCAGACTTTAGTGGTTTTGGTGCATGGAATGTTCTTTTCATTCTCATCATCTCATGAATTTAGAAACCTTCCTCAGCATTTGCAATCTCAGAATGTCATAGTTATATCTGAGTTATTCTACTCTCAGATATCAGTCTCTCTAGGGTGTTAACCCTCATGCCAGTCACCATATCTCGGGTTCCCTCCAAGTTTAGTTATGGTCCAAGTACACAATTTCTTTAACTTATTTTCCGTATTCCAAATTTTATTTAAAAAAAAAATTTTCATCTAAAATTTAGACAAACCACATAGGAGGACTTAGATCTGGTTTCTAATTTACCTGGTGTTTTATACTCAGCCATTCTAATTAGTAGCTTTGTATCTCAATAATCATTAGTAAAAGAAGAAAGTGCTTTTTTAAAATCAATACAGTTAATGATTTTGTTGTGGCATTTAGATCAGTAAATGTAATGCTTTACTACTCTTTGAAACAGAATGGTTTTCAGAAGGAACAATATTTTAAGCTTCTTATCTGGTATTTGATAAGGTTATCAAGGGATGTCTCCAGAAATATAATGTTACAAGTGACACAAGCCTAGATCAGAAGCTCTGCCCAAATAGGGACAAGCACTCAACCTACAGATTAAAAGTAAACTGTGAAATATTCCAGATGCAACCAAGCTGGAGGCTCGTGTGTGCAGGGACGAAGGGGTAATAGTTGGTCTTATGATAAGAGGGAATATGTGAGCAAACTAGCTATCTCTTACAACCTTTTAAAACCAAAAAGGGTTACAAAAATCCTTTATAAAAAATCCTGGATTATTCAATAAACAAAAAAATATGTAGAGAACTAAAATCTGAATACCAAAATTTAAACCAAAATAGCCACTGGGGGCTATAGTCAGCTTGAGAATGTTTTTTTATTTTATTTATTTTAGTTCAGGATTTTGCAGTTTGGATTTTTTATTTGCCATCATTCAGAAATTAGTGAATAACCCTTCAATATTCCCTCTGTAAGGGAATACATCAGCAATTCTGCATACTGCCCAAGTGTCCTGATTTTGGTGGGACTGTTCCAAATGTAGGGTTCTGACTGTCTTGCATACGTCCCATTGTTGTATGCTCCTGTTACCACTGTAGACCAGCAATGGCTGAACTTGTCATTGTAGATTGTAGATCTTGTTCATCCAGTCGCTTAGCATCATAGGACATGTAATTTTATTAAAGACACGGAGGCTCATATTATGCATAACTCTTTCTTTTATTTCCTCAGCAGCAAAGATAGAGGAATATAAATATTATCAAAAATGAAAGAAAAAACTGTACAGGCACAACAGGCAGCCAATCACATAATAGAGGAAGTAGCTATATGAGTCCTGTGTCTCCCACAATCCCCCTCTTTCTTTGCTGCTTCCTCAGACAGCTAAGTATTTTACTTGAGCTCTCCTATTCATTGCATTTTGTTTTGTGATGTTTACTTGTGGTTCATGTTTTTGATTTATGCTTATTACTATTATTATTGGATTTATTCGCTGTTGATATATTTTTCTGTTACCTACATCGTTGGTGTATTTGGGGGTTCCCCTGGGACTTTGCCCGCCGCCGCGGGCTGTTTTTCCCCTCCCTCCCGTCCCTGTTTCTCTACTCGCTTCTCAGCGATATTACTCTGCCGCGGCGGTCCTTCCCCTGCGACCGCGGCTGAGTGTGCTCGTTCCCCTCTCGCAGGCTGCCCGCGCGGGTAGGTGCACGCGCCCCTTCCCCCGCCGGGAGCCGGTCCGCGAGCGCACTCTGACACGTGCGGCGGCCATTTTGGGCGGTCACTCGCATCACCCTGTTCTGCCGTACGGTCGGTCCCTGTTCTTCTCCGGGTTCCCCTGCTACACCAACGATCAGGTTTTTAGCTTGTATTCTGTTCTGCTGGGTTAATCAACCCATTTCTGGTTTCCTTTTAGGCTTATATTAGTGCCCGTTTTCTCTAAGTGCCTCATTATGCAGGATAGTAAGGATGGGCCTACTGACCCCTCTGGGGATTTCCCAATAGTTAACCCTGAGGGTGCTATGGCCTCTCAGGAGTTCCAGGCCTTACTAGAGGCCACTATGGCTTCCTCCCTTCAAAAGGCTATTGCCTCCGCTATGGGGGCTGTTTCATCCTCCTTTACCCAGTCACTTCATTCTGTGTTTTTGCCTTCCATGGCTACCCCTACCCCCCTGGGTGTGGGGTCCCCTTCCCCTGTCCAAACTGTGCCGGGTGCCCGTAAGGCGAAGGCAAAATCTCGACATATCGGCTCCCACTCCTCGATGCAGGCTTTGCCTGCCATGACTGACACGCCTCTGGCGGTCGCAGATAGCGCGCATCCCACGCGCAGAAGAGCCCCTGGCCGGGCTAAAAAGGCTAGATTGTGGAAACGGGCTAGAGCCCTGGATGATGGGTCGGATACCGACCGGAGTGTGGAAGATGATTCCGATATTATGAGTATGACTCCTATGTTGAGGGCGAGTCAGGCGAGGATTAACCCCCTTCGGGTGTAATCCCTTCTGGGTCCTCTGCCAATCCCCGAGGGAAAGTGCCAGGCCCCGCTGGGGATGATAATGAAGGGCTTTTAGACCCACAGGGTAACCCCCTGTTTGACCCAGACGACCTACGTCACCGGCGGTCTGCTGAATGGGTCCCTCCGGACCATATCGCCCAATATGTGGCTAAGCGCTGCCTGTAAGACCCCAGACGTTGACCCTCAAATTGCCCAATTTTTAAATAAGTCTGGGTGGAAACCTAAAAAGGGTCTTGATCACTCCCTGAAAGGGTGCCAAGACAAGATCCTAGATACGCTGGGCCCCCTGTCAAAGCTGTACGAGCTTCTTGACGCCGCTCGTACTGGTGACTCTGTTTTGGATGTCAATGTGGCCATCGGGTGGGTCCAGTGGGCTATCTGCCTTATAGGGAATGCTAACTCGGCCATGTCTTCCGAGAGACGCAAGGCAATTCTCTTAAAAATAGACCCTAAACTGGCCGCTATGACCGTAGCTGAACCTGATTCAGCCGATGAGGGGATGTTGTTCGGCACATCCTTCGTGAAGGACATGGGATCTTATGTCAAAACATTTACGGCGATCGATAAGGCGCAGGCAAATATGAAGCGCGTATTCGCGCCCAAGGTTTTCGGAGGGGCCAGGCGTAGCAGGAACCGTCCACCCGGCCGTGGTTTCCGAGGCTCGTTCCGTGCCACCAGAGGTTCCTTTTTCCCCTCCCGAGGGTTCCAAGATTCGAAAACGCCTCCCTTCTTTCCGGCAAGAGGGAGATCGTGGGGCTCCAGATACCCCCGTGGTGGGTCTTCGGGCAGACGCCCTTATGGTGAGTACCCTTTCTTCCCCTCTAGATCAGGTTCGGGTGGCGGGGAGGCTGGCTTTATTCTACCTAAGGTGGGCAGATATAACCTCAGATGCTTGGGTTCTGCAATGCGTAAAGGGTTATCAACTGGAGTTTGTCTCCCTGCCTGTTCAAACGTATGCCCCCAGGGAATTGTCTCTCCCACAGGAGCAGGACGCGATGATCTCCGCAGAAGTCGAGGAGATGTTCTCGAAAGGCGCAATCGAAGAATTGCCGTTCGCCACTCCAGGCTTTACGAGCAATCTCTTCCTAGTGCCCAAGAAAGGGGGCGGAGTCCGCCCAGTGATAAATCTTCGCCCTCTCAACGCCTTCCTACGCTACCAACACTTTCAGATGGAAGGCATTCATTGTCTCAGAGACCTTCTGAGACAGTCGGATTGGATGGCCAAGTTGGACCTGAAGGACGCGTACTTCACGGTTCCAATAGCAGTAGAGTCCAGGGACTACTTACACTTCACCTGGCACGGACGGCGTTGGCGCTTTACATGCCTGCCGTTCGGTCTCTCCTCGGCCCCATGGTGTTTCACCAAGGTGATGAAGCCGGTGGTGTCATACCTCCGTACCCGAGGGGTTCGACTGATTATTTACATGGACGACATCCTGAACATGTCCCAATGGTTGGAATGCCTGAGACTGCATTTGGACTGGACAGTCAACCTTTTACAGAACCTAGGTTTTCTGATCAACTGGGACGAGTCGGTCCTGACCCCCGCCCAGTCTATGGAGTTTTTGGGGTTCCAGGTGGACTCCATACGGCAATTCCTGTACTTGCCGGAATCCAAGATGAAAGCCATCCAGAAGGAGCTTCGTCGAGCTCTTCGTGCTTCGGACTTATCGGTTCGACAGTTGGCAAGGATCATCGGTCTACTGGCCTCCTCCATTCAGGCGATATTCCCAGGCCCTTTGCATTACCGGGCCCTCCAGCGGCTCAAGGGGTCACACCTATGTTCGGGTCACTCCTACGAATCTCGGATATGTTTGGACGAGGAATCCAGAGACGAGCTGGTATGGTGGCTAGCACACATGGAAGCCTGGAACGGCAGGGCGATTTTCGGTTCCATTCCGGACGTGATCATAGAATCAGATGCCAGCTTGCACGGCTGGGGTGCTCGTTGTGGCGACGTTTCCACAGGAGGCAGATGGTCCGACACAGAGAAGTCGTTGCACATCAACTGCCTAGAACTTCTGGCAGGAGCTTTTGCGATTCGCAGCCTTACCCCTGGAAAGGCGAACTGTTGCATTCTCCTCAAGTTAGACAACGTATCGGCGGTCCGGTACATAAATCACCTGGGCGGCACCAAGTCCAGGATGTTGGCTCTCTTGGCGAAGGATTTTTGGCAGTTCTGCCTTTTCAACAACGTTTCGGTGACGGCGGAACATATTCCGGGTCTGGACAATTCGGGTGCGGATTGGAACTCCAGACATTTAAGAGACTCGGGAGACTGGCGCTTGCACGCCTCGGTCTTCCAAAGCCTAACCGGGTTGTGGGGGCGATTCGAGATGGACCTATTCGCCTCTCGCCTGAACACTCAATTGCCGAAGTTCTACAGTTGGAGACCGGACCCGGCGGCTGTGGCGACGGATGCCTTTCTTCAGGAATGGCCGCCGGGCCGCCTGTATGCCTTTCCTCCATTCAACATGATTGCTCGCACAATCTCGAAGCTGGTTCGTCACGACTGCTGTCTGGCTCTGATCACCCCTCTGTGGAGATCCCGTCCGTGGTTCCCTCGACTGATGGAGTTGTCCATAGACTTCCCTCGTCTATTACCGAACTTTCAGGACCTCCTTCTGGATCCGGATGGGAACTCGCACGAATTGGTATTACGGCACCAGTTGCCCCTGGTAGCGTGGTTCCTTTCAGGGGACGCTGGGTTGTCCCTGACGTTCCACAGACGACTCTCTTGCTCCTTGATAACGCCTGGGCTCCGGGCACGCGATCAGCTTACCGAGCTGCATGGAAGTCTGGTCTGGTTGGTGCATGGAACGGGCAATGGATCCCATATCTGCCCCTCTCCATTTGATCCTGGAGTTTCTCACAGCCCTGTTCGACTCGGGCAAGGCGTACAGAACTATCAATGTTTTTCGCTCGGCCATATCTGCCGGTCACGGCGGTTTGGAAGGTTTACCCATCGGCAAACATCCTTTTGTATGCCGCCTTCTCAAGGGTATTCGCCTCGTCCGTCCACCTAGGTCGCGTTTTTCGGCCTTTTGGGACGTCAACATAATGTTGCGGTTCCTGTCGGCGTGGTATCCTAACCATGACTTGACCCTTAAGCAGCTATCCTCCAAGATGGTTATGCTGCTTTGCCTGATCTCTTGTAAGAGAGTCTCCGATGTCAGGGCTCTTGACTGGGGTGCCTTCGTGTTTACTCCTGAAGGCGTTACTTTCAACATATCTAGGAGGACTAAGTCGGCATCCAAATCCTTCGTATATCCTAGATTCTCGGTATGTCCGGCACTCTGTCCGGTGGATTGTTTGAAGGCCTATCTGGATACTACGCAAACGTTGCGTTCGTCTGACCGACATCCCCTATTCATTTCCTTTAAGGCTCCTCATCGGCCGGTTTCGACACCGACGCTAGCGCGTTGGATTCGTTGGCTTTTATCCCTGGCGGGTATAGACACGTCTATCTTTACGCCTCATTCTGTACGAGGTGCTATGGCCTCGAAGGCATCCACAGTTGGTTGCCGTCTGGAGGACATCATGCGCGCAGCGGACTGGTCCCGAGAATCAACCTTCAGGGATTTCTATTTCAGACCAATTGAACACATCGCATCTCAGGTGATAGCACAGCTTTGAACTTGCATAATATGAGCCTCCGTGTCTTTAATAAAATTCCCAGATTTACTAGTAACATGACGTAAAGTCATGATTTTATTAAAGACACGGAGGCGAGTATTATTCCCTCCCACCCTCCCGGTGTGGATTTGGGATAGGAGATGCTTCGATACTATGCAGGTATGTTTCCAATTAGGTCTGTATTTGGATCATGTATTTATGTCATGTATTTTTATCATGTTTTGGATGATTTTGAACGTTTTATGCTGGTTTCTAATTTTATATATTTTTCTATTTCAGAATCCAGTTTTTATGTATGACTCCTCACGGTTATGTTTGGTAAGTCTACAGTTTTGAGTTTGGAAATTACCATATTTTTCTATCTTTTTTAGCTTGAAGTTATCGCTTTGTTTCCCGTTTCCTGTTTGGATCAAGTGGGACATCGTTCTTCTTACCTGGTCTTCGGTTTTCGCAAGAAAGAGGGGGATTGTGGGAGACACAGGACTTATATAGCTACTTCCTCTATTATGTGATTGGCTGCCTGTTGTGCCTGTACAGTTTTTTCTTTCATTTTTGATAATATTTATATTCCTCTATCTTTGCTGCTGAGGAAATAAAAGAAAGAGTTATGCATAATACTCGCCTCCGTGTCTTTAATAAAATCATGACTTTACGTCATGTTACTAGTAAAATCTGGGAATTCATGAGACTTGCCATCACTAACTTACTGGAGTTCCTTCACTTAGCCTAGTCGAGGGAATTAAAAATTTCAGGCCATCAGGAGTGATCGCTGTTTATCCCGTGGAGGCTAGCCAAACTCCCGGAGAACAAAAGGCGAATCACTACAGTGATACTTCTAACTTGGAGGATGCCATGTGCCTCCCCCTACCTCCTGAATCCATATTTGATGTGGTGTCCAGGCTGGATGCAATCTTCACTGAATTCTGGTGAATTAGAGCATGTCAGCTGGCCATGCACCGTTCAAGCAATCTGATGTCTACCTCCAAGTACCAAGGTGAATGCTGAGGCCTTAACTATGGACAGGGCCCCATCATGACAGCGCAATGGGCTATAAACCCTCTCAAAAATCAGACAAATCCATCCAGTAGATCAAAAGTTAGCTGGGAGTCCTTTATGACAGAAAAATGTGTGCATTTAGCCTAGTATAGCAGTGAGTTGAAACTGCTGAACGGGACTTAGTCTCTGCAGCTGAAAACGGAGTGTAGGAGAAGGTAAGGGTCAGCGGTGTTCGTTGAAATGTGTAGCCGATTTCAGTTCCATGGATTTGGCTCCACATACCGCTGACCCCGTTCGAATGAACAAAGATGGCCATCGCCACGTGTTCGTTTGTCGAATGGCGGCCACTTCGACTACTTCGGCACTTCGGCTGCATCCGAAGTGCCAATTTAAAGCTGCAGAACTGATCCAATACAATTTAAAGGGGCAGCAAGTCTTTTAAAATCCAATCTGCTAAAATAGTCTTTAACAGGCAATATCTTCCAGGGGCCATAGTCTTAAAGGGGCATTGTTCCCAAAAATCACAGTATGTCCCCAGATGGTTCTTAAAGGGCCAGCAGCAGCATAATAAAATACAATATGCCCAAATACTGTATTTAAACGGCCAAATCTCCCAGGGGCCATAGTCAGCAGGCAGGAGGCGGGCAAACAGGCTTCTCCAATGCCCAGTGGCGAGGTTGGTTTCGCCACACACCTGCCTTGCAAAGACTTCTCATTGAGCTGCAATGTTAAGTCTGTGATTGGACAGACACAGGAAGTCTGGACTTGGGAAAAAAAGAAGGGATTTAAAGATCTGTGGCTTTAGCAAGATGTTTTTACATATACCCCCAATGAAAAAAAGCAAAATTAAATGCATGCATGTTTTAATTGGGAATATATATACTAAAAACAAGTATTTTGTTTTATTTTGGCAATGGACTGTCCTTTCAGGCCAAAATAGCCGAACTGGAAATACAGAGACTTGGATAAATATTCCTGTTTAGCTATTTTGACCTTATATATAAAATTCACTTGTAATTCATACTAAACTAGCCAAGTTGGGAGTATAAATAAATTAGAGATTTTTTCCCCCCAGGTTTTTTTTATCCAAAATTCTCCAATTTGGTTTTTAATTCACTAGATTTCAATTTGTTTACTGATTAAACCCCATACAAGATTATTCACTAAAGTGTAAATTGTAAAGAATTTGAAGTAAATTCCAAGTAAATTTAAAATTTGAGGGAAGAATTCTCCAAATCAACGGCACTTTCAATTCAACTATTTTAGCCTAAAACTTAGAATTTACTTTGAACGCTCAACAATTCCCACTGAAGTAAAAAAAAAAACAACAACAACATTGACAGTTTACTAAATTTGCCACATTTGTTGTAAAGAGGACAACTTTAAACTCGTTTGAGCAGGGTCCTCTTCAACCTATTGTTCCTGTAAGTTTTCTTGTAATTCTCCTATTTATAGTTAAATCCCCCCTCTCATAATATTGTAAAGCGCTACGGAACCTGTTGGCGCTATATAAATAGCAAAAATAATAACCATTTCTTCTGTGATTCTGAAATTTTAATTACATAGATGTGTGTGTAATCAGATACATTTATCTTGTCATAGTTTGCTGAACTGACTATTGAGTGACAGTAAATGGTTTTAGTTAACACTTTCTAAATCTTATTCCGGAGTTTAAGGTGAAAGGTCTACAGTAATTTGCTTACTCTTTCAAGAGGCCCTGACTAACTGAGCTCAGTCTGCAAGTGAATTTTCTAATGGCGTTTGAGTCCTCAATGTGATGTTTGTGCTTTTACTTTGATAGATAGCTTGAAAGGTTCTGTCAGATACCATTGTCTGAAAACCACTGGGACGGGGCTGTAACTTGAATCCCAGCAGCTGTTGGGAACAGCATAAATTTAGCGTCTAGGCTGGATTCTGATAATGTTGGGGGATTAAATAAATCCTTCTAGCCCGGCTTCGTTTATGCCCACCTGGCTGAAATTACAAATTGTTCCAACATATTTTTATATCAGCTCAACTTTGTTACTCCAAAGTAGATCCAATATGGTAAAATGGAGCACGTGTTTGTAAGTTTAAAGATTGGAAAACACGCTACAATACTTCATTATTGTTATTTATAAGGTACAAACAAATTCTGCAATGTAGTTCAATGGAGAGAATTAAGACAATACAGTTAAGACAATGGAGTGTTCCATTAAGGTGTGTTTATTCATTCCACGGATTCAGCTCCAGAGGAAGTGAATAAACAACGTGTGTCTTTATAGTGGGTTTATATATTGCCAATAAATTATTATTTATCCCCAACAGACTTGCCGATTATTTGCACTCCTTAAATCTCGCCAAGTTTGGTTTACTAAAATTCTTATGATATTAACTAAATTCCAAATTTTTGAAAATTAAATCTGAAAGGCAGAACTAAAGGCAAAAATATGTGATCTTGAAAAATTCTCAAACTCCACAATAGACACAAATTTTCCTCAGTTTTACCATTTGTGAATTTGACCAATTTGCAGAAATTTTGCAAATAACACTGTCAGTAAGCAAAAATTGGAATCATGGCCAATTGCCTGTTTTTGCAAAGATCAATGCCAATCATACAGATCATAATAAGTATTTTTGGGATGAGCAGGGATAGTTACAACTGGTCATGTTGTACATATTATATTATTTCATATAGTCAAGGCAGGTAGATGGTTATTGCCATTTACCAAAAAAAGACACAAACCAAATATCCTGATAGTGAACTGTCCTTACAACTGCAAAACAAAAAAAGTGCTATGAATACCTGGCTTGTAAAGCTGCCTATGTGAACATTTGTGCTGTATAATAAGGCATCTGTCAGGGTGGTGTCCCAGCTTCTATCCTTGTGTTATTCATCACTGTATAGGATAATTCTGGACCGCAGATTGTGTCCTCAGCAAAAAGGCTTCATCGTCTCCAGCATGTGCCTGATTGGGGGTAGGGTTGCCACCTGTCTGGCATTTTACTGGCACAACCGGTTTTTGAGGCTGTCTGGCCAGTGCAGTTATTGCAAAAATACCAGCAATGTAAAGGCCAGCATTATTCTCTGATGGGAAAATGGTGAGATAAATAGAGTCAGAATATCCACATCTGTTAAAAATGGCATGCACATTGCTATATACAAAACATAACACACAGACACATTAAATACACACTCACAGTATACAGACAGCGACATACACTCAGACACACTATCCACACTCAGTTAAACACACACTTAGACAAAGTATAAGCACAATAACACACACACACACACACACACACTACAACAGTATGCACAAAATGCTATACACATTTAGAAAACGAAATACTGGTATACACACACTACTATACACACTGTCATTCAGACAGTATATGCACACACTGCCTCACATACACAATGCAAAACACGCACAGTCATACAAAGTACACCCATTGTAAGAGGTTTATTAGTGATTTAGGGAATTTTCTCCTTCTAAATGTTTTCTTCTTTTATGTACATCAGGTCCTGGGATATCACACATATATAATTATATACAAGTAGTCAGACCTCAAATACAATCAGTCCTTATATAAAATCACAACGCGTTTCACCCATAGGCTTTTTCAAGGGATAGTCAAAGCCTGTGGATGAAACGCCTTGTGGTTGTAAATAAGGAGTTTTCTGTTTTTTGTTTTTTTTTAGTTTGTGTGGTATATCACAATAAAACATTTTTTTTTACCATCCAAATTTTTATTCCAATTTAATTTATTGGTTTTATTTGATCTTTCATCTATCCTATTTATCCAGAGGAACCCCTCCAGAAACTGGGACTTTTTTGTCATCTATCTACTTTTATCCTTGGCTGGGATCATACCTTGGTGGGGATCAAACCCAAGCTGATGTCAATGAGCATATGGTGCTCTTAAAATTGCAAGTAGATTTCATTCTGATTTTACCTAAATATCACTATTTGAAGCGGAGAGCACTATATTTTATCTTACTCCTTTAATTCGCCAGTTCTACTGTGAATATGTAAAAGGGACGCCTCCAGACTCATCCATGAGTGGGGATTATACTGCAATAAAGAAAAACAACTGGAGCAAGGCTTTTATATGTAAAATGGCCTCATATTATATGTAATATGACCTCCGCATGAGCGATGTAAGAGTATGCGGGTATGTGTCAAGTAACGGTAAGGCATGGAAAAATAGCCGACTAAAGGCAGTAGGAGCTGCATGAACTATAGGTGTGAAAAGCAATATTGTAAAGGAGAAAGTGAAAATCCAAATCCAACTCTATAGTGTGATAGTCATTATTACTATGACAAAGCGGACTGAACACAAAGGGGACAATATTCTGAATGTTCTAGGAGCAGCCAGCAATGGGATTAGTGGCCCTCGGTTGGGTGAGGCCCAGGTCAGTGAGGAAAGAGTCTGAGTCCTCTGGTGTGGTGAGCTGGTATGTGGTACCTTATTTGGTGGTCATTAGGGTACGAGGTGGGCCCCATTAGACCCTGAGGAGTCAGGCAAGGCCTAGACAGAACAGGGACATGTGAGAGTGAGGAGGAGTGTATACAGGGAAATTTGGTAAGGAGGTCTTTTGATTGGTGGGAGGAGTAGTAAGTGGCAGATGAGTGGGTTAGTATAAATAGGTAGGCAAGTTACAGGAAAGCAGCCCAGCCTCGCGAATCTTAAATATCAGTTGGTAACAGCTTGATCATTGCGTGGTTTGTTGCTTCCTTGTACCTGCTTGCCAAGTGCTGTTTTTGGCCAGGGTTTGGTATGGAAATCGAAGCTGTCCTTTCTGCCCTCAGGGCTGAGGCCTTACAAGATGGGGGTCTGCATCTGCAGCTCATCTGGCTCATCTTCAGGCCTCTGCGGCCATGGCTGCCTGCCCTCCCGGTGGTAACGGTGGTTCACGGTGGTGAGCTCGGGCACCGGAATGTTTCGCCCCTCCAGTGGAAGCTACGGGCTCTCCTGGGCTCAGGAGTGCTGGCCCAGCCTCGCGGATTTGCTGGTCTGCAGCCGTGATACTTGCTTCACCTACCCTGCGGGCTCCTGTTTTGAATTTACCTATTCTTTCTGCCTAGGTGGCTCCGGACCGGGCCATGTTTCAGGCATGTATTTTGCTGTCAAGATATGGTCTGGACGGCTTGTCAGGTATATGGTGGGTTAAGCTTGTGGCTCTACGATGAGCAGTTTCGCCAGAGGTTGGCGGTGCGCCTGGCAGTTGGTTGGGATCAGATGGATATTGGCTTGTGGCTGGAGATTATGACTCGCCCGGCCTCGCATCAAGGTGGCGTGGCGTCCTTTCTCTGGGGGCCCAGGCGGGCAGGCTGCTGCTGGCAATACAACGAAAGCCATTGTAAGTGGGGGGCTGGATGCAAGTTTAAGCACAAATGGAGGTTCTCACTCAGCATCTCACTGTTTCAAGCTGGGTAAAGCCGGTGAGCGCGGGATTACCGTGGTTTCGAAGGGTGAGGACGTCGGTGGATGTCGGCATGATGCTCCCATGGCTAAACCGGTATAGGAACCACAGGGCAGCGGAACTGTTACTTGGGGGTTTACGTGATGGGTTTTGGATCCCCCATTGGGCGAGGTATTCTCCTGGGGTCTGTCAGAACCTCAAGTTGGTTTGGGATCACCCCGAAGGTGGTGGCGGATAAGCTCATTAAGGAGCTGTTCCGGCCCTGCCCATTTCTAACCTCCGAGTCTTCCCTTTAGGTGTGGTTCCCATGAAGTAGCAGGATGAGTTTCGTCTGATTCATCATATGTCTTACCCATTCGGGGGTTCGGTAAATAACGATATTGATGAGGAGTTGAGCAGGGTGTCATACGTGTCTCTTGACGTGCCGGTTTAGTTGGTCCGGGCGGCAAGTTCAGGAGCTCTTATGGCAAAAGCAGATGTTGAAGCTGCCTTTTGGCTGCTACCATCTACTGGGCTGTTTTTCCAGGACTGTTATTACGTTGACTTGTGCCTGCCCATGTGTTGCTCGATCTCCTGTTTCTATTTAGAATGTTTCAGCACGTTCCTGGAATGGGTGATGCGGGAATAAGTGGAGTGTAACTCGCTGCTACATTATTTGATGATTTCCTCTGTGTCGGTCCGGCAGGTTCGGACGTGTACCTTCTTCGTACCCTAGAATCGGTCTTGCGGTTCTTTGTGGTACCTATGGCCCCTGATAAGATGGTTGGTCCTTCCACCTGTCTGAGTTTCTTAGGGATTGATATTGATGCGGTCACTGGGGGATGTCGTTTGCCAGAGGATAAGGTATCTGACCTGCGCGGCGTGGTTTTGACCACCGGGTCGCCTATGACGATGCAATTGCGACAGCTGCAGTCGCTCTTGGGTAAGCTGAAATTCGCATGCTGAATTATTCCCATGGGAAGGGTGTTTACTCGTTGCTTGGCAGCGGCAACCGCTGTGGTAGAGTGCCCACATCATGTGCGGATTACTGTGTGGAGGACCTGGCAGTCTGGTCCGTCTTCTTGGAGGGTTTCAATGGTCGGTCATACTGGCAGGTGCCTGAGGTGTCCAATGCGGAGCTCTATCTTTTTACCGCCGCTGCCAGAGCGGCGGGTTGCGGGGCCATCTTTGGGGCCCACTGGTGTGCGGACTCTTGGTCGGAATCTTGGCATTCGGCGGGACTAACTAGGAATTTGGTCTTCTTGGAGCTTTTCTCTATTGTGGTGGCGGTGGAGCTTTGGGGTGTTCTTCCACTGTGATAATATGGGGGTGGTGTTGGCCATTAACAATTTGTCAGCATCTTCCCCACCCGTAGTTCAGATTCTGCAGCGCCTGGTACTGCACTACTTAATGTTAAATGTATATTGTAGGGCTGTGCATGTCCCTGGAGTTGCTAATGTTACAGTGGATGCTCTTTCTCATTTTCAGTGGCGGGAGTTCAGAGTGGCGGCGCCCAGGGCAGACGAGATGGGCTTTTCATGCCAAATGAATATCTGGGGTCTAGGGCTGACCGAATAATGTCCTGGATCCGGGGTTCGGTCTCGTAGTCTACTTGGCAGTGTTATGGTAAGGCATGGGGTGAGTGGGTAGAATTTGTGAGGCAGCTCGGTGGTTTCCGGTTGGATGGTGAGCATTTGCAAGGTTTGTTGCAGTTAATTTGGTTCTGGGAAGCCTTGGGCTGTTCTTCTTCGGCTGTTTCGGGTAAGTTATCTGGGTTGAGCTTCTGGTTTAAGCTCACCAGGATTCCGGACATCACTAAGGATGTTCTAGTTTCATTGGTTATGAGGGGATGGCGTAAGGGGCCCAAGATTTCGGATTCCCTGAAGCTGGTTTCAGGTGTTCTTATGGTGGGCCTGTTTACCATCCAAGACGGTCCCCGGGGGATTGTTATTTGGGGATGTTTCTAGTGAAGTGGGAGCAGTGGGGTTTTTGCTGCGCAAGTCCAAGACTGACATTCTTGGACAGGGGAACTTGGGTCATGTTGCGGGAAATCCCAGGCTCCAGGGTCTGTCTTTTAGCATGCTTTCTGTGAGGTTCGCCCAGCAGGTTTAGTTCCAATTTATCAGGGTTTTCTGTGTGGCACCAGAGGCATTGGGGATGCCTAGTGCAGAATTTGGGGGGGCACACCTTTTGGATAGGGGCTGCTACTGAAGTATCAATCCTGGGGTTGGCTGAGGAGGTTATCCAAAGGATTGGGAGAAGGGAATCTGAGAGGTTCCATTCTTATGTTCGTCCAGCTGGACTGATTTTATTTCCCCTTTTGTCTTTGTAGGTGCTGGAAGGCGAGTATGGGTCATCGGTCATTCCTACATTTACTGGGCACAACAGCGGGCAGAAGTTTGTCCCGGGGGACTACAACTGGGTCTGTCACCAGCAGTGGCAAAGGTTCATTGGTTTGGTTCCCGGGGGATGCCTTGGGAGTACCTGTTGCCTGAAATGGTCCGGTTGGCTCGCCTACTCTGCGTTTCTGATGTAATATTGATTCATTTGGAGGGAAACAATCTTGGGCTTATTCCGGTCTTGGATCTGGAGGAAATGATCCAGAAGGATTTGGCTGAGTTATGGCTCAAATTTCCGAGGATATGTATTGTGTGGTCCAAGGTGTTATCTCGGAACTATTAGAGAGGGGCAAGGGACCCCAGGGCTCTTGAAAGGAGCAGGATCAGACTGAATAAGCGGGATTCTAAGTTTGTGCATCTTTGAGCAAAACACAGCATTATACTTTAAGATTGGGTCCACTGGATTTATTTAATTTGGCATTGCAGGATGCATTGGAGGAGGCCATGGCTTTGGAGTTGGGGTGGCCCCACTGATTTAGGGGGTAAACCAGTGGGTCTTGTAGCGGTATATGGTCCTTGTCAACCGTGGGTTGTATGTGTGTGTGTCTCTGTATGTATGTGTCTGTATGTGTGTGTGTGTCTGTATGTATGTATGATCCACACACACACATGCATACAGACACATGCATACACACACATATACATACAGAGACACACACAAATACAGGTACATACATACAGACACACACACACACACGCACACAAACACACATATACACATACATACAGACTGTATGTATGTGTGTGTGTGTGTGTCTCTGTATGTATGTGTCTGTGTTTGTGTGTGTCTCTGTATGTATGTGTCTGTATGTCTCTGTATGTATGTGTCTGCGTGTCTGTGTGTCTGTGTGTGTGTATGTATGTGTCTGTGTGTATATCTGTCGGGGTGTGTTTGTCTGTCTGTATGTATGTGTGTGTATGTCTGTGTGTATGTGTGTCTGAATGCATGTGTGTGTCTGCATGCATGTGTGTCTGTTTGTATGTATATATGTTTCTGTGTGTCTGTCAGGAGGTGTATGTGTGTGTGTCTGTATGTGTCTCTGTATGTGTGTATGTGTTTGTATGTATGTATGTGTCTGTGTGTATGTGTGTCTGTATGTATGTGTCTGGGGGTGGGCACGGATCAGGGGGGGCACGGATCAGTTTTGCACCGGGGCCCCATGGATTGTGTGTACGCCACTGGCTAGTGGTTAGCATTACGAGAATGGAAGGCCCAAGAAAAGGCCTTGTGCTGGTTGGAACGAGGGGGGAGGGCAACTGCCCTAAGTTATGTGTTTTGGTTGGCAAGGTGGTACTCAGTAACGGATATTTACTTACCGAGTAAATTATGTATATAGAATGTTTTATGTTATAAAGTTGAAGTTTAAAGATTTATATATTTATAATTTAATAAAGCTGTGGCCTATTTACTCCAAAAGCAAGACTGTGGTTGTTTATTTCAGGCAATAGGTGGTTGGGTGGTTTATCAGTGGTAAATGTTTATGCCCATACACATTTACCCTCTACCTACGCACATGTAATGTGTCTCTGATGCTCCGGTTTCCCTTCCCTGAGAGAGTTTTGAGCTTCTTTTTCCTCATGATGTCACAGGTATCAGGGACATCAATAGGGTAGAGTTGCCCTTGGATAGGTGAGGCATTTTTAATTTTATTTTATAGCAGGTTTGCCCTGATATTTGCCCTTTTAAAACCTTTTTATTACAAAAATTACAAACTCCTGACACTTTGGTAAGCTGAATTGCTTCACGTGTCTATAATGTGCCTATAATCTGCCTTATGAGTTTCACCCCCTACATGCCAAAATGCAAATTTAAAAACAAACTGCAAAATTCAAGCCATAAATAGCCATACTGGGACTGCAACAGCTGGGGAATTTTTCCAAATCCACTACGTTAACTGTGTAGTTTGGTTTTCAGTTCTCTACACTAAATTCTTTAGTTTAGGAAATAAACTACTGATGTTTATTCATTAACCTGTGAAATGTAGTAAATTGGAACATTACATTTAAATTATAGACAAACATAATTTATTTGATAAAGTTCTCAGCCTAAACACAGTTTAGGAATTTGAAACATTTTGCAATTCGGATTATAATTCAAAACAATTTGGTGTTTAGTGAATAAACCCTCTGTGTATTTGTATACATTGTCTGTGAGGAAGACATGAAAGTGATGCAGATAGCCTTCTGCTGGGTCCATTGAGTGTGCACTCAGAATAGCAGTCCAATCTCTCCAAACTGCAAGACAATCCCTCTATATAGCAAAATTAAACTGTAAGTAGATTTTCTTTTGATTTACAGATGTTTTCCCTTTCCATATGTATTTTTTTAAATCTCATGTCATATCCTGTGAAGTCACGCATATAAAATTAATTATGCAAATTTGCATAGCCGGCATTTTTTTCCCCCAAGCAAGGTGGCAACCATAGTTAAATTCCAGCTAAATCCCTAACTGTAGCACTCAATCAGTATGAGCTATTAATACTGTCACGTGTGTTACAAATTGCCTCCCGCAATATGATTCAGTCCCCTCTGTCATTGAGGATTATGTCATAAAAACAAAACGCGCTGTTTATCTTTGCCTTGTCTATTGTCATGTTCCAACTTAGAAGACATGTTGGAAATCTCTGGGTTTTATTGTAACGAGTATATACCCCTACACGCAGGATCCAGCCAAACAGAAGACAGTACAGAGGAGAGATACGTCTACCGGACCTTAGAGTGGCCAGACTCGACGTAATAGGAGAAGACAGAGTCAGGAACGATCCGAGGTCAAGGGCACAAAGAGACATCGTAAACGAAAACTAGCCGGGGTCTGGTACACAGGAATCAGCAAGCCGGCAAACAGTACAGACAAGGATAAAGCAAAAACGAAGTCAGAATACAAAGCCAAGGTCAAATACGAGAGACACAACTGAACACAACAAGCACTAAAGGGAACTGTAGCAGAAACCACGATAGGGCAAGGAGCTAAGGGAAAAGGGTAAGTATAAGTAGCCTTCAAACTAATGTGATTGGCTCCTGTCACTTCCACTCCCCCAACAGGTAAGTGTATGGGGTGATTGGCCTTTTTGCAATTTAGGCTCCCACTGTCTCTTTAAGAGCGCGCCCGAGATTCGCGGCGCGCTCTTAGCTACAGGCGGGACACGTGGCCGCTTCTCGCGGTCACTGCCCGCCTTCCTGTTTGAGCAGTCGGATGAGCCGCGCGGCTCGTGCAGCCGCAGGACCGCGCGCGGCTTGAAGAGAGGACCGCGGCCGGCCCCCGGATAAGGTAAGTACCGCTACATTTATTCACTGTAATTACTGAAGTTAGTTATAAAGTTTTTCTCAAGATAACTCGGTACCAAGTTCCACTTCCATCTTGGCCAGAACACCATAAATTGACACATTGATAAGATCTTTAAACTGAATATTCTGGCGCTATATAAATACCACTAATAATAATAATAATAATAATAAACTTATCGCCCCATTGTTCAAAATGGGAACTATGGTTTTCAGCTAAGTTAGGCCTCGATTTAATACATTTTCCAAATGATTCAACACTCTTAGAAAAACTTTCCAATTACGTAGTTTCTCTACAAAGAGTCCCATATACTCTAATGGTGACTTTTCTTGATAGACAGGGGAGAGCTGCAGTTCTAAATCATATGGAAAGCTTACTAAATCAAGACCTTCGGTGAAACTTGTCATCGTTCATTGTATTTGAATGTTTGTAGAAGGCACTGAACAAGGAGTAACAGACGCTGAACAATTTGATTGTGTTACAGTGTAGAGGGTGTTCAAGAAAGATGTAAATGACTTCATGCTTGTGACTTTCTAAGTGTGCAATTGCTGGATTTGTGATTTAATGAAATGTCTAGAGAAAAGTCCTCAATCAGGTCAAATCTTCCTGGTACTGATTTCTTACAAAACTACAAAAATGTGGGGGCCATAACATTGCATCATTTACTGTGATTGCAATGGGTTATGACCCAACAACAGCTGAAATGCCTGAAGATTACCTTGTCCTACTCTTAGTACCCTCCTGCACTTTTATATATCTTTTATTTCACTATACGCTGCAAACATTTCGCTTCAATCAATAAGTATTTACTCAGCAAATCCTTCTGTGATTTAACCGGTTGAACTCTTAAGACAACACCTTTGTGCTTTACTCTTTTTAAGGTACTGAGACATGTTTATATAGTGCTTTGAGTCATGTTTTTGTGTGCTCACTAATAGTGTATTCTTGTACTCAATGTATAATGGCCAAATCTCTAAATGGGGCTCCACACTAGGCAAATATTTAAAGGGATCAATTTGACTGAGGACTCCCCCGCAGAGTGCGGAAAAGCTGAACGTCTTTGGCATTTACAAATGAAATGTTCAATAATCACGTGGACTTAAACTACAATGGTCATTCAGATGTTGTGTGGTGGAATCTCGGTAAAAATAAATTTAGTAGGCCGAGATTACCACGTGGCATGTGTACGTGCATATGCTGACGTATCGATCAGTTGGTTGCACGAGGCAAGATACGATCAGTAGTGTACGGAGCATGTGCAAGAATACAGGATATAGTATTCCCCTCCTCCATTGTGCTGGACAAGCCATGCGGTCAAACAGGAAGTTAATTCTTATTTGTGTTGATTGGTTAAGAGAATGTGCGGGTGGAGCTTAATATGGGAGGAGTTATATGCCTATATAAGGAGCCTGCACTATTGTCCGGGGCTCAGAACTTGTGGTATTTTGGTGACGCTAGTCCCTCTGAGTCCCGATCGGTGATCCAATAAAGAATCTCTTCCTTCCTGAAGAAACCTGTGTCCATCTCTCTGTGCTTGGCTTCCGTCAGTTTCTCCGGTATCATTTGGTGCATTGGCCGGGAAGCTCATCGTTCAACGGTAGCTGAGAGGCAGAGGCGTGAGACGGTCTATCTTTGCCCACGTTCTCTACGGCTGCACCCCTGAACTTCTGCGTGGACCTCCCTTCGTCTCGGCGCCACTGGGCCGTTGTCCAGGAGATCATCGGCCTCTACGTGAGAAGTGCTGGGGTGTCCCCGTCGATGAGTGTGAACTCAGGTTCAGGAACGAGGAGGTAAGACAACTGCTGTTTTAGACGGCAGGACCCACTAGGGGTATACCGATTGTGCGGTAGGCCCAAAGGGGTTTTGAATCTGTGTATCTGCCCCCTCTGTCGGAGGGAAGGAGCGAAGGCGCACCGCTCGATCGAACGCTCTTTAGTCAGACCGTTTGATTTGGTTAGTCAGGCGGGGCGCTCTGGTGTAAAATAGCCCTAGCCGGACACCGGTGTCTTGTCTAGACTAGCGTTCTAGGGTGTATATTTTGTTCGCTAGGTCGGAGGGACCGGGAGACTAAGCGGCGTCTGTGTAAATCCGGTTCGCTAGTTCTCATCCTATCTGGGCTAAGTGGGAAGGCGTGTAAATTTGGAACCCACTAGACTTTTGATAGTACGACTAAGAGGCGTCTGTGTAAATTCGGTCCTCTAGCTCGTTGTATAGTGCGACTAAGAGGCGTCTGTGTAAATTCGGTTCTCTAGCTCGCTATATATGTGGTGATTGGGCAGTGTGGCTAACCAAAACGTATGTAGATTGTTTTTAGGTAGTCCATTCAAGGTACTGGCCAATAGTTTAGTTGGGAATTGTAAATGTGTTAACGATTGTTTTAGTAAAGTGTATATCTTGTTAGATAGCGCGAGCTCAGCCGTCTAGCGAGAGTGTTAATAGTGTGTTGCTGTATTATAGTGCACGGTACCATAACCCTGTATATTTACTGACATTGTATAATAAGTACTAATCATTGTCGTTCATTGCATGTTTAACACCATAACCACTAATAATTGTATTGCGACCTTAACTTGTGCTTTGACCTATGCTAACCGTACTGTAACCGCTATTTGTAAAAGACGATGTTACTGGGGTGTGTTATAGACGGGTAATTCGTATATAGAGAATTATAGCGTGGGTGACTGTATAGTTACGCCAAAGGGCATAATATTGATTATATAGTGACTGGTGTAACAGCTGTGTGTGTACGGGAATTCCCTGAGTGTTTATTGTTATTGTGTACGTTTCACTTGGTAACCGTACCACGTGGTGCTGTTGCCAGAGGAAACGGGTGTGACTGTTGAATAGTACGCGTGTATAGTATTTGTTGTCGACGACGTTCCATTGTTAAGTATGGGTGCGTCGCAGTCAACGATTCCGGATCCCTTAGGTTGCATGGTAAAGAATTTTAAAAAGGGATTTAAAACTTGTGATTTTGGGGTTAAGATGTCTCCTGTACGTTTGGTTACTTTGTGCACTAGGGAGTGGCCTACTTTGGTTGCGGCATGGCCGCCACGTGGCAGTTTGGATCTAACTCTGGTACAGCGCTTACACGTGGCTGTATCAGGTAGGCCTGAACTTTACGGCCAGTTTCCTTATATTGACTGTTGGAGACAGGCCGTAAATGACTCGCCAAAATGGCTCCAGACATGCCACGAGGAGCAGTGTCGCCTCATGGTAGCTAGGACTTGTTCGTCCACTAGGACCGGTGTTAGGCCCATTTTGGACACGCCCCCTGAGTCCGAGATCCCTTTGCCGCCCCCTTACTTTCCGTTAAGAGGAAGTGACGCAAACGCAGGAAGTCCTGCACCCCTCCCCTCATTACCCTCATCCACTTCCGCTTCCTCCTCCAGTACAGGATCCACCCCCCCTCGTACTAAATCTCCCCTTCCGGAACCAGAACCCACCCCCATTAGAAACGAATATCCTGATTTGGCGCCACTTCAGACTTCCGGTCAAGCTTCATCTAGCTCGGCTCGAAGTGTTTTATTTACGACCTTTTCCCAAAACCAACCTCCCACATCCCCATACCCTACCTCTCCCCGACCGGAACCCATGACTGACGCCTCTCTACGTAGCCCCATCCAAACCCGACAGTTAACTGGTGCCCAACAATTAAAGCACTATCAGATGCCTCTTCGCCTAAATCCCGGGTCAGCTTATATCGATGCCGCAGGTCAAATGGCACACGCTGACCCAGTCTTCGTATATGTCCCATTTACCACTACCGACCTTTTAAACTGGAAGACCCATAATTCCTCGTATACTGAGAAACCACAAGCCATGACTGATCTGTTCACCTCAATAGTACAGACGCATAATCCGACATGGGCTGATTGCCAGCAGTTACTAATGACTTTATTTAACAATGAGGAAAGAACGAGAATAAATCAAGCAGCCATTAAAGCATTAGAGGATAGAGCCCGTGCTTTGAACCAAGCTAATCCAGCAGCATGGGCCGCAACACACTATCCCAATACCGATCCCGATTGGAACGTAAATGGTGCTGACATGGTTCAACTCAGAGCCTATAGAGACGCTATAATTGCTGGCATGAAAGCCGGAGGAAAGAAAGCCATTAACATGTCGAAGACAGTTGAGGTGATCCAGAAAAGCGATGAAGCGCCCAGTGTCTTTTATGACCGATTATTGGAGGCATACCGCTTGTATACCCCCTTTAATCCGGAAGACGCAGACAATTCCCGAATGGTTAACTCCGCCTTTGTCAGCCAAGCATACGGAGATATTAAGCGCAAGCTACAAAAGTTAGAAGGGTTTGCAGGTATGTCCATCACCCAACTAATGGAGGTAGCAAATAAGGTTTATATGAACAGGGATACAGAAAGTAAGAAAGAGGAAGAGCGCAAGATGCGTAAAAAGGCTGATATGCTAGCGGTAGCGATCGCAGGCGTAGATAGACGGGGCCCGGATAGAGGCGATAGTAAGTGGAATGAGGAACCTCTAAGTAGGAATCAGTGCGCTTACTGTAGGGAAGAAGGGCATTGGAGAAATGAGTGTCCGCGAAGAGAACAGTCTGAGAGAGACAGACCTAGGTCAGGTTACGGAAACTTTAGAGGCAGAGCGAGAGGTAGAGGAGGCCCCGGAGGGAGTAATGGTTATAGAGGGAGTAATGGGAACAGAGGAAGTGTTAGGGAAGACAGGTATATTCCAGCAGCGCAAAGGTCCCGCGATAGAGAAGGTAGGGACTTTGTAGGATTGGCTGACACGGTCATGGAGGACTATTGATACCGACCGGGCTCCATCCCCCTTGGTCGAGCGGAGCCTATGGTCGATGTATCAATAGGGGGAAAAAGGAGTGCGTTCATGATCGACACTGGTGCTGAACATTCAGTGGTGACTAATCTAGTTGCTCCTCCATCTGGAAGGACTATTACTGTGATAGGAGCAACTGGAAGAAGTGCTGAAAAACCGGTTCTTAAAAGTTGACTCTGTACATTGGGAGGCCACGTAGTGAAACACCAATTCCTTTATATGCCTGAATGTCCAGTCCAATTGCTGGGACGTGATATGCTATCAAAATTACAAGCGCAGATTACGTTCCTACCAAATGGAACAACATCTTTAAAGTTTAATGGACCCTCAGGTATTATGACTGTATCCATACCAAAGGAAGAAGAGTGGCGACTTTATACAGTGTTGACTAGCCAAAACCCTAGGAGTGATGAGACATTATTTAACATACCAGGAGTTTGGGCAGAGAACAACCCACCAGGACTGGCCCGCAATATTCCACCTATAAAAATTGAACTGAAACTTGGGGTTTATCCAGTAAGCCTAAGACAATACCACATCCCACAGAAGGCTAAGAAGAACATTCAATCCTATCTGGATAAATTCATACGGTATGGTATCCTAAAATTCTGTACTTCCCCCTGGAACACCCCATTGCTGCCTGTTCAAAAGCCCGGTACAGATGAGTATCGACCTGTGCAGGACTTGAGAGCAGTCAATGATGCGGTTGTTAGCATACATCCAGTTGTACCCAATCCATATAACCTGCTTGCTTTAATTCCGGGCGGGGCTACTTACTTCACAGTCTTAGATCTCAAAGATGCCTTCTTTTGCCTCCGAATTGCCGCAGAAAGTCAATGTATTTTCGCTTTCCAATGGGAGAATGCTGTAACGGGCTCAAAACGCCAAATGACTTGGACAAGACTGCCCCAAGGGTTTAAAAATTCACCTACCCTATTTGGTTCAGCCCTAAGTCAAGATCTATTGGATTTCGAGTCCATCCCAGGAGAGTGTGTATTGTTACAGTATGTAGATGACTTGTTGATAGCAGCAGTTACCAAAGAAAAATGTCAGCAAGCAACGCACGATCTACTACACATTCTCTGGAAGGCAGGATACAAGGTGTCTAGAAAGAAGGCTCAGTTGTGTTTGCCAACTGTCAAGTATCTGGGATTCCATATCTCTGAAGGTCAAAGGATTATGGGGCCAGAGAGAAAAGAAGCTGTCTGCCAAATACCAATACCCAAGAATAGAAGACAAGTGCGAGAATTCTTGGGGGCAGCAGGCTTCTGTAGGATATGGATTCCCAGCTATGCGATACTAGCAAAACCTCTGTACGCAGCCATCAAAGGTACAGAGCACGACCCCTTCTTATGGACCCAAGAACAGCAAACGGCATTTGAAGATGTGAAGAAGGCTTTGATGAGTGCCCCAGCATTAGGTCTACCTGATCACACACGACCATTCTACTTATACGTACATGAGCAAAGAAGAATGGCTGTGGGAGTATTGACACAGTACTTGGGATCATGGCAAAGACCTGTTGCCTACATGTCTAAGCAATTGGATGCAGTGGCCAGCGGACTTCCACCTTGTCTAAGAGCCGTAGCTGCAGCCGCCCTGCTAGTAGCTGAAGCCGATAAACTCACTCTGGGTCAAGAACTTTATGTACGAGTTCCACATGCAGTACAGACGTTGTTGGATTACAAAGGAAATCATTGGTTTAGTAATAGCCGTATGACCAAGTATCAAGCAATGTTGTGCGAAAACCCAAGAGTGCATTTAGAGACTGTAAACACTTTAAATCCGGCTACCCTTTTGCCACAACCTACTGAAAGTCAACATGATTGTTTGGAAGTAATGGATGAAGTATTTTCAAGTAGACCAGATCTTCGTGATTTTCCCATCCAGAACCCCGATGTTCAATATTACACCGACGGCAGTAGTTATGTGAAAGAAGGGATCCGCTATGCAGGATATGCAGTAACAACAATAGACAAGGTGATAGAAGCTCGGCCACTGGCAAAAGGAACATCAGCACAAAAGGCAGAATTAATAGCACTAACACGAGCGTTACAATTGGCTGAAGGTTTAAGAGTGAATATCTATACGGACTCTAAGTATGCGTTTTTAACCACTCATGCCCACGGAGCTTTGTATAAAGAAAGAGGACTACTGAATTCAGAAGGCAAAGAAATCAAGTACGCAGCTGAAATCCTACAACTATTGGAAGCAGTGTGGGAGCCGAAAGAAGTCGGTATTATTCACTGTCGAGCGCATCTGAGAGGAGATGGTGATGTAACCAAGGGAAATCGGATGGCAGATAGTGCAGCTAAGCGTGCTGCCGAATCAGGAAGACAGGAGTATGTGGGGCATATAGCTGCTCTAATACCAACCCCACTGTCTCAATGGACTCCAGTTTATACAGCTCAAGAAGAGGAGTGGTTAAAGACTGAACCGGGAAAGTATTTGGAGAACAAGTGGTATCAGCTAGAAGATGGAAGAATAGTTATACCAGCATCACTAGCAGTAGAAATTGTCCAGAACTATCATAACGGGACACATTCTGGGAGAGACAGTACAGAAGAATCTCTCAGGAAACATTTCTACATACCAAGACTGTCCAACTTGACTCAGGCCATTGTACGTAGATGTGTAACGTGTGCTAAAAATAATGCAAGACAAGGACCAGTAAAGCCACCAGGAGTCCAGTTTATGGGGGGACTCCCCATGTCCGATCTACAAATAGACTTTACAGTGATGCCTAAATCGGGTGGACATCGTTACCTGTTGGTAATTGTGTGCACCTATTCAGGTTGGGTAGAAGCATGTCCTACTCGTACAGAGAAAGCAGGAGAAGTTGTGAGATTCCTGCTACGAGAAATAATACCCCGATATGGACTACCCTGTTCTATAGGATCGGACAATGGTCCAGCTTTTGTTCACCAGTGCCTACAACAACTGACTCATATGCTTGGTATAAAGTGGAGGCTTCATACTGCATATAGACCCCAGAGTTCTGGTAAGGTAGAGAGAATGAATAGAACTATTAAGAACCAGTTGGCTAAAATGTGTCAGGAAACCCAACTTAAGTGGAACGTTCTCTTACCTATAGCTCTATTGCGAATCCGCAGTACCCCTACCAGAAGGATGGGCCTCTCTCCTTTTGAAATTATGTATGGACGACCACCTCCCGTACTTGGTAACTTAAGGGGGGATTTGAGTCAGTTGGGAGAAGGAATTACCCGGCAGCAGGTTGTAGAGTTGGGTAAGACTATGGAGGAGGTACAGAAATGGGTACAAGATAGATTACCTGTGAATATTTATCCCCCTGTTCATAGTTATCATCCAGGAGACCAAGTGTGGATTAAAGAGTGGAATAATGTACCGTTAGGGCCCAAGTGGAGAGGTCCTTATGTTGTTCTTTTGTCTACCCCTACAGCGATAAAAGTAGCAGAAGTGACTCCGTGGATACATCACTCCAGGGTTAAGCCAGCAGCAGTCGATTCTTGGCAAGTTACAGCAGATCCAGAGAATCCCTGCAAGATCCGGTTGAAACGCACTACTCAGTCGGAGTAACGAGGAATTATTGTGGATTACAAATTTTATTGTTACAGGTGTGAGTGAGAAGGCCATAATAAAGCCTGTCCGCTTACCATCACATAGTGTATAAGCCAGGAAAGTCTCGAAGAGACACCTGTGAAGACGAGCAGAACTCCATTCCCTGCAGCCCTCACATCCTGGAAGCTGAGGTTCCATCGCACGGACGAAGACTGAGGATGACGGCGAAAGATGTGCTTTTGATTGTGTTTATTTACATGTGTTTTTATATTCAGGAAGGTAGAGGTACCGACACTCCTAGCTGTGAGGTATGCATTAAGACTACGAGAACAGGTAACCATATTTCCCAAACCCTAATTTGGCATTCACAATACGAATGTAAAGGAGAGGTATCAAGATGTAGATACCTAAATATAGACTATAGTGTGTGCCATTTAGGAGTAGGAGAACCTAAGTGCTTCAGTCCGGAGTATCAACCTCGTACAATTTGGTTGACTCTCAGGAATGGAGATCCTCAGGGGACCCTAATTAATAAGACGGTGTTAGAATCCGTATATTCTTCGGGTGTTCTGCTATTTGATGCATGTAAGGCGATATCAAGTGGTAGAAAGCCGTGGAATGTATGTGGGGATCTTAGATGGGAGAGGACGTATGGATCTAACGATAAATATATTTGTCCCAGTAGTAAAAATAAATATGTGAGTCCTAGATGCCCAAATAAAGACTATAACTTTTGTCCATATTGGTCTTGTGTGGGGTGGGCGACTTGGGGACAGACAGTAGATAAAGACATGATAGTGACTAAGTTGCCGACTAGCCCATATTGTAAGTCTATGGAATGCAACCCAGTCCATATACTTATAAATAACCCCGACAAGTTCCTAGATAAGTATGGAAATTTATTTGGGTTTCAGATATACGGGACGGGTTTAGATCCTGGGACATTATTGTTTATAGGAATAGAGACTGATACGGTATCCTCCCAGACTCATCAAGTATACCATTCCTTTTATGAAGAGATGAGTATAGATAATAAGATCCCCCATAGCGCTAAGAACCTGTTCATAGATTTAGCCGAAAGTATTGCCGGTAGTCTTAATGTTACCAACTGCTATGTGTGTGGAGGTACTAACATGGGAGACCAATGGCCTTGGGAAGCAAAGGAGGTAATGTCCGGTTCTGAGGCAGTTGACCAACTAATATCTACACAAGCCGATTATCATTTGAGTGTTAGAGGTAAATCTGAGTGGAGATTAAAGACCTCCATCATAGGTTATGTTTGCATAGCAAGGAAAGGAATAATGTATAATACTTCTGTAGGAGAATTAACTTGTCTAGGGCAAAAAGCTTATGATGATGATACTAAAAATACAACTTGGTGGTCGGCTTCAAATGTCTCAGAACCATCTAACCCGTTTGCTAGATATGCCAATTTAAAGGATGTGTGGTTTGATTTATCCATCACATCTACCTGGAGAGCCCCAGCAAATTTGTACTGGATCTGTGGTAAGAAGGCCTATTCGGAGCTGCCACAGGACTGGGAAGGGGCATGTGTGTTGGGTATGCTCAAACCATCCTTCTTCTTGTTACCTATTGAAACAGGTGAGACTTTAGGTGTTAAAGTGTATGATGTGAATCATAGGAAGAAAAGGGGACCCCTAGAGATAGGTACCTGGGAAGATAATGAATGGCCTCCCCAGCGTATCATAGATTATTATGGGCCAGCCACGTGGGCAGAAGATGGTACCTTTGGTTATAGAACCCCTATTTATATGCTCAACCGCATTATAAGATTACAGGCGGTGGTTGAGATTATCACAAATGAGACATCACAAGCGCTCAATCTCCTAGTGAAACATAATACCAGGATGAGGACAGCAGTATACCAGAATAGATTAGCCTTGGATTACCTTTTGGCAGTAGAGGGAGGTGTATGTGGGAAGTTTAACCTAAGCAATTGCTGTCTTCAAATAGACGACGAAGGGCAAGCAATAGCTGAGCTTACTAGCCATATGGTTAAACTAGCGCATGTGCCTACTCAGGTATGGAAAGGGTATAATCCAAGTAGTTGGTTTGGTAGCTGGTATGAGTGGTTTGGAGGGCTTAAGGCAGTGGTAGGTGGAGTCCTATTGATCTTATTGTTGTGTCTACTCCTACCGTGTCTTATCCCCTTAGTAGTTAGGTCTGTGCAAAGCCTGATAGGAAGTATAGCAGAGAGGAAGGCTGCTGCACAGATAATGGCGATATATAAATATAGGGCTCTAGATCAGGGAGAACCAATGCAGGAAGATGAATGTTGAAGATTCACATCATAAGATAAGTCTGGTCTGGTTCAAGGTAACTTGCGGTGTAAGCAAAACTAAGGTTATGTGATGCCTCAAGTAATTGTAAAATATCAAGAGGCATCAAAGGGGGGAATGTGGTGGAATCTCGGTAAAAATAAATTTAGTAGGCCGAGATTACCACGTGGCATGTGTACGTGCATATGCTGACGTATCGATCAGTTGGTTGCACGAGGCAAGATACGATCAGTAGTGTACGGAGCATGTGCAAGAATACAGGATATAGTATTCCCCTCCTCCATTGTGCTGGACAAGCCATGCGGTCAAACAGGAAGTTAATTCTTATTTGTGTTGATTGGTTAAGAGAATGTGCGGGTGGAGCTTAATATGGGAGGAGTTATATGCCTATATAAGGAGCCTGCACTATTGTCCGGGGCTCAGAACTTGTGGTATTTTGGTGACGCTAGTCCCTCTGAGTCCCGATCGGTGATCCAATAAAGAATCTCTTCCTTCCTGAAGAAACCTGTGTCCATCTCTCTGTGCTTGGCTTCCGTCAGTTTCTCCGGTATCAGTTGCTGAGGAGCACGTTAACCCCTTCCCCACCACATTTTTTAAAGGAACACTATAGTCACCTAATTTACTTTAGCTAAATAAAGCAGTTTTATTGCATAGATCATTCCCCTGCAATTTCACTGCTCAATTCACTGTCATTTAGGAGTTAAATCACTTTGTTTCTGTTTATGCAGCCCTAGCCACACCTCCCCTGGCTATGATTGACAGAGCCTGCATGAAAAAAAAAACTGGTTTCACTTTCAAACAGATGTAATTTACCTTAAATAATTGTATCTCAATCTCTAAATTGAACTTTAATCACATACAGGAGGCTCTTGCAGGGTCTAGCAAGCTATTACCATAGCAGGGGATAAGAAAATCTTAATTAAACAGAACTTGCAGTAAAGAAAGCCTAAATAGGGCTCTCTTTACAGGAAGTGTTTATGGAAGGCTGTGCAAGTCACATGCAGGGAGGTGTGACTAGGGTTCATAAACAAAGGGATTTAACTCCTAAATGGCAGTGAATTGAGCAGTGAGGCTGCAGGGGCATGTTCTATACACCAAAACTGCTTCATTAAGCTAAAGTTGTTCAGGTGACTATAGTGTTCATTTAAATAGAAGCAAAACTAGATCTTTTGTCAAATGGTGTAACAAAATATATAAATAAGAATATATTTATACTAAATACATAATAATAAATACACACAGTGTGTGTGATGGCAGCATGGCTCACAAGCTCCCACAGGTCTATCAGCTAAAATCGAGTCGTATTACTCTTCCTTTCACAATTTATCTCTAAATTGAAGTGGATATGCTTCAGTTGTCACCTGTTACTGGCAGACACCTGGTTGAAGACCTTGAGTAAGAGTCTTGCCAAAGTTGCAACCCTTGGAACATTTTGTGGCCCAGGTGGGGGAAGCAGCCGATCCCTCACCATTCATCCAACTAATACAAGTGACTTACCTGGCTGTGGAGAGTGTTCACGTATCCCTGCTCTCCCCTTTGGACCAATGGGGTTTATCCCCTCGTACTCATGTGATCATGGGATCACATGAGAACGAAGAGCCCTGTCAACACTTGGAGGATATATTTACTAGATTCAACAGGTTCTGTGTAATATTTTTGGTCCGGATACAGCAGCGAGTGGCTCTGATGGTACCCCTAGTGAGCAGGCTTGATTAGGGCACAGAAAAAGCAGAGTTTGGGCATTCAGGATCCCCCGCAGGGTGTAAGCGACATTTTTAGCATCTCATACAATGTGGTCATGTCTTCCAAGATGACAGATAATTTGGTCTTTACTCTTCTTTGTAAATCAGCCAGATTGTTTTCCCTGCAAACGTCTCAATCGCTGTAAATGTGTGACTGCCCAAAAATAAATAAACATAACAATTTACTGCACAACAAAAATACAATTTTTCAAAAAAGTAAAAATGGTCATCTACCCTACTTATGGATATTTGCAAGGAGCATGTGATGGAATGTAGCCTCCGAGTCCTAGACATGTAAACATAATGTCTATATGCGAATGTAATTTTCATATACAAATTAAATTAATTCAGTTAAATGAACAATCTACAAAATGGAGGATATTGCACTGATGGCTACTACTGCAATGTACAGCGTACACAGTGTGCACAGATCATTCCTTCCTGCCTGGCTGCTAAATTGTAACTGTGATGACCTATAAAAATGACTGAGGAGCACTGGAAATGGCAGTGGTTGGGTGCTATTTTTAGTGTCTCTGCAGAGATGCAGAGAGTGAATTATTTTTTCCCTGCAGGATGTAGGCTAGAATTGGAATAATGGGCATGGTATCTAGGACTTTACTGGCTAAATTTTACATAGCAATAGAATACACATTTATGTGATGAAAGGGTTTAATCATCACAGCTTAAATCTGTTCATTAGCATGCATTAAATGCAAAGATGAAACGTTTTTATTTTTCTTATCTCTGAGAACTGTGCGGAGACATGCCCTGCAGTTTGCATAGTCTACAGCAGGGGTGGGGAACCTTTCTTGTGCTCTTGGCCAATTGGATATTTAAAACATCATTCACGGGCCATACACAATTTTTAACATAAAAATAAGTCTGCTATATTTGTCAAACATTTAATTAACTGGAACCGTTTCTTTTTGGTGAGGTGTGTGATGTTAGCAGGTACTGATGATGTTGCTACTCGCAATTGCTTTCCCAGTTTTGTGTTGGTCAGTCTGGAGCCACACAGATTGCTGAATACAAACACACAGACTGCTGAATACACACACACAAACTGCAGTGAGGGGTACAGTGTGTGTGTGCAGTGTGTGTGAGGGGGGGCAGCGTGGGTGTGAGGGGTGTAGTATGTGTGAGGGGGGCAGTGTGTGTGTGTGAGGGGGTGCAGTGTGGTTGTGAGGGGGTGTAGTATATGTGTAGTATGTGTGAGGGAACAGTGTGTGGGGAGTTGCAGTCTGTGTGTTAGTGGATATGAGGTGTGCAGTGTGTGTGTGACAGTGTGCAATTTGAGTGAGGAGGTGTAGTGTGTGTGTTTGGAGGTGCATTGTTTGTGAGGGGTGCTGTGTATGTAGTGTCTATATTGTGGGGAATGGGGGTTGATCATAGAGAAAATTTATATTTTTTACTTAAAAAAAAAAAAAAAAAAAAAAAAAAAAGATTTTTGCAACCCCCATCTCTCTTATATCTGGCATGGAAGAAGGGAACATAACGCTCCAAGCCCTGCTAGTCCAGTGGTGGCGTGTGCACTTGAGCCTGCAGCTCCTCCGGCTGCAGGCTGACTTCACTCTTTTCTGTGTTGGAGTGTTGCCATTGTAATGAGCGACAACGCTCTGATCTGAATGTTTGCGGGAGGAACACAGCCTTCTGGGTCCTCCTCCTTTCCTGCAGCCTTCCGGGTCCTACCTCCCTAGCTCTCCTCTAACAAACTGCCAGGAGGCCAGTGAGGGAGGTGTTTGATCTCCCCATTGGCCAGAGAAAGGCAGACAGTAGGGAAGGCTCTTCATGGCCGGACCAACTGATTTTGAAGATTAGACCCGTGGGCTGGACGTTCCCCACTCTTCGGCTATAATAGACTGATAGGTGTTATAACTACATCTGCATTTATATTAAATAAACTTCACCAATCTGTGGTGGAATCTCAGTAAAAATAAATTTACTAGGACAAGATTGCCACGTGGTATGTGCACTTGCATATGTTGATGTACCAGTTAAGTCAGTTACACGTAGCTAAGATACAATCAGTAGTGTAAGGAGCATAAGTAGGAATACAGGATATACGAGTATTTCCCCTCCTCCATTGTGCTGGGCAAGCCATGTGGTCAAACAGGATTTTAGTCTCTATTCGGTTAATTAGATAAGAGTATGTGTAGGTTGAACTGATTATGGGAGGAGCTACATGCCTATATAAGGGACCTACACTGTATGATCAGGACTCAGACTTTGCTGTTTTTTGGTGACATTAGTCCCTCTGAGTCCCGGTCGGTGAATCGAATAAAGAATCTTTTCCTTCCTAAAGAAACCTGTGTCCATCTCTCTGTGCTTGGCTTCCGTCAGTTTCTCCGGTATCATTTGGTGCATTGGGCCGGGAAGCTCATCGTTCAACAGTAGCTGAGAAGCAGAGGCGTGAGACGGTCTATCTTTGCCCACGTTCTCTATGGCTGCACCCCTGAACTTCTGCGTGGACCTCCTTTCGTCTCGGCGCCACTGGTCTGTTGTCCAGGAGATCATCGGCCTCTACGTAGTAAGTGCTGGGGTGCCCCCGTCGATGAGTGTGAACCCAGGTTCAGGAACGAGGAGGTAAGACGACCGCTCTTTTAGACGGCGGACCCACTAGGGGTATTGGATACCGATTGTGCGGTAGGCCCATAAGGGGTTATTTGGAATCTGCCCCCTCCAGTGGAGGGAAGGAGCGAAGGCGCACCGCTCAATTAAACGCCCTTTAGTAAGCCCGTTTAATTTTGGTTTGGAGTCAGGCGGGGTTCTGGTGTAAATAGCCCTAGCCGGACACCGGTGTCTTGTCTAGACTAGCGTTCTAGGGTGTATATTTTGTTCGCTAGGTCAGAGGGACTGGGAGACTAAGCGGCGTCTGTGTAAATTCGGTCCGCTAGATCTCAACCTATCTTGGCTAAGTGGGAAGGCGTGTAAATTTGGAACCCACTATATTTTTGATAGAGTAAATAGACTAAAAGGGTGCTGTTGTAAATTCCGCCCTCTAGTTCGCTATATGTGGTGCTTGGGCAGTGTGGCTAACCAAAACGTATGTAGATAGTTTTAGGTAGTCCATCAAGGTACTGGCCAATAGATTAGTTGGGAATTGTAAATGTGTTAAAGATTGTTGTAGTAGCGTGTATATCTTGCTAGATAGCGTGAGCTCTGCCGTCTAGCGAGAGTGTGAATAGTGTGTAACTGTATTATAGCGCACGGTACCATAACCATGTATAATTACTGATAATGTAAATAAGTACTAATAATTGTCGTCTATGTTGCATGTTTTAACACCATAACCACTACTAATTGTACTGTGACTTTAAATTGTACTTTAACCTATGCTAACCGTACTGTAATTACTGTTTGTAAAGACGATGTTACTGGGGTATGTTATAGACGGGTAATTCAAATATAGGGAATTATAGCGTGGGTGACCGTATAGTTTCGCCAAAGGGCACAGTATTAGTTACTTAGTGACTGGTGTAACAGCTGTGTGTGTACGGGAATTCCCTGAGTGTTTTGTTGTGTGCGTTTCACTTAGTAACTGTACCACGTGGTGCTGTTGCCGAGGGAATGGGTGTGACCGTTGGTAGAGTGTTTGTATAGTTTCTGTTGGAAACGACGCTCCATTGTTAAGTATGGGCGCGTCAGATTCGACGATTTTGGATCCCTTAGGATGTATGATAAAGAATTTTAAAAAGGGATATACAGTATGTGATTTTGGGGTAAAGATGTCTCCAGCACGCTTGATTACATTGTGTAGTAGGGAATGGCCTACTTTGGTTGCCGCATGGCCGCCACGTGGCAGTTTGGATCCTAATCTGGTACAGCGTGTACACGTGGCTGTATCAGGTATGCCTGAACTTTACGGCCAGTTTCCATATATTGATTGTTGGAGGCAGGCCGTAAAAGACTCGCCAAAATGGATCCGAGTATGCCACGAGGAACAATGTCGCCTCATGGTGGCCAGGACTCGCTTGTCCACTAAGGCCGTAATTACGCCCATTTTGGACACGCCTCCTGAGTCTGAGATCCCTATGCCGCCCCCTTACTCCTCCTCCACCGGAAGAGGAAGAGGAGGTGCTGCTGGAAACGCTCCTCCCCTTGCCCCGTTGTCCCCACCTACTTCCTCCTCTAGCTCAGAGCCCAGCCCTCTTGTTTTAAACCCTCCCCTCTCAGTACCTACCTCTGTCAACTCCACCTACCCAGATTTGGTGCCATTTCTAGTTCCTGGTCAGGCTCCTTCTAGCCCGGCCCGGAATATTTTACTCACCGACCTCCCCCTCAGTATCCCCATCCACTTGTCTTACTACCCCTCGACCGGAACTCCTAACTGACGTTCCTAAACGAAGCCCCATACTAACCCGACAATTGACCGGTACCCTACAACCCCGACATTATCAAATGCCACTTCGACTGACACCTGGCCCGACACACATTAACGGTGACGGCCAGATACAATATGCTGATCCAGTATTCGTTTATGTTCCCTTCACAACTACTGATCTATTTAATTGGAAGACCCATAACTCCTCATACACCGAAAAGCCTCAAGCCATGACGGATTTGTTTACCTCCATAGTCCAGACACATAATCCCACTTGGGCTGATTGCCAGCAACTGCTTATGACGTTGTTTAATAACGAGGAAAGGACAAGGATAAATCAAGCGGCAATTAAAGCGCTGGAAGAAGTGGCCCGTACACAAAATCAGGCCAATCCGGCAGCATGGGCCGCAGCACATTATCCAAACACTGATCCGGAATGGAATATCAATGGCGCAGATATGGCCCATTTAAAAGCATACAGGGACGCTATTATTGCTGGCATGAAAGCTGGAGGAAAGAAGGCGATTAACATGTCTAAGACGGCTGAGGTATTGCAGAAATGTTATGAATCGCCCAGTGTCTTTTATGACCGATTATTGGAGGCATACCGCTTGTATACCCCCTTTAATCCGGAGGCCCCTGAGAATTCCCGGATGGTTAACTCTGCCTTTGTCAGCCAAGCCTACGGAGATATAAAGCGCAAGCTACAAAAGTTAGAAGGGTTTGTAGGGATGTCCATAACCCAACTAATGGAGGTAGCGAATAAAGTGTACATGAACAGGGAAACAGAGACAAAGAAAGAGGAAGAGCGCAAGATGCGTAGAAAGGCAGATATGCTAGCGGTAGCAATCGCAGGCGTAGATAGAAGGGAAAAGGAAATATATAGGGGAACAGATAGAGGCGATAGTAAGTGGAATGGGGAACCCCTGAGTAGAAATCAGTGCGCATACTGTAGGGAAGAAGGGCATTGGAGAAGTGAGTGTCCGCGAAGGGAACAGTATGAGAGAGACAGACCTAGGGCAGGATATGGTAATTATAGAGGCAGAGCGAGAGGTAGAGGAGGTCCTGGAGGGAATAATGGTAGCAATAGAGGAAGTGTTAGAGAAGACAGGTATTATCCAGCAGCGCAGAGATCCCGCGATAGAGAAGATAGGGACTTTGTAGGATTGGCTGACACGGTCATGGAGGACTATTGATACCGACCGGGCTCCATCCCCCTTGGCCGAGCGGAGCCTATGGTCGATGTATCAATAGGGGGAAAAAGGAGTGCGTTCATGATCGATACTGGTGCTGAACATTCGGTGGTGACTGACCTAGTTGCTCCTCCATCCGGAAGAACTATCACCGTAATAGGAGCAACTGGAAGGAGTGCTGCTAAACCGGTTCTTAAAAGTCGACTCTGTACATTAGGAGGCCACGTAGTAAAACATCAATTCCTTTATATGCCTGAATGTCCAGTCCAACTGTTAGGACGTGATTTGTTGTCAAAACTACAAGCGCAGATAACGTTTCTACCAAATGGAACAACATCTTTAAAGTTCAATGGACCTTCAGGTATAATGACAATATCTGTACCAAAGGAAGAAGAGTGGCGACTTTATACAGCGTTGACTAGCCAAAACCCTAAGAGTGATGAATCCTTGTTTAATATACCAGGAGTGTGGGCAGAGAACAACCCACCAGGACTTGCTCGCAATATCCCACCAATTCGAATCGAACTGAAACTTGGGGTCTATCCAGTGAGCTTAAGGCAATATCATATCCCACAAAAGGCCAAGAAGAATATACAATCGTATTTGGATAAGTTCATACGGTATGGTATCCTAAAATTCTGTACTTCCCCCTGGAACACCCCATTGTTGCCTGTTCAAAAGCCCGGTACAGATGAGTATCGCCCTGTGCAGGACTTGAGAGCAGTCAATGATGCGGTCATAAGTATACACCCAGTTGTGCCCAATCCATATAACCTGCTTGCTTTAATTCCGGGCGGGGCTACCTATTTCACTGTCTTAGATCTCAAAGATGCCTTCTTTTGCCTTCGAATTGCTGCGGAAAGCCAGTGTATCTTCGCATTCCAATGGGAACGGGCTCGAAACGCCAGATGACTTGGACAAGACTGCCCCAAGGGTTTAAAAATTCACCTACCCTATTTGGATCAGCTTTAAGTTAAGACTTACTGGATTTCAAGTCCATCCCAGGAGAGTGTGTACTATTGCAATATGTAGATGATTTGTTGATAGCGGCAGTTACAAGAGAAATATGTCAGCAAGCAACACATTCTCTGGAAGGCAGGATACAAGGTGTCCAGGAAGAAAGCTCAGTTGTGACAGCCAACTGTCAAGTATCTGGGATTCCATATCTCTGAAGGTCAAAGGATAATGGGGCCAGAGAGAAAAGAAGCTGTATGCCAAATACCAATACCCAAGAATAGAAGACAAGTGCGGGAATTCTTGGGGGCAGCAGGCTTCTGTAGGATATGGATTCCCAGTTATGCGATATTGGCGAAACCTCTTTATGCAGCTATAAAAGGTACAGAACACGATCCCTTCCTGTGGACCCCTGAACAGCAAAAGGCATTTGAAGATGTGAAGAAGGCTTTGATGAGTGCCCCAGCATTAGGTCTACCTGATCATACACGTCCATTCTACTTATATGTACACGAGCAAAGAAGAATGGCTGTGGGAGTATTGACACAGTACTTGGGATCATGACAAAGACCTGTTGCATATATGTCCAAACAACTGGATGCAGTGGCCAGTGGTCTTCCACCTTGTCTAAGAGCTGTAGCTGCCGCCGCCCTGCTGGTAGCCGAAGCTGATAAGCTCACTCTGGGTCAGGAACTCTACGTGCGAGTCCCGCACGCAGTACAAACGTTGCTAGACTATAAAGGCAATCATTGGTTTAGTAATAGCCGCATGACTAAGTATCAAGCTATGTTGTGTGAAAACCCAAGAGTGCATTTAGAGACTGTTAATACCTTGAATCCAGCTACCCTTTTGCCACAACCTACTGAGAGTCAACATGATTGCCTGGAGGTGATGGATGAAGTGTTCTCAAGTAGACCGGACCTTCGTGATTTTCCTATCCAGAACCCTGATTTCCAGTATTATACGGACGGCAGTAGTTATGTGAAAGAAGGGATTCGCTATGCAGGATATGCAGTGACTACCATAGACAAGGTGATAGAAGCTCGGCCATTGTCAAAAGGAACATCGGCACAGAAGGCAGAATTAATTGCACTAACACGAGCGTTACAATTGGCAGAAGGTTTAAGAGTGAACTTCTACACGGACTCCAAGTATGCGTTTTTAACCACTCATGCCCATGGAGCTTTGTATAAAGAAAAAGGACTATTGAATTCAGAGGGTAAAGAAATTAAGTACGCAGCTGAAATATTGCAACTACTGGAAGCCGTGTGGGAACCGAAAGAAGTTGGTATTATACATTGTCGGGCGCATCTGAAAGGAGATGGTGACGTAACCAAAGGAAATCGGATGGCAGATAATGCAGCTAAGCGTGCCGCTGAATCAGGAAGACAGGAATATGTGGAACATATAGCTGCACTTATACCGACTCCACTGTCTCAATGGACTCCAGTTTATACAGCTCAAGAAGAAGAGTGGTTAAAGACAGAAGCTGGGAAATACCTGGAGAACAAATGGTATCAGTTAGAAGATGGAAGAATAGTCATTCCAGCATCACTAGCAGTAGAAATTGTCCAGAACTATCACAACAGGACACATTCTGGAAGAGATAGTATGGAAGAATCTCTCAGAAAAACATTTCTACATACCAAGATTGTCCAACTTGACTCAAACCATTGTACGAAGATGTGTAATATGTGCTAAGAATAACGCAAAGCAAGGACCAGTGAAACCACCGGGAGTCCAGTATATGGGGGGACTCCCTATGTCCGATCTTCAAATAGACTATACGGTAATGCCTAAATCCGGCGGACATCGCTACCTACTAGTAGTTGTGTGTACCTACTCAGGTTGGGTAGAAGCATGTCCCACTCGTACAGAGAAAGCAGGAGAAGTTGTGCGATTCCTGTTGCGAGAAATAATACCCCGATATGGACTACCATGTTCTATAGGATCGGATAATGGTCCAGCCTTTGTTCACCAGTGCCTACAACAACTGACTCATATGCTTGGTATTAAGTGGAAGCTTCATACGGCATATAGACCTCAGAGTTCTGGGAAAGTGGAAAGGATGAACAGAACTATTAAGAACCAATTGGCAAAGATGTGTCAAGAAACTCAACTTAAGTGGAATGTTCTTTTGCCTATAGCTCTGTTACGTATTCGTAGTACACCTACCAGAAGGATGGGTCTCTCACCTTTTGAAATCATGTATGGGCGTCCACCTCCCGTACTTGGTAACTTAAGGGGGGATTTGAGTCAGTTGGGAGAAGGAATTACCCGGCAGCAGGTTGTAGAGTTGGGTAAAACTATGGAGGAGGTACAGAAATGGGTACAAGATAGATTACCTGTGAATATTTATCCCCCTGTTCATAGCTATCATCCAGGAGATCAAGTGTGGATTAAAGAGTGGAACAGTATACCGTTAGGGCCTAAGTGGAGGGGTCCTTATGTTGTTCTTTTGTCTACCCCTACAGCAATAAAGGTGGCTGAAGTGACTCCGTGGATTCATCACTCCAGGGTTAAACCAGCAGCAGTAGATTCTTGGCAAGCTACACCAGATCCAGAGAATCCCTGCAAGATCCGGTTAAAGCGCATGACTCAGTCGGAGTAACGAGGAGATATTGGGATTACAAGTGTGTTTAAAGAGATCAGTAAGTGAGTGTTTTGTCGGCCATAATAAAGCCTGACCACTTACCCACGTGTCATAGCCAGGGTGTCTCGAAGGGACCTCTGTGAAGGGAAGAGCAGAACTCCATTCCTTGCAGCCCTTACACCCTGGAAGCTGAGGTGCCATCGCACGGACGAAGACTGAGGATGAAGACGTCGAAAGAAGTGCTCTTGATAATGTGTATTTTTATGTTTTTTATTATTCAGGAAGGTAGAGGTACCGACACACCTAGCTGTGAGGTTTGCATTAAGACTACTATAACAGGTAATCATATTTCCCAGACCCTAATTTGGCATTCACAATATGAATGTAAAGGATATGTATCAAGGTGTAGATACTTTGGTATTGAGTATAGTGTATGCCATTTAGGAGTAGGCGAACCTAAGTGCTTCAATCCAGAGTATCAACCCCGTACAATCTGGTTGACCCTCCGAAATGGAGACTCACAGGGGACCCTAATAAATAAAACAGTATTAGAAACCGTACATTCTTCGGGTGTTCTGCTATTTGATGCATGTAAGGCGATATCAAGTGGTAGAAAACCGTGGAATGTATGCGGGGATCTTAAGTTTGAGAGAACGTATGGGTCTAACGATAAGTATATTTGTCCCAGTAGTAAAAATAAGTACGTAAGTCCAAAATGCCCAGATAGGGATTATAATTATTGCCCATATTGGTCTTGTGTGGGGTGGGCAACTTGGGGACAGACAGTAGATAAGGATATGATTATAACTAAGTTGCCTACCAAACCATATTGTAAGTCTATGGAGTGTAACCCAGTCCATATACTTATTAATAATCCTGAACAGTTTATAGATAGGTTCGGAAACTTATTTGGGTTCTAGATATATGGGACGGGTTTGGATCCTGGGACAATATTATTTATAGGGATAGAGACCGATACCGTAGCATCCCAAACTCATCAGGTTTTCCATTCTTTTTATGAAGAGATGAGTGTAGAAAATAAGATCCCCCATAATGCTAAGAACCTGTTTATTGATCTAGCCGAGAGTATTGCTGGTAGTCTTAATGTGACCAACTACTATGTGTGTGGAGGTACTAATATGGGAGACCAATGGCCCTGGGAAGCAAAGGAGGTAATGTATTCTGGTTCTGAGACAATTGAACAGATAACATCTTCTCAAGCCCATTATCAAATGAGTGTTAGAGGTAAATTTGAGTGGCGATTAATGACCTCCATTATAGGTTATGTTTGCATAGCAAGAAAAGGAATAATGTTTAACACATCTGTAGGAGAACTAACTTGTCTAGGGCAAAAAGCTTATAATGATACTACAAAGAATACAACCTGGTGGATCGGCTTCAAATGTCTCAGAACCACCTAACCCGTTTGCAAGTTATGCCAATTTAAAGGACGTGTGGTTTGATCTATCTATCACATCTAGTTGGAAAGCCCCAGCAAATTTGTACTGGATCTGTGGTAAGAAGGCCTATTCGGAGTTACCACAGGACTGGGAAGGGGCATGTGTGTTAGGTATGCTCAAACCATCCTTCTTCTTGTTGCCTATTGAAACAGGAGAGACTTTGGGAGTTAAAGTATATGATGTGAATCATAGGAAGAAAAGGGGACCCCTAGAGATAGGTACCTGGGAAGATAATGAATGGCCTCCCCAGCGTATCATAGATTATTATGGGCCAGCCACTTGGGCAGAAGATGATACTTTCGGATATAGAACCCCAATATATATGCTCAACCGCATTATAAGATTACAGGCAGTGGTTGAGATAATTACCAATGAGACATCACAAGCGCTCAATCTCCTAGCGAAACATAATACTAGGATGAGGACAGCCGTTTACCAAAATAGATTAGCCTTGGATTACCTATTGGCAGTAGAGGGAGGTGTATGTGGGAAGTTTAACCTAAGTAATTGTTGTCTTCAAATAGATGATGAAGGGCAAGCAATAGCTGAGCTTACTAGCCATATGGTTAAACTAGCGCATGTGCCTACCCAGGTATGGAAAGGGTATAATCCAAGTAGTTGGTTTGGTAATTGGTATGAGCAGTTTGGAGGACTTAAGGCATTGGTAGGTGGAGTCATGCTAATTTTGATGCTGTGCCTTCTCCTACCATGTCTGATTCCTTTGGTAGTTAGGTCTGTGCAGAGCATTATAGAGAATATAGCAGAGAGAAAGGCTGCTGCACAGATAATGGCTATATATAGGTATGAGGCTCTAAATCAGGGAGAACTAGTACAGGAAGAGGAATGTTGAGGGATTCATATCGTTAGGGAGTCGAAAAGTCTGGTCTGGTTCATAGCAACCTGAGGTGTAAGCAAACTATGGTTAAGTGATGCATCTGGAATTGTGAAATATCAGAAGCATCAAAGGGGGGAATGTGGTGGAATCTCAGTAAAAATAAATTTACTAGGACAAGATTGCCACGTGTTATGTGCACTTGCATATGTTGATGTACCAGTTAAGTCAGTTACACGTAGCTAAGATACAATCAGTAGTGTAAGGAGCATAAGTAGGAATACAGGATATACGAGTATTTCCCCTCCTCCATTGTGCTGGGCAAGCCATGTGGTCAAACAGGATTTTAGTCTCTATTCGGTTGATTAGATAAGAGTATGTGTAGGTTGAACTGATTATGGGAGGAGCTACATGCCTATATAAGGAACCTACACTGTATGATCAGGACTCAGACTTTGCTGTTTTTTGGTGACATTAGTCCCTCTGAGTCCCGGTCGGTGAATCGAATAAAGAATCTCTTCCTTCCTGAAGAAACCTGTGTCCATCTCTCTGTGCTTGGCTTCCGTCAGTTTCTCCAGTATCAAATCTTTAAAAGTCTTAAAACTGTGTCCTAGCCCATCAGTCTATAGAGCTAGTGTTTTAGACACTGGTAAGAGAGCTCATTTTATTGATACATGAACTGTAATACTGTACTTGTTCTAACCTCAGGGTCACTAGCTCTGTTTTTTGAAGGTCCATCAAGTTCTTTCATCTTTCTGAGGTTTGGCCAAAACTTTGCATGCCAGATTTCTGTTCACTAGAGTTCACTGTGAGTAGCACTTTATGTCTTGAGTAAGTTTAAAATCACAGAATGAATTTCTTTAAACATGCATGATGTCATTCCACTATAGCTGCCAAAAGCACTTGGGTATCAAGCCGTAGTAAACACTAATAAAACTAAAAGAAAAAAAGTAGTTTTTTTCTTCAGATGGTCATATGTCATTTTAATAGTCATTTATAGCCTGATTTCTCAACCTGTGGTACGCTAACCCAGGGAGTACGCTCACCAAAAGCAGGTGTTACGGCAAGGGCTGGCAAGGTTATGGCTCCCCAGGAGGCGTCTGGCTGTGCATTAAGGCAGAGTATACACTTTTTAATCGCCCAGCAGGTGCCTGCTCTGCACAAATACAGTGTCTGGGGGGAGGCTGTAACCAGGCCCTGCCGTGATGCTGGGAGCTGGGTAATGACGTTATTATCAATAAGCAGTGTGCGATGGAGCAGAGCAAGAAGACCATTAAGATGACAGCATCCACACTATAACCCAGTGAAAGGATCCCCACTGGACTCTGGAGAAAGGATCCACTTCAGCTCCTCTCCCAAAGGTGAAATACAAATAATACAAAATATTAATTTGTGTGTGTGAGAATGTGTGTCAAATCAGTGTGTGTCTGTCAGTAAGTGTGCGTCAAATCAGTAAGAGTCAATGGAGGCCCGTCCATAGGGGCACTTGGGTCAGCGCCCTACCAATGTTTATGTGAGGAAAAGATCTATTTGCAGTAGTTTAGAAACACTAAGGTGGTAAGCAAAAAATATGGGAAAAATAGTAGCTCTTTAAGTTTGTGACATGTCTCAGTTCTGCAGGGTCCCTCCCTTCTCATTGGTAGCTGTTTGGAGAAGCTTTTTTGAGACCATATAGGCAGGATTTGGAACTGACATTTTTGCACATGCCTAGTGTCCTTTAAGAAGGAATTTCAGTAATTTCTACTGAGTTGCCATTTGGGCAGCAGAGCCAGCTAGCCGTAAGTGGAGGCATGTCATTGGTCTCTCTATTCAGGGGCCATTATTGGGTTACAGTGTTCACAGGAGAGAGAAGCAGGAAGCCGACTTGGAAGAAGCACAGAGCGACCACAACATCAACAGCTCCTGTCCCCTGCCAAATGTAAGTATATAATAATATCTTCTAGTCTCCACCAATAGCCCTAGTGACTGTGGGCTGATTAAGCAAGAGCATTTACTCATGTATTTAATTAATATATAAAGCCAGAGACACCCAAGGGTAACAAGGGGTGGTGGACATTTGTGGCACAGAGTGACTTTGCAAAACAATGCCATTTCTGTGAAACTGTAATCTTCAAGTTTGAGAACTCTACTCTAGAGGCTGTCATGACAGACGCACTTTCTTCCTCGAATATCTTCACATTTTGCATCATTACATGCAGCACCATAACACTGAAGCCATGAAGGCTTTTCATAGAGGAGCATTGGTTGCTGCGTCACCCGGTTGTTAGTAGCCAGCCCTGTTGCTAATAAGTGCAGCCTATTTAAGCAGCAAGTCCCAGTACCTCCTTGCCCTTGCGTGGTTTCCTGTTTCCCATAAGACTTCCTGTTTCCTGACTTCTGGCCTTGTTCCTGACTCCGCTGCTCTCCGTTTTCCTGATCCCGGCTCGTCTGACTAGCTGCTCTGGTGCCTGACCTCTTCTTGCCTTTTGGACTTTGCTTTTTGTTTATTTCATTTTTTGCTATTTTTTAATGAAGGTGTTTTGCATCTACATTCTGTCTCTGTCTAGTTCCTGGTCCCTAACAATGTGGCAATATGTTGTGGAGCTCCAAGACATACCATCAATCTCCGCCTAAATCCCCTTGGAGCTGAAGAAGCAGGTCAATATACCAAGACACTTTCCCCCAGTAAATGAACAACACACAGTTCTGGGGGTCAAGTGATTTTACTAGGCATAGCACACATAGAAAACCCCCAACAGCCTCATTTACAGACAATAGAGTACATATATTACTATAGTACAAGGGAGGGTGGGGTCAGACAATAGCAAGGGCTGATGGGAGATTGAGGAGGGACAAAGCAGCTAGTTTAAACTGGTCTGGCAGTGTCCCTTGGACCATGCCCTGCTGGGGAAACAATAGGACAGGAAAAAGGGGGAGGGGGAGAGGCACAGACAAGCAATACATTCAACATACCCTGCACCAACAATGGGCACAGAGTGACCAAAATACAAAAGGAATCTGGGGATTCACACATAGTTGGTTCGGTAAATGAATGGGGGGTGTATGGACAGCCGAACAAAAGGAAATAAAAGTGTAGCTAGAGCATCCATTCCGCTACACAATACCCAGAGACTATCACATCAGGAAGAAGGAACATGAGAAGGTGGAGAAATATCAAGGACTGAAAGAACTAGAAAGGATGTGGAAAGTGAAGGCAGTAGTAGTCCCAGTTGTGATAGGAGCACTCGGGGCTGTGACTCCCTAGCTGGGGGAGTGGCTTTAACAGATTCCAGGTGGGGAATCTGAGGTTGCTGTCCAGAAAAGTGCAGTTCTAGGAACAGCTAAGATACTGCACAGAACCCTCAAACTCCCAGGCCTCTGGTAGAGGACCAGAGAATGAGGAATAAACATACCACCCAGAAGGGGTGAGAATTTTTTATTTTATTTAATAATATTATATATATATTTGTGGTTGAGGACAAAAAGCCGTAATAGTGCAAAGTCAGTTGTGGTGTGCTGAAACCGATGTTCGGATAGGCCTGTAAATAAAGAGGGCCCACCAGGTAATGCTATGAAAAGAGAGGGGAGTGGTGGGCTAGATGAATCGAACTTTTGACGGCCCAGGTAAGGGGGCTGCCCTGGTTTGTTTGTTTTTTCCTTTTTTTGTGATAATATTGATCATAGTGTGTTCGTACATTAGTAGATCTCTGTATATACATTGCATTTCAGGTTAAACATACTATAAATGTTTTTGTAGCATCTAATAGAATCACAGTATAAAGCTAAGCTTTATTTATCTACATTACAGCTATGACAGTAGACCCAAAAGCAGGAAATGTAAACACTGTTTTCTAGATTTACTATATGATATTTTAATATAATTACTTCTCATCCATAAAATAATGATTCCTGTTATGGTAGTAAAGAAACACTTGAATTGAACTTTTAAGCCACACAAAATAATTTAAGGCACACAAAATAATAATAATAAAAAAAATACCTATAGACAGAAGACAATACTCAAGTATTGTGGTTTTTTTTTTTTTTTTAATTTTTCACACTATGCTCTCTTCTTCTGCAGCACTTGTGAAACGCACACAAATAGACAATTGTATCTGGTGTTCCATGGGGGCCGAATGCTGTGATAGACTAACAATGAATGGTATGTGTGCAGCACAGAAGGAACTTTCAGCACTGTTAGAGAAGCTTTTCATGGCTATCAGAATTAATACACTGCTAAAACCAACTGGTGAGCATCACTCCAAGGGAATGAAGATCACGGGCTATTATTTCAGCTATTGATGTCATTAGGAGAACTTTCCAGAAAAAGAATATAAACCTCTGTTATCTGGGTCACCCTACACAGAATGGTGTTGTTAAAGAGCACAGTAGAGTGATTCTATTCCAGATAAGAATTAGTGAAGGAAAAATATACTGCAGTAATTGTGTCTGCATGGTGTCAGACAAATCAGAAATGTATAGATCAAACTCTGCTTAGTTCTAAAGATTAAAGGAACACTACGGGCACTGTAGCAACTTCAACAAAATAAGGTTGTTATGGTGCCAGGAGATCTCTGGCGCTGGCTTACCTTTAGGGGTTAAACCGTTCACGAGCGGCTTGTCCCTTAAGTCTCCTCTCCAACGCCAGATTGCTCTGCCTCATTTAAAATATGTACGTTTCACAAGCCTTTTTATGAATGGGGAGCCATTGGCTGGCTGAGAGTGTCAGTTGACCATACTAAGCCAATCTAGGGCACTCCTGCCAGTGGCTGTCCTAGGTTTCCGTTTTGCAGCTTTTCAGTAAGCTGATGTTGGAGGGGGCTGAGTGATCAGGCGCTGGAGAGAGACTTTGGGGTTACACAGTTCGTAAACAGTTTGTCCCCTAAAGGCAAGCCAGTGCCAGGGACCACCTGGCACCGTGAAGTTGTTACGGTGCCCAAAGGGTCCCTTTAAAACTTATAATGTACACTTACCCACAAACATCTCACAGTGCTCTTAGCTTAATCTCAGAATACTGTGTGTGACTGCATGTCAGCATTCTGAGATTAAGCCAGACAGGATGTCCGTATACATACACAGTGCTCTGGAACTGCGCTGCCTCTGACTAGACACCAGGGATGTCCTAAAAATGCCATCTGGGTCTTTGGGTAAGTGCAGGGGATGCCAGGCATCTGGGTTTAGATCAAGTGCTGGGGATGCCATATCGGTGCCTGAGCAAGTTGATGGGGGCAGAGGTGGCACAGAGATGGGAATGATGGTGCTGGCAGGTTGTTTTGGGAGCACAAGTGGCACTGGCACATGGAGGCTTTTTGGAGGCTCATATAGCTCATTGGAATGATGTACAAATTTTATGAATTTAGCTTTATATAAAGGGTTTATGCATTTACTGCCCTTTGGTATGATAAACCAAAATGATGTGTTTACTATTCATTGACATGGTATACCTAGTTTAAGCATTTACTTTCCCTTGCTGGGAAAGCCTTCCAAATCCATATTACTAAATACTTGCCTGCTAGGGGAGTTTTTCATTATTGATTAGTGATGTCCAAGTGTCAAGTGGGCAGAACAATTGCTCTCTAACCACGTTTCACATCTAAATACTCAAGTGCATAGCACTTTAATTCTTTCTATTCACTTATCCTGTATGTCGATTGACTCATCCTATTTTGTTTGTTTACTTGTGTCTATTCCTGATGTTAACAGGTAGGTTGGTAAAATTGCACTGTGGGCCACTAAATTGTTTTTGCCCCCCAGGCTTTAATCCATCCTTTTAAGACTGCATCCAAAGCCCATCCACCTTTTAAATACTGCAGTTCTATATTTCTTAACTCTAATTCTTCTCTTCATTACCTATCACCCCTCATGCCCAATTATGCATGTCTCCTTCTAGCCCCAAACTTCTCCTAACCCCATTGTGTCTCACATTATTTAATCATTTTCCAGTTCCCCTTAACCCTACTCCTCATTTTGGTAGTATGGCCAGTAGGAATTGACTACTGAAGCCTCATTGTGCCGCTTTGATTACCCGCTACTTGATACAAAAAGATAACATCTCTATTATCCTGCCACCTAAAGAGGCTCACATCTGAGGTTTAACTCCCTAAAGCCACCCCTAACAACGCCTCTGCTCAGATTGCTTGGATACAGGGGACACCTTTCCCCAGCGGCGGAACTCCTACTGGTGCAGCCAGTGCGGGGCCCAGGCGCTAAGGGGGCTCATTTGGTGGCACATACAGCAAGGGCCACCCAATGGCAATGTGTCATCAGGGGCCAGGTCAGCACTGCAGCCCTTTAATAGTGTGACTGAGCCCCCTGTGATGATGTTAGCGCTGGATGTTAGCGATGTTAGCGGGTCACTTCCTCCCAGCTAAGAGACTAAAAGATTGGGCCAAACCTCAGGGAGGCAGAGAGGGAGCGGTCAGAACCTCTGACTCCCAACAGCCTTAGGCGGGCCCACTGGGCCCCAGGTAAGCCCAACTCCTGCACCCTACAGGTAGAAAACGGGAGTTTGGCTTAAAATGTGTAAATTTTGCATGCATGTCTGTATGTGTTTATCTATCTGTGTGTGTCTGTGTATCTACATGTGTGTCTGTATGTGTGTCTATGTATCTTTTTGTCTATGTATCTGCATGTGTGTGCATGTGTGTGTCTGTATGTGTATCTCTTTGTCTGTGTTTCTGTTTGTGTGTCTGTGTATCTGCATGTGTGTCTGTTTGCGCCCCTGTGTATCTGTGTGTGTCTGTGAATCTGTATGTGTTTCTGTGTTTGTATCTGTTTAAGTGTCATTCTGTCTGTGTCTGTGTATCTGCATGTATGTTATTGTGTGTGTATCTGCATGTGTGTAATTGTGTGTATCTGTATGTGTGTTATTATGTGTATCTGCATGTGTGTCAGTGTTTGTGTCTGTTTATCTGTATGTGTGTTAGTGTATGTCTATGTATCTGTATTTGTGAATCTGTGCATCTGTGTATCTATATGTGTGTCAGTGTGTATCTGGATGCGAGTCAATGTGTGTTGCAATGTTTTCATTGCAGGGTTAAAGACATCTCTAGTGGCAATCTTCCTGACGACCCCTAGAGGCGCTTTCTCTGTGAGAATTGAGTCAAAGTTGGTTCTCAACCAAATGCTGCTCATAGAGAGCTTTTGATGGGCGCAGCGTAGGGCGTCATCGCACACATGCACTTGCTTCCCTATCATTAGGATAGATGATATCAGCCCAGGAGATGAGGCAACCAAGGTAAGACTAGCTCACCACGGGATATGAGGTAAGAAAATATTTTTTAACCCTTGTAGATAGAGGATCAATAATACAATTAGGGAGAAGAACATTATAGCATTAGAAACACATGTTCATATTCCTAATGCTATAGTGTTACTATAAAGTAAGACAGCACCTAGGGACTCAAGCCTACAAAACAATTTCACTGAGATTTATTTCTATTGAGGAAAGTGAGTCCATTTAAATAAAAGAAAGATGTTTTGCGGCCTCAACCCCCTTATCCACTCTCTCTGTTTTCAGAAGACATCTTCCTGATTGCAAGGTAAACATTGTAACTCATTTAAAGACAGATCTGTTTGAGTTGGCTGCTAACTAGACTCTGCCTCACAGCCAATCACTATCCCAGACATCCCGACATGCAGATATCTTTTTCAGGGAGGTGGCAGCTCCCCCTTACCCTGCCCACACACACACATGGATCCCCACACACAACATATTATGACTATTTACACACACTATTAACACACAGACACATGCACACACCTTGACACACAGATACACACACTGGCATATACCCAACTTGACACACATATACACGCACTGGCATATAAAGACAACTTGACACACAGATACATGCACTGGCACATGCACACACTAGCACATTCACACTGACATAGAGATACACACTGGCACATACACACAAATATACACACTGACACACATATACACACACACTTAGAAACACACAACGGCACATAAACCCACTGACACATGCACACACTAGCACATACACATATTTACAGATACACACTGACACAGAGATACACGCTGGCACATACACAATATAAACATTGAGACACAAATACACATATTTGCACATACACACAGATGTCCACACTGACACACAGATACACACTGGCACATACACAGATTCACACATATACACAGATACACACTGGCACATACATACAAATACACACACTGGCAGATACATACCCTGACACAGAGATGCCACACTGGCAAATACACATAGATACACACTGACACACAATCTGACATACATTTCAGCCACCTGTTAGCTTACCTTTTGGGATCTGGGCTGACACTGATGGGAGTCAGCATGTAGCTGCTCACTCCAGCCTCTCCATGCTGCCTGTGGTGCTGCCTCCTCCACCCTCCTACGCGGCTGTCTTTTTAGCTGGGAGGACCTGGTATGGGTCAGGCTCTTAAAGGGCCAGGCACCCGACCGGGCCCCTGTTCAGGAAGAATACCCATTATTGAGGTTATTTTAACATGCATAATATCCTTGAAATCAAACACACACAATCTGACATGCATTATATGTCAGATTGTGTGAGTGATTTCTGGGATATTACACGTGTTATGCGGGTGTCAGGGAGCCATATTAAATATGCAGGAGTCTCCTGGACCTACTGGGAGACTTGGGATGTCTGCTATCCTCTTATTAACTATATAGTATTACTAATCTATGCTAAGGGATAATAAGACAAATAATTAGTATAGTGATTAGATGTGGGCTCGAGTCATGTCAACAGCTAAGTGAATACGGATCTCTCATTGGCTAAACTATGTACTCTAATAAGGAAGTTGATTGGAGAAAGACGGGACATGTATAAAAGGGGAAGAGTTACACTGCAAAATTAAAGGGACACTATAGTCACCAGAACAACTACAGCTTATTGAATTTGTTCTGGTGAGTAGAATCATTGCCTTCAGGCTTTTTGCTGTAAACACTGTCTTTTCAGAGAAAATGCAGTGTTTACATTACAGCCTAGTGATAACTTCACTGGCCACTCCTCAGATGGCTGTTAGAGATCCTTCCTGGGTCATGGCTGCCTAAAATGCATCCAAACATTCAGTATCTCCTCCCTCTTCAAGCAGACACTGAACTTTCCTCATAGAGATTCATTGATTCAATTCATCTCTATGAGGAGATGCTGATTGGCCAGGGCTGTGTTTGAATTGTGCTGGCTCTGCCCCTGATCTGCCTCCTTGTCAGGCTCAGCCAATCCTATGGGGAAGCACTGTGATTGGATCAGGCCACCACTTCTGATGATGTCAGCAGACAGCTTGCTATTCTGAGGCAAACAGCATGCAGCGTTACAGCTTCAGGCTTGAATACAAGTAAGATTTTGCTATATTTAGGGAGGCATGAGTGGCCCAGGGTGGCTAGATGGTGGTTTTAACCCTATAGGGTCAGGAATACATGTTTGTGTTCTGAATGTGGAGAAAAATACAGCGTGAATATGATACCAAAATGTATCAAATGGTCGATATGTTGGGGCCTGGAGTGTCCTTTTATTATATTTTGATGGCTAATGGCTGGTAATAAAGAAATAAAGAAGGTTGTAAAATACTGAGCTTCATAGTCAGACTGCATAGACTATGAATAAGTTGAAATGATTTGTGATTCCAGGAGTCAAAAATATTTATTCATGACTATAAGTTTATAACAGTGGATAACAAAACACATTTACAAAATCAATTATACTCTGTAGCATTCACTATGACAAATGCTGGCAAGGTGCTAAGATACGGAGTCGGAGATAATAAATGGATTTAAGCCACATAGGATCCTCATACAACTTCATGTACTCCAGGTTAAAGGTAACAACAGTTGTGGTTCTTTCCTATAGTAAATGATAAAAAATAAAATACAGTTAAAATATATTTGCTGCTAGAATTGAAAAAAAGTTCATGTGAATATTGTTTGGCCAAGTTATCAAGCCTGCAGCATTTTACAATATTATTCATTTTACAGACTCACGGCAAAGTATGGGAAATATGGTATATTGTCATTTTTGTAATATTCATTCATACTTAAATTTGACTTCCTGTTGTGTCTTAAAGCAGCCTCCTACTCAGGAAGCAAAAAGAGATCCAATATCAGGCCCACTTAATTTGTTGCACATGTGCACACCATGTAATGTCATTTGGCAATTTGTATGGTTTAATATTCAGCAGCAGATTCAGTTTGGTGATTTTCGATATATTAAACATTTAATAATATTAAATATATTGCCACACATGCTGAGACTGATTTAAGGGACATGGGCATGAACAAAAATGGTCCCACTTGTAATTACAATCAAATTGATCAATGTTTCAATTTAAATACACAAAGTCTGTTTAGTTTTGGTAACATTAGTATTTCCTTACAAATAAAAGCATTTTTGCTGATAGATATACAGCTGGATTTCAGGTAAATGGGCATTTCAGGCACTTATATAAGGTTTCCATATTTTTGGTGCAAGGTGTAAGATAGGTTACAGTTAGTTATTCTAGGTGAGCTGTAGGCAAGCTTTGGCACTCCAGATATTATGGACTACATCTCCCCTGATGCTTTGCCAGCATTATAGCTGTAAGAACACTATGGGTGTAGTCCACAACATCTGAAGTTGCGAAGGTTACCTACCTCTGTTCTAGATTTCTAGGTGCATTATTTTTTTAAATATATATTTTTAAATCGTTTTTCACACTTTCCCACACCCACAACCTACAGTTATCTATTTTTTTTTGCCTTCTCACAGTAGAAATCTCACAAACTGTACTACAGTTCCCAGAAGCCCTTGCTTCGCCCACAAGGCACAGATAACTGGATAATCCCAGCAGTGAGGCTAATGGTTAACCAAGTCTCTTGCTGATTCGGTGAGAACTCCCTGCAGACACTGCAAATATATGGACTTCAAATGCACTTTGTTTTTTTATTATTTAATTCTCCTGCATTTGGTCTTTAAAATTCCTCGGTGGATCCTCTCTGGTTCACTGTATTAACTGGGAACTGAATGTTAACTGAATTGAGTCAAATCCCTTCTATTTTCAAATGGATTTGCCGTGAGATTCATTTGAAAAGATTTCACCCAAATTGCATTAAAGGGACACTATAGTCATCTGAACAACTTCAGCTTAATGAGGTTGTTCAGGTGAGAACTATAGCTACCCGGAGCCTTTTTCTTGTAAGCACTGTATTTTCTGAGAAAATGCAGTGTTTACATTGGAAGCTTGGAACACCTCTTGTTGCAGTCAATCAGACGGCCACCAGAGGAACTTCCGAGTTCAGAGGCCCTAAAAAGGCCTCATTCACTTCTGACGTATTCACGCATGGGTGAATACTTCAGACGGGCTATCAGCACACAAAGCACTGTGAACGCGCTTTGTGTGCTGAGGCTGTCAGCACTGCTGTGGGAGTGGCTTCAGCTGACAGCTGAAGACCAAAGAGGAGGACCCACAGGGACTCTTTCTGGCCACAATAGTGGTTGAAGGGGGGGGGGGAGGAGACCTACTCTCCTTCCCCCCCCCTGGCCGGCGGGTGGGGGCCATGAAGATAATGAGGGGGGGGACCTACTGTCCTCCCCCTCTCTGGCCCCCACCCCTGAGCGGTGGGTGGGGGCCCTAAAATTAAAAATAAGGGGGGGACCTACTGTCCCCCCCGGCCCCCACCCCTGAGCGGTGGGTGGGGGCCCTAAAATTGACAATAAGGGGGTACCTACTGTCCCCCCCGGCCCCCACCCCTGAGCGGTGGGTGGGGGCCCTAAAATTAAAAATAAGGGGGGGACCTACTGTCCCCCCCCCTGGCCCCCACCCATGAGCGGTGGGTGGGGGACCTAAAATTAACAATAAGGGGGGACCTACTGTCCCCCCCCGGCTCCCACCCCTGTGCGGCGGGTGGGGGCCCTAAAAATAACAATAAGGGGGGGACCTATTGTCCCCCCCCGGCCCCCACCCCTGAGCGGTGGGTGGGGGCCCTAAAATTAAAAATAAGGAGGGACCTACTGTCCCCCCCTGACCCCCACCCCTGAGCGGTGGGTGGGGGCCCTAAAATTAAAAATAAGGGGGGACCTATTGTCCCCCCCGGCCCCCACCCCTGAGGGGTGGGTGGGGGCCCTAAATACAAAGGTGGGGGGACCCTAGTCACCCCTCCCCCCCAAAAAAATATCTCCCTACCTACCCCCCTCACCCTTAAAAATAATGAGGGGGGGACTTTTAACTAAAAACCTGTAAAGAAAAAAAAAAAGAGATAAAAACAACTTACCATTCAATGTTTTCTTTCTTCTAAAATTTTCTTTCTTCAGCCCCCAAAAAGGGCAAAAAAAATCCATAATAACCGACGCAATAAAAAAAAAAAAAAAAAATGAGCGCAAAAAACAAACAAACATGTTCACCCATGGAGGGCTCCGCGCAGACTGAGCTCTGCAGGGTGGGGGAAGGCTTATAAAGCCTTGCCACGCCCTGCAATTAGGCTAAGAACACTCTGATTGGCTGGTTTAAGCCAATCAGAGTGCTCTTTGTCATTTTACACAGGATGGGAAAATTTCAAAGAACTTTCCCACGCTGTGTAAAATGACACAGAGCACTGTGATTGGATGGATTTCAAGCCATCCAATCACAGTGCTCTGTGTCATTTTACACAGCGTGGGAAAGTTCAATTTTCCCACGCTGTGTAAAATGACACAGAGCACTGTGATTGGATGGATTTAAAGCCATCCAATCACAGTGCTCTGTGTCATTTTACAAAGCGTGGGAAAGTTAAATTTTCCCACGCTGTGTAAAATGACACAGAGCACTGTGATTGGATGGATTTCAAGCGAGCTCAGTCTGCGCGGAGGCCTCCATGGGTGAAGATGGCATTTATTTATTTTTGCGCTCGTTTTTTATTTTTTTAAATTGCGTCAGTTATTATGGCTTTTTATTTGGCCTTTTTTGGGGCTGAAGAAAGAAAATTTTAGAAGAAAGAAAACATCGAATGGTAAGTTGTTTTTATCTCTTTTTTTTTTTACAGGTTTTTAGTTAAAGGTCCCCCCCTCATTATTTTTAGGGTGAGGGGGGTAGGTAGGGAGGGGGGGAGGGGTGACTAGGCCCCCCCCTTTGTATTTAGGGCCCCCATCCACCGCTCAGGGGTGGGGGCCGGGGGGGACAATAGGTCCCCCCCTTATTGTTAGTTTTAGGGCCCCCACCCACCGCTCAGGGGTGGGGGCCGGGGGGGACAGTAGGTCCACCCTTATTGTTAATTTTAGGGCAACCACCCACCGCTCAGGGGTGGGGGCCGGGGGGGGACAGTAGGTCCCCCCTTATTGTTAATGTTAGGGCCCCCACCCACCGCTCAGGGGTGGGGGCGGGGGGGGGGAAATAGGTCCCCCCCTTATTGTTAATTTTAGGGCCCCCACCCACCGCTCAGGGGTGGGGCCTGGGGGGGACAGTAGGTTCCCCCTTATTGTTTATTTTAGGGCCCCCACCCACCGCTCAGGGGTGGGGGCCGGGGGGGACAGTAGGTCCCCCCCTTATTGTTAATTTTAGGGCCCCCACCCACTGCTCAGGGGTGGGGGCCGGGGGGGACAGTAGGTCCCCCCTTATTGTTAATTTTAGGGCCCCCACCCACCGCTCAGGGGTGGGGGCCGGGGGGGGACAGTAGGTCCCCCCTTATTGTTAGTTTTAGGGCCCCCACCCACCGCTCAGGGGTGGGGGCCGGGGGGGACAGTAGGTCCCCCCTTATTGTTAATTTTAGGGCCCCCACCCACCGCTCAGGGGTGGGGGCCGGGGGGGGACAGTAGGTCCCCCCTTATTGTTAATTTTAGGGCCCCCACCCACCGCTCAGGGGTGGGGGCTGGGGGGGACAGTAGGTCCCTCCTTATTGTTAATTTTAGGGCCCCCACCCACCGCTCAGGGGTGGGGGCCGGGGGGGGGAAGTAGGTCCCCCCCTTATTGTTAATTTTAGGGCCCCCACCCACCGCTCAGGGGTGGGGGCCGGGGGGACAGTAGGTCCCCTCCTTATTGTTAATTTTAGGGCCCCCACCCACCGCTCAGGGGTGGGGGACGGTGGGGGGGACAGTAGGTCCCCCCCTTATTGATAGTTTTAGGGCCCCCACCCACCGCTCAGGGGTGGGGGCCGGGGGGAGGGACAGTAGGTCCCCCCTTATTGTTAATTTTAGGGCCCCCACCCACCGCTCAGGGGTGGGGGCCGGGGGGACAGTAGGTCCCCCCCTTATTGTTAATTTTAGGGCCCCCACCCACTGCCCAGGGGTGGGGGCCGGGGGGGACAGTAGGTCCCCCCCTTATTGTTAATTTTAGGGCCCCCACCCACCGCCCAGGGGTGGGGGCCAGAGGGGGACAGTAGGTCCCCCCCTTATTGTTAATTTTAGGGCCCCCACCCACCGCTCATGGGTGGGGGCCGGGGAGGACAGTAGGTCCCCCCCTTATTGGATGATATGGATGATGGGAGTGGATGGATGATATGGATGATGGGAGTGGATGGATTTGTGGATGGATGTGGATGATGGGAGTGAATGAATGATATGGATGATGGGAGTGGATGGATTTGGGGATGTATTTGGATGAAAGGAATAGATAGAAATAGATAGATATGGATAGATAGAAAGAAATAGATAGATAGAAAGAATTAGATAGATAGAAATAGATAGAAAGAATTGGGTAGATAGAAAGGAATAGATAGATAGAAAGAAATAGATATAGATAAATAGAAAGAAGTAGAAATAGAGTGTGTATGTGTTTAACAATATTTATTTAAAGTGTGTGTGTATGTTTAACAATATGTGTGTGTTTGTATGCAAACACTATATATAGAGGAATCTCTATATATAGTGTTTGCATGCAAAGTTTGGAGTAGGAGGGGGCGGGTATAGAAAGCGAGCTGAGCTGTCAGTCAGACAGCTCAGCTCGCGAACGCGCATTCTGCGCCCATGCGCGGTAAAGCGCTGAGTGTCTTCATAGGGCGGCAGTCAATGCCGCTCTATGAAGAACGCGATTGGTGCAGCGCGAAGCCGCGCATGCGCACCACATCGCAATGACACTTCTCTCAGAGTCATTTTTACGAAAAAGGGGGCGCGGCATGGCTGGGAGCTCGGCGCTGGAATGGAGGTAAGTTTTTAATATAAAAACGCTCCGAAAATTATTTTCATAAAATGAAAGTTCATATAAAAGCAAGAAGGAAGGCTGGGGGACCTGTCTTTCTTGCTTTTATATGTTGACTATAGAGTCCCTTTAAATTGCAGGTAAATTCGAAGTGGATTTCCCTACAACAAACAAATAAAAAGATGATACTAATGTAAGAGGCAGATTTGGGGAAGATTTCGGGTTGGGATATTCTTAGAGTTTTTAAATTGGTCTGGGCTAGTATTAGGGTTTTTAGGTGCAATTTCCCCTGGTCTGTTTGAGAAAAATTGGAACAACCGACTTAAGCCAATTCAGTTGCAATTTGGTTGTTTGTGAATAGACAAACTTGCCTTTTGTAAATAGCTCAATAGCTTAAAACAGCTGAACTGTGGCAACCAAGTACCATTTGGCTGGTTTTCATTTACCGTTTATTGAATAGACCTTACAGAATATCTTGGTTATCTCAACAGCCTTAAATGTGGACTCCTGCATCTGCTCATATATCCTTTTTTGAGAAATGATGTTGCAGGGAATTTATGTTAAAGGTTTATTTCTATTATTTGTAACTCTCTGACAGCCATGCAAGTAGAAATTAACAATGTATCAACATCTGTTATCCAGCAGCAAAATATGAAAACATTTTGCAATATTGTGAAAAATCTGGAGCTAATTTCACAAATTCATCAGTTGCAATAGTTACGCATATTTCCAGAACCAAAGAAATACATTATTGTCAACATTAACCCATATAGAAAATGACACAGTTAATGGACAGCGTCTAAGAGAAGCTCAAGAGATTCCAGTTGGTAGGATCCTACCAGTAGAAAAATTCCACGAGTGCGATTACACAACTTTGAGCCATAGTGTAAGGGACAAAATAGGGAAAAAGTGGAGAGTAACCCCTAGGCTGGGTGGGGGAGAGAGAGGGGAGGAGAAAAAAAAAATATGAAAGGAGTGAAGAAATGAAAATAGGTAGGGTAGGAATAGATAGAGCACATAAACCCGAGGAAGAGGCAGAGCACCGGCCGTGCGAAGAATCTAATTCAGGCCAATTAATTATGCCTATGGAAATAAGCCCTATTGCCTAGATTCCATACATATAAACTAGGAATAGTCTGTGCAATAGTGGATGATAAGTAATTTAACCAATGGAACCAGTGCATAATAGAACACTGTGTTCCTGCCTGTGTCACAGCAAATGCACCTTTAAATGGCCTGATCTCCTCTACCATGGTATTCAGATTATTTTTTTTTTTAAATCGGCGCACAAGATATGGGATTCCTGTGTGTGTACAGTCAGGCTAAACAAAAAACTAATAACTCACACAGCTATGTTGCAATGCTGTTGCCCATCCCATGTGTTCCCTATTAAGGGTTAATAAGCATGCAGGGGTGGATGTAAAAAATACCCCTCTCTGTCTCATTAGAGATATCTTTGCCAGAAGCTCAAGGAAGCAGGCTGAAGGGTCAGTGTAGGACCCGCTTTAGGGGGGTCTGCCTTGATGTTGGCAGGTGGGCATTCCCTCCAATGGCCATTGGAGCCACTAAATGACCTCCATTTGTTTAATTTGTTTAAAAATACATAGCAGGCCTGGACTGGTCATTGGGCCGACACTGTCTGAGTGGGAGGCAGAGGGGCACCTGGGGAGCGCTAGCAAGCAACTCCGCTGGGTTCCTCTCGCGAGGTTGGAGCTTTGCCACGGTTACCATGGCAACACTCCGATCTCACGACAGTCAACTCACCAATATGACCACCAGGGATTCACCTCCACTACGACCAACAGGGATTCACCTCCACTACGACCACCAGGGATTCAAGGGATTCACCTCTATGTCCCCCCTCCCAGGCAAAGGTAAAAAGGAAGGGGGATATAAAGTAAAAAAAAATGTTTTTAAATAAAAAAAAACAGATTTAGATTACTTTCATCTTCCCCCCACTGCACACCAAGCACACACACTTCACTCCTGACACACTGCACACTTCACAAAGACACACACAACACCTTTCACACACTGCACCCTTCATACACACTGCACCCTTCACACAGCACCTTTCATACTCACTGCACACTTCACACAGACACACACATACACACAGCACCTTTCATACACACTGCACCCTTCACACAGACACACACATGCACACAGCACCTTTCATACACACTGCACCCTTCACACAGACACACACATACACACAGCACCTTTCATACACACTGCACACTTCACACAGACACACACATACACACAGCACCTTTCATGCACACTGCACACTTCACACAGACACACACATACACACAGCACCTTTCATACACACTGCACTCTTCACACAGACACACACATACACACAGCACCTTTCATACATACTGCACCCTTCACACAGACAAACACATACACACAGCACCTTTCATACACACTGCATCCTCCAGAAAGACACACACAGCACATTTCATACACACTGCACCCTTCACCTTTCATACACACACTGCACCGTTCATACACACTGTGCCTTTCATACACACTGCACCTTTAATACACACTGCACCTTTCACACACATACTGCACTCCACACACACACACACACACACACACACTGCAACCTTCACACACAGTGCACCCCTCACACACATACACACACACACACACACACATTGCATCCTTCAAGACCATTGAACCAACATGCTTTGAGAGGGGGTGTGATTGTCGTTGGTGATGACAAAACACCCCCTCTCTGGCACCACCCCCTTCTCAGTGGGCTGCTGTTACTCAAAAATGTCCGGGTCTAATTTCTTTCCCAGTCCGGCCCTGATACATAGGAATTTGGGAAGAGCGCGGGTACGTTTTTTTTCTATGGCTTTCACTGTATGTATTGGGGCTGATGTGTACTATGGTCATTGCTGCCGCCCAAGAGTGTGACATAGTGGTGGGTTTAACACAGTATGGCCATATGGTGGACCTGATTCCCCACATTTGTTTGCTAAGATAGGTGATTTGAAGTAGCCTTGTAAAATTTAAAACTGTATTTTTGTGTGTGTGTGCTGCTCCTTAATCTGTACTTTGTAATCTACAACTTTACCTACTATGTATGTATCAGTTTTGTTATTCAGTAAGGTGAGGATTAAAACTCAGAGTGGATTTCAAATTGAAGGTCAAAGTAGCCAAACTGGAAACATTCTTTAAGTGAGCTATGCTTTCAGTTTGGCTACTGTGATCGTAAAATTGAAATTCCCATAGAATTCACTTCACATTCTCAATTTACTGAATAACCCTATATATATATATATATATATATATATATATATATATATATATATATATATATATATATATCTAAAATTAATATATTCAATTTATAATACCTCTAAATTAAATAGTATATTCTGTAGTGAAATAGTGTCAGATTTTTGGCCTGGTAGAAGATGACAATTTTAGTTTTTGAATAGAATGCAAATTAACCAAGTGCCATGACAACGCTGAAGATTAAGTTGACATAAGATCAAAAAGAAAAAAGCAAGTAAATCCCCAATAATATGTCTCAAATGGAATTCTACACAAATTTATAAAAAATCTGCTCCAGGCAATGCAGCATTAACAGACAGTTTTCCAGAATGCCATGCAAAATATGTAAATCAGCACAGACTGCACACTTCACACAGACACACACATACACACAGCACCTTTCATACACACTGCACACTTCACACAGACACACACATACACACAGCACCTTTCATACACACTGCACTCTTCACACAGACACACACATACACACAGCACCTTTCATACATACTGCACCCTTCACACAGACAAACACATACACACAGCACCTTTCATACACACTGCATCCTCCAGAAAGACACACACAGCACATTTCATACACACTGCACCCTTCACACAGACACACTGCACCTTTCATACACACACTGCACCGTTCATACACACTGTGCCTTTCATACACACTGCACCTTTAATACACACTGCACCTTTCACACACATACTGCACTCCACACACACACACACACACACACACACACACTGCAACCTTCACACACAGTGCACCCCTCACACACATACACACACACACACATTGCATCCTTCAAGACCATTGAACCAACATGCTTTGAGAGGGGGTGTGATTGTCGTTGGTGATGACAAAACACCCCCTCTCTGGCACCAACCCCTTCTCAGTGGGCTGCTGTTACTCAAAAATGTCCGGGTCTAATTTCTTTCCCAGTCCGGACCTGATACATAGGAATTTGGGAAGAGCGCGGGTAAGTTTTTTTTCTATGGCTTTTACTGTATGTATTGGGGCTGATGTGTACTATGGTCATTTGAGGAGAAGAAATGTACATGTTTTTTGTATCTCCACCTATACATACCAGAGGTATGGATTTGTACAATTAATTTTATTTTTCTGAATGCGCACTCACATATTTGTAAAATATAGGTAACCATTCCTCCCAACATCGGCAAGTCTTAGAATCGGAACTCCGGCGGGAGGGGAGTAAAGTGGGCAAATCTTCACTGAAAGAGGGGGGACTGACTAGATAAGGGGGTACTAGGCTGCCTGTCAATCATTTTAGCCAGCCCACTGAGGTCAGAGACACTGCAGGATTCTAGTGCCCTGAACGAGGCACAAGCACTTCTAATGATGCACTCCTGCTATGATTGCTGGGGACAGTTCTCTAGTGTTGGGCCTGTCCCACTGAAATTGGGATTGTTAGGAGCAGAGGCATAACTAGAAACCATCTCTGTGCCCAGCCCTTCCTTGTGTCTCTCCCCCCCCCCCCGTACCTGCCCACCGCATAGACCAGAAGTGCTCTCTCAATTAGTACTTCCTGTAAGACCACCGTACGTCCAGCCTCACTACAGACAGCGGCAGGAGAGGAGCAGCACAGAACCGTTCTCCCCTTCTGTCAGTCACCCTGCGACCGTTCGTCCCGGGTCTGCCTGGCCTGCTGTAGAGTGACGGGCCCGGCTGTGACCCATGCGACCTTGATTGTTATCCCACTGGTAGGGAGGCATGTATAACTATACATGTAGGAACTTAATATTACAAATCCTGACATCCTTGCTTGTTTTACATTTTAAAGTATATATAAACATTTACATTTTAAAGGATATATAAACATACTATGTATGTAGTATATACGTATATGTTTTTTTTATATATTGTTTTTTTACTCACTTATGCTAGTACAGCTCCAGTTGTCTCAAATTTCTTCTTTCTCCCTTCCATTCCACTGAGAGCATCAACATTTTTCCTCCAGTCACCTACTTCGCGTATATCCTTTAAATAGTGGATAGACTGAGTCAATATGTTACATAGAATAGCAAATATATATTTACAAAGCTTTAGTCCAACAATTGGACAAAATGTAATGATCCTTTCAGATCATAAAAAAAAAAAAAACACTATGCCTTGTTACCATAATTATGTCCCTGCCTGCCTACCCAATGCCAAAATGGAATATTTAACATATTAAAGGGACATGCATCACTTTAAGTCAACTGTCTTGTTTAAAAGTTTCAGCTTTGAATGAGACAGTTGCCTCACTCTGCCGGGGGAAAAAAGCAAGGGAATATGTTTTTCTTCATAATTACCAGCTTTTCTTTCTTATTCTTTTCACAGCCACTTTAGGGGGGACACTGATCTAACCAATCGGTGCCCTATCCCTAGGAATGCTGAAAAAGTGCATCTGGCCTATCTGACAGATTTACAGTTGGAAGATCTCTTCAACTTGCAACATCCTGACAATAGTAGAAGTGATGGATTCTGATCAGTGTGACCATGCAGTGCAGGATTTTGTGTTGGGTTTCTCTCTCCTTCTACTGCACAGTGATGCAATGTTTCTGTCATAAGTAGACTGGTATGACACTGAGATGATAGGTAAGAGGGAGGAGAAGGGAAGCCTGAATAAACTCCCCTAACTATAATGCAACTTGACCAAGTTTATAGCAAGTTTATAAATGCAAAAGTTTTTCCTGCTTTATTTTAAGTTTTTTATATTTGTTTAACCCCTTAAGGACCAAACTTCTGGAATAAAAGGGAATCATGACGTGTCAGACATGTCCTGTGTCCTTAACCCCTTAAGGACCAAACTTCTGGAATAAAAGGGAATCATGACATGTCACACACGTCATGTGTCCTTAAGGGGTTAAGGGGTTAAAACTGTTTGCTTGCTGTTTTCGAAAAGTAATTAAGTGATGCATGTCCCTTTAAGCTTCGGCAGCTCCATACAATGTAACTACAAATGTAGTGGTTCATTCTGTCTTGAGATAGGTTCCTGCACAATTTAGGAACACATAACCTAGTAATGACATTAGCTGAGCTATAGAATTTTTAAAAATCTTTTTGTACTATTTTATTTTACATTTTGGTTTTAGTGAATAAATCACATAGACTCAGGTAATGTATGTGGTGATGGTATGTTGCCATTGAATGTAAAAAAAAATGAGCTTCTAGTTGTGGTCATTTGATTCATTTATGTCCCCATAATCAAATAGTTCATTTTTTAATGAAAACATAATAATAAATTGCTTACCTTATCTGCGTCATCTTTTTTGGCTTGTTTGACCTGTTTCAGATTAGCCCTGAGATCCATAGAAACTTTATGTTTAGTGCCCAATAGCGCCCGCATCATGGCATCTGCAGACAGGCGTACTCTCCGGAGAGGTGGACGTTTAAATTTCCCTCGAAGGTCAAAAATCTTTTGATTTAGGTCTTCAATCTGGAAATTTATAACACAATGCATATATTAACCAAACGAGTTGATATACGGTGGATTAAAAGCTCTTTTGTAATATCAAGGAATATGTATAACTATTTAAATAAAATTACTATACAAAAAATTAGCAAATATCACAGTTTTCGACAATTTTGAAACATTGGCTACCTGAAAATGCTACCAAGTTGGACTTATTTTCTAAATGCCGTGACTAATTTAATAAATAGTACTAGCTTGCAGCAGTATGCATAAGTCAGAGGAAGTCAAATAATTTCTCATCAAAGGTACTAAGAAACCATTGTATGATTTATAAAATGATCAGTTTGGGCACCTTAACAACTAAAAGGAGACGTTCAAAATGAGAGGTCCCTAGTGCTGGACCACCTTTTGGGATTAAACCGTTCATCAATGGTTCAACCCCAAAGTCTATGTTCCAGAGCTGGATCTCTCTTCCCCCTGCCAATCCATTTGCTGAAAAGCTTGAAAACTAAAATTATGGCTGCTGAGGACAGGAGCGATTGGCTGACAGTGGTCAGCTGATGTTTTCAGCCAATCAGTGACTCCCCATTCACAAAATGTACGAAATCTGTACACAATCTGATGAAGCAACCTCTTTAGGCAGGGCATTCCAAATCTTTTTTGTTCTTACTGTAAAAAAACCCTTTCCTCTTCCATAGCTGATCTCATTTTTTCACATTTAAATAGGTGACCTCCTATTGTTTGTATTAATGAACAGGTTACCGGAAAGATGTCTGTACTTGTCCTGAAAATACTTGTTTACTGTTATCTTATCCTTTATTAGATGCCCTTTTCTTTCTAACTGAAACAATATCACATTTTCTTCACAACAAAAATCTTGTATTGTCCTTATTAATTCTGTAGCTCCCGGTTGCACAATTTTAGTTCAATAATATCGTTATTTAAAATAAGTGCCTAAATTCTACTGCATATGCAAAGTGAAGTCCTACCACTGATTAATACATCAACTTATATTCTCATCATGTAAATTAATACCCATTTTTATGCCAAGGTATACCCTACTGACCTTTGCAAATGATGACCGACATTGCACATTGCTCTCCACTTCGTTGTCTATATCTATTACTATGTTCTTCCCATTTATTATTTCCCCTAACTCAGTACCATTTAGGCTACAAGTAGTTCGAGTTCAATTCCTCATACTACTGATATTCACTCATCATGTACTTCCTAAAAACAAAAGGAACTGAATAGCTCCTGGAAGTTTGACCACCAGTCTTACAAGGTGGCAACTCTACTGTAGACTCTTGTTTTCATAGTTAAAGGATCACTAAAGGATCACTCGTTTTCCTGGCAGTATACAACACTTAGGTCCCCCCCTCTCTCAGGGCCCCCTCCCTTGGCCCTGAAGGGGATAAAACCCTTTCAGTTACTTTAATACAACGCCGGGCTCCCTCAGCGCTGGTGACCTCTCCTCCCCACCCGACGTCAGCTCCCGAGTGGAGCGGAATGCCCATGCGCGGCAAGAGGCGAGCGCGCATTCAAGAGCCGCGCGCGCATTCAAGCAGTCCATAGGAAAGCATTTCTCAATTTTCCAGCGTCACAGAAGCGCCTCTAGCGGCTGTTAGGAAGACAGCCACTAGAGGCTGGATTAACCCTGCTATGTAAACATAGCAGTTTCTCTGAAACTGCCATGTTTACATCTGAAGGGTAAAACCTGGGGGAACTGGCACCCAGACCACTTCATTGAGCTGAAGTGGTCTGGGTGACTATAGTGTCCCTTTAAGCATTTCCTCATATCGATCAACAGCAAGATCATTTTTGTCCTTTTATTTTTGAATGACAATTACACTTACAATTTTCTATTTTATTATAAATATTGCATATTCCAACTGCCGTATATATGCAAGCTAAACATTTTCAAAGGCATCGTAGCATCAACAAGCACAACCTGAGACTTGGCATTTCATAGATAAGTATTACCTATAACTATTACTATTACTATTGCATCACCAAAAAGAACATTATAATAAATCATTTGACTGTCCTTATTGTAAAAAGCAGACGAGGATGATATACTCAAAGAACTGAGTTTGAGCACCACCATGTGGTTCATCTTCATATTTATTTATTTTATTGTATTTATTGCATTGTTACAATAGAATACAATATTACGAAAATACAATATACAAACAATATATATATAAATTTAATACACAACAGGTTTAATAAATATATTAAACCATGACAGGTGCATTCTGTGCTGAGGTATATTTCCGTAGATCTCTTAAAAGATTTTAGATTGAATGAAGATTTGACTGTGTCCCTGAGGTTATTCCATAATTGCGGTGCTCTGTAGGAAAATGAGGATCGAGCCACTTTATTTTTGTATTGCGGTAAGCTAAATATCGTGCTAGTACTGGATCGGAGGTTATAGGAGGTGGGAACAGCCGGGGAAAGCCTGATTGATCAGGGGTCAGATAATTTGATTGTTGATAATTTTCACATTATTGCGTGTGGACGCATTTTTCCAAGATTTTTGTCTTTACTGGGAGCAATGATATCGGGCGATAGTTAGATACCACCACTTTTATGGATAGGTACAACTTTTGCAGTCTTCCAAAGTTTGGGTATGTATCCTGACACCAGGGATTCATTGATAAGGGTAGTGACAGGTTTAGCAACATTGCTGGGATTTGGTCTGGTCCAAACTGTTTTTTCATTTTTAAATTATTAAGATGTTTATTAACTACACTAACAGGCCTCCCTTTATATGAGGATTTTATTTTTTGGTCTGAAAATGCGTGTAATTTCTTATCTTAGCAACCAGGGTGGTAGCACATCAAACAAAGTAATTATTAAAGGCATTTGCTACATCTAGGGGGTGTTGCAGTGTTTGGTTGTCCATTTTGACAGTGGAGGGTTGGGAGTGGATTGTGGGGGTTTGTATGCTATTTATGATTTTCCAGAAGTTTCTTGTGTTTGATAGGTTGTTGTTCACATTTTCACTGAAATATTGAGCCTTTGCCATTTTTGTTTGTTTTGTGCATGCGTTTTGCCGTTGTCTGTAGGTACAGTGATCATTCATGGAGCCAGTACGCTTGAACTTGGACCACAATGAGTCTCTAAACTGATACATTTGAATGAGGTCAGCTGTAACACAGGGCAGGTGTGTCCTTTTTATTCGCACTTTACGCAGAGGCGCATGCAAATTCCAAACACGCAAGAGCGTGAATTGAAAAAATGCAATTGCAGAGTCTAGATCTGGTATTGGACTTAATCTGTGCCATGGTATGTTCTTGAGATCATTTAAAAAGGATTCAAGATTTAATTTTTTGAAAGACCCTGTGATTATAATCTTGGGAGGGAATTTCGTGGCCTTTATTTTGCGTATGCAGCACACTGGACAGTGGTCACTGAAACTGTTAGGAAGAACGCCAGCCTCCTGGATTCTGTCAGGACAACTGGAGAGAATCCAATCTAGCAAGGTATGGTTCTGGCTTTTAATATAAATGCGAGTAAGGGAGGAAATTAATTGTGTTAGCTGCAAAGTCTTAAACAGCCTACATGATTTATTATTTTTAGGATTCATGCAATCAATATTAAAATCTCCAAAAACCAACAGTTCACTTTTTTGGTTTTGAGCTACAGTTTCACTTAGTAGTTGGGCTATGTCAGAAAGGGAGTGCACCGGAGAGCAAGGTGGGCGGTAGATTCCAGCAACAATGATAGTTTTACTGAAAGGGATCTCAATTGTACCAGAAAGGAAATCAAAGGCAGAAGGGGAGTGTAGCGGAGTAGTAGTATTATCCACGGTATCTCCGCTGGTAGACAGGATGAAGCAGGTAAAATGTAGGTAAAATGCAGGTAGCGTAGTTACAATCATTTTCTCCCAAAAACTAGACGACACATAGCTTGGATGTTAAAACACTGGCATCTCACCAGGCTGAGTCAAACTCTTTAATTATTCCAGCTTCCTTTAAGCACAGACCTCCGCAGGGGGGGGCTGCATTCCACACAATACACTTCCCTTAGTCCCAGGCAGGAGGGGGTTGGGTTACAGATAGCCATCTCCTGCCTTAGGAGATACCAAGCAGTACACAGGAATACACTTTACATCATATTACATTCATGGGGGGTTACACTTTAAGTGGCTGGTTTGGCCACAGATAGGAATAGCAATGCAGAAATAGCAAGATATATACAAGGACATTCTGTAAGTGGCTAGGTTTGCCACAATGCTCCCCCAGAACCAAGCCGGCATACACAGTCTGATCCCAACGGATCGGCTTGGGGATGTCCGGAGGAGTACTCACAGATCACTTTTCAAGTTCAGTTTGTCTGGATAACCCGTCGGCGTTGCCATTTTGCTTCCCAGGGCGGTAGTGGATGGTAAAGTCAAAAGACTGCAGCGCCAAACTCCAGCGCAGCAGCCTGGCATTGTCTCCTGACACCCGGTTCAGCCACACCAACGGGTTGTGATCTGTGAGTAGCGAGAATGGTTTTCCGTACAAATAGGGCTGCAGCTTCGTGAGGGCCCACACCACGGCCAGGCATCAGAGACTGTCTTATCATTGAGCCTTCGATAGTCTACGCAGAAGCGGGTAGTTCCATCCCGCTTCGGGACCATAACTACTGGGGGGGCCCATGGGCTATCAGAAGGTTCTATAACCCCCAATTGTAACATTTCCTCGATCTCCTTACACATATTCTCTTTTACAGACTCAGGGATGCGGTAAGGAGGTTGGCGGAGGGGTGTCTGCCCTGGGGTTTCTACATGGTGCGTGGCTAATGGACCAGGGAGGTTAGAAAAGCTTTGGGCCTGGGCCCGCTCCTGGGTACTCAAGCGCTCTCCTAGCTGTACTGCTTCCCGATCCTCATTTTGGCCTTCTTTCTCTAGGAGGTCTGGGAGGGGCAAATTATCAAAATCCTCTGCGGCAGTGGCACAAATCGCAGTCACCTCCTCTGTGCGCTCGTGGTAAGGCTTCAGCATGTTCACATGGAGCATGCGTCTGCCCCCTGCTCCAGCGCACGGGCCAATTACATAGGTAGTATCGCAGATTTGCTCTACCACCTTGAATGGGCCCTGCCAGGAGGCCTGCAGCTTGTCATTAGGGACGGGTCGTAGGATTAGCACCTTCTGCCCGACCTGAAAGCTGCGGTCCCTGGCCCCCCTATCATACCATCTGCGCTGTCTTTGCTGGGCCGCTTGGAGGTTGGTACGTACGGTCTGGGTCAAAGTCTCCAAGCATTCCCGGAACTCCAGCACATAGGGTACAATAGGGGTACCATTAGTGGTCACTCCCCCCTCCCAGTGCTCTCTGATTAAATCTAGGGGGCCCCTCACCCTCCTTCCGAACAACAATTCAAAGGGAGAGAACCCAGTGGATTCTTGGGGAACTTCCCTATAGGCGAACAGCAAGTGGGGTAAAAACCTCTCCCAGTCCTTCTGTGTGTCTATGAACGTCTGGATCATCTGCTTAAGTGTTCTATTTAACCGTTCACAGAGACCGTTGGACTGAGGGTGGTAGGGCGAGTTAAGGCTAGATTTTACCCCACAGACCTTCCAGAGCTGGTGGGCGACCTCTGCAGTGAATTGGGTACCCCTAGCCGAAATAATCTCCCGTGGAAATCCCATGCGGGAGAAAATTTGCATAAGGGCATCCGCTACGGTCTCTGCATGTACATTCGTTAGAGCCACCGCCTCAGGGTATCTGGTGGCGTAGTCCACTACAGTCAAGATGTACTTCTTGCCAGAGGGACTGGGCTTTTTCAGGGGTCCGATTATGTCTACCGCTACTCTACTAAAGGGCTCTTCTATTATGGGCAGGGAATGGAGTTTGGCTTTGTAGCGGTCTCCCCTCTTCCCTACCCTCTGGCAGGTATCACAGGTGTTACAGTATTGCCTAATATCCTTGGAGATACCTGGCCAGAAGAAGTTCTGCGTCAGCCGATGTTTAGTACGGCTGATCCCTAAATGACCGGATAAGGGTATGTCGTGCGCTATGCGCAGTAACTCCTGTCTATACTTTTGAGGCACAATTAACTGCTTTATGGGTATGGGAATAGACCCGGCTACTACCTTCTCTGCATACCGGTATAATAACCCTTGATCCCAAGCATATCTCTCTCCTTCTAAGCCTGCCTGGTTCTTGTCTATTCTGTCTTTGTAAACCTGCAGGGATGGGTCTAGAGCGACCTCACTACCAAATTCTAGGGGGGCATCCCAGGGAAGGGCAGTGTGGTTATGGGGTGTATTGCTTACCTGAGCCTCAGAGTCACTGGATGGGGCCGTGGTGCGGGCCTGCTGCCTGGTAAAGACTGGGAAGGCCTCCTGTACAGTGGTTCGCGGGACAAAAGCGGAGGTGAGCTCCCCCAAGTCATTTCCCAAAATAACATCTGCGGGCAAGTCTTGCATCATCCCCACCTCCACGTTCCCTGACCCCGCTCCCCAATTCAAATGTATCTTGGCAGTGGGAACCTTGTAGATCGCTCCCCCTGCCACCCGTACTGCTACACAATCCCCAGTAAGCTGGTCCTTTGGGACACGGTGGTTTCGGACCAAGGTGATGGTGGCCCCAGAATCTCTCAGTCCCTCCATACGCTTCCCTTCTACGTGGACGACTTGGCGGTGGCTTTGGCGGTTATCGGACGCTGCTTGGACGGGGTTAACTTCATGGAGGGTGCCTAGAGGTTCCTCCACCTGGGTGGCTGTGGAGGGCTGCATGAATGATTCATTCTGATAGTGTACCGCAGCCCGAGTGCCAGGGGGTCGGCCTTGCTTGGGCCAGGATTGTCGTGCCCTGTTTCGGGGGCATTCTCGTTGTACATGCCCCCGTTGTTTGCAGGTGTGGCATCTGATGTGTGCCCAGGTGGGGTACCTAGGCTGGTATTGGTTGTTAGCTCCCCCGGATCGTGGGTGAGCTGTTTCGGCCAAGGCAGGCCGGTGGTTTGTCGACTGGGGGAATACCCTGGGTGGTGGGCGCTGCACTCGCCTGGTGCCCTGGAACTCATCTGCTAACTTGGCTGCTTCTTGTAGGGTGCGGGGCTTCCGATCTCTCACCCAATTTTGCAGATTGGGGGGTAGCCCGTCAAAGAACTGTTCCATTACCATTAACTGGAACAGGTCCTCTAGGGTGGTGACTTGAGTGGCTTCCAACCACCCTTTTGCAGCTCGTTGTAGGCGGTGTGCCCATTCTGTGTGTGTGTCTTTGGTGAGCTTTTTAATGTCTCGGAACTTTAGGCGGTAGGCCTCTGAGGTAATCGCATACCTGGCTAGAATGGCCTCCTTCACCTTTGCATAGTCTGTACTGTCCTCATCTGGTACGGCACGATATGCCTCTGCTGCGCGGCCAGATAATCTCCCTGCCAGTAGAGGTACCCTATCCGCCGCACTGATGTTGTGCAGATGGCACAACCTCTCAAAATCTTGCAGGTAGTCATCTACCTCGCCGTCCGCTTCCGTATAGCTTTTAAACGCTTGGTACGGAATCTTGCCCTTCCCCTGGGTAATGTGGACAGGCGTTGGAGCTCTCTCCCCGGCTTGCTGACTTGCTTGGTGTTTGACCACCAGGTATTCTTGCATTATTTCTCTCGTGTGGGGCTCTGGGTAGTAGGCTAGTCTGCCCTGTAGCTCCTTGTCAAATTCACTGCGTTCGGCCTCCTGTGGGGCTGCTGCAGGGGTTGCTCTGTCTCCCTCCATGAGCTCTGCCACAAGGGTTGCTTTTGTCTTATTGCTGGCGTTTCTTCCCCTTGCTTGCAATAATTCTTTCAATGTAGCTCTTTTCAATGCTGCATAGTTTGCCTCCATTCACCAATCGTTCGTATACTTCGACATATTTACCGAACACTTTTATCCGAATGGTTTGTTCCGTTGTGCTGCTGCCTCTCCTCTTTATTCGTGTAGTTACTGCCGAACGTGGATTTGCTGTGTGGTTTGAATCCCGTCGCTTGCCACCAATTGTAGCGGAGTAGTAGTATTATCCACGGTATCTCCGCTGGTAGACAGGATGAAGCAGGTAAAATGTAGGTAAAATGCAGGTAGCGTAGTTACAATCCTTTTCTCCCAAAAACTAGACGACACATAGCTTGGATGTTAAAACACTGGCATCTCACCAGGCTGAGTCAAACTCTTTAATTATTCCAGCTTCCTTTAAGCACAGACCTCCGCAGGGGGGGCTGCATTCCACACAATACACTTCCCTTAGTCCCAGGCAGGAGGGGGTTGGGTTACAGATAGCCATCTCCTGCCTTAGGAGATACCAAGCAGTACACAGGAATACACTTTACATCATATTACATTCATGGGGGGTTACACTTTAAGTGGCTGGTTTGGCCACAGATAGGAATAGCAATGCAGTAATAGCAAGATATATACAAGGACATTCTGTAAGTGGCTAGGTTTGCCACAGGGAGTTATAGTTTTTTTAAAGGAGTACATTTAATGGACTATCAACACAAATAACAATGCCACCACCTCTCTTTGCTCTGTCATTTCTAAAACATGAATACCCCTGTATTGCAATGGCAGAGTCTGGTATTTTGTCGTTAACCATGATTCTGAAAGCATAATGATTTTTGGTTTGTAATGGGAACACCAGGATTGTAGTGCATCCAGTTTGGGGAGCAAGCTATGGATGTTGCAGTGCACAAAAGAGAGGCATTTATTAATGGGAATATTAGGACTAGAATTACCTGGGGGACCAGGGTTAGACTCCACATCATTTGCAAGGGCAAGTAACATAAGGAATAGGAATTTGGACATAATTATTTTTTGGGCATATAGTGAATCGGATACTTTATAATTTTGTGAGGTGGGGGTAGGAGGGCTATTTTTTACAACTCTCCACCAGCACTCAGCAGATAAGTTACAGCAACATACTGTGGCATTCATGAAATGCATAAGGTCTGCTTGATGAACACTTTCAAGATTATTCGGTAAAGCATATAATAGTGACAATTTTGTGACTATTGAAATCTGAACTTTTTTTGTAAAATTAAAAAAGGACACACTCTTCATATATAAAGCATTTCAGCAAGCTAAAGTCTTTATGACTCCAAAGTGTTCCTTTAAGCCTGGCCTCCCAAGTATTACGTTACTTTCGATTCCTATTATGCCTTTGTTAGGGTGCTATTTTGTTTCTTGCTGAAGGATCCTCTGTATCCTGACAATGAGGAGGTTTGCACTTAGGGGACAGTGCATCATATTTATATACATGTTTAAATACACATTTCAGCATACTTCCTAGGGTTTTGAAAATACTAGGATTGACATGTTACATTTTATATGTTATTATTATTATTATTGCTATTTATAAAGCGCCAACAGATTCCGCAGCGCTGATGTTCAGGTGTATGTTTTTGTTCCTGACCCTATAGTGTCCCTTTAACTCCTCATCCATACCTCAGTGATGTTCTTGTTCACTTTGACCTCCAAGTCATATCGTTCTTCATCCACTACATCAATTTTTGCATGGAATTCTTTGCACAGGTCCTAAAAAAAAACCAAAAAAAAAAACGTAAAGTCACCTCATCCAGGTAAAGATGGATAGGATCCCACCTCAATATTCATGCATGCTCTATATAAGAAAATGTTTGCCTTTCCATTTTGTCCTCACTTGAGTAACTGCAGTTTAAGGAAACACAACTCCTCAACATTAAAATAGACAATAAACCATACTTCTCAATTAGTGATGTCCCGAACAGTTTGCCGGGAACCGTTCGCCGGCGAACATAGCGATGTTCGGTCCGCCCCCTATTTGTCATGGAGGTTGGGAGGGTCTGGGAGGGAGGGTCTGCTGCTGATTGGCTAGAATGTGTCTGCTGACTGTGAGGTACAGGGTCAAAGTTTACTCAATGATGACGAATAGGGGGCGGACCGAACATCGCCAGCGAACGGTTCCCGGCGAACTGTTCGGGACATCACTATTCTCAATATATGTGGACACCTTTATTCAGTCCCCAGTACATAACTGTAGGAACCGTGCCTTCAGTTTCCTCAACAATAAAGTAGGCAGTACATATTACACTAAGGGCATCGTATATCGAAAACGAGACAAGAGTCTGAAGCTTCTGTATGTTTGTATGTGTTTTTCAATAAATGTGTGTTTCACCAATAGAGTCTTGCATTGCTGTTCTCTTGTTTTCACATTGTTAATACTGCAAACAGCAGCAATGACATAAAACACATATTGACAATAGCAGCACTGGGCAAATAAGATAAATGTCCTGTGTCCTGTAGTAACCCCACTCAATCTTTTCTGGTGAAAAACATAAAATGAAAAAAAATCACACTTCACAATTAGCCACCACAACTGAATCTAACAGTGGAGGGTGGAAGTAAGTGGTGACAGAGGAACCCTTCCTTTTTCTTTCTTCAATTCTGTCGGCTTATTACACTCCCTATCCCTGTTCTCTGTTTTGCTCAAGTGAGATATGGTTAATATGTAAAGTATACCTGGGTTTACACAGTGTATTTGAAAATCAAACTGCCGCTATCCACTAATTACCTATATACATTCGTGTTTTCTGCATACCCTATGCAATATTACAGCTGTTTTTCCTTGATCTGGTTGATTCAATTGTGTTATTTAAAAAGACACTCCAGGCCCCTAAAGCACTTCAGCTTGCTGAAGTTTTTTATGTGTGATAAGTGTGTCCTCTTTTTTTCCATTTTACAAAAAGTGCAGATTTCAGTAGAAACTGGAACTTATATAAATCAATCGTGTTACTCTGCCTGGCTGTCAATTAGACAACAGGACGGTGGAGCTAAGCTCAAGAGGCAGCAATTGCCCAGAGCACCTGCCTTACCAAGACTTCTCATTGAGCTGCATTGGGAAGTCTGTGATTAGACAGCCACAGAAAGTCTGGGCAGGGTTAGAAGGGGAGTGTTTGCAGAGTTTTCAGACAAAAGATTAGCAGCTTTTTGAAGCTGTTGTTAGATATACCCGCAATCAAAAAATATATAATTAAATGCATGCATATTAAAATTTGATAATTAAGTGCATTAGAAATCAGCTGTAGAATATGGTGATCTGTTAAGACCATCACGTGTTTTACCTGCAGTTCGGAAAAGGACATGCCGGACAGTTGCAGCGGTGGGCAGGTCTCGGACAGATACCTTTCCTTCTCACGTGCTCTTTCTTCTTCCTCACGCTCCAGATCACTCTTAGCAATTTGCAGCATCAGACTCTACAGTGAAACAGATTAGAGTAATTTTATAAAATGTATATAATGACAATAATGACAATAGCAATGACGGCTAATCTAAGATGGTAGGAGTATATAGATGCTTCTGTAGTCTGTAGAGCTCTTAATTTTTTAACCCTCCAGCCAACAAGGACAGAAAAAAGGACTTCCCTTGGACCCAGGACTGGGCAATTGGCAGATTACCTGAGGGCTGTCATTGGCCCATGCAATGTTGGCGCTATCCAAGCACCAGTTTTGCTGTGTGTCTTCACACCTAGACCTCCCTCTCAGGCCCATTGCACCTTTCAGAAGGAAATTGGAGGCTCTAGTCTGCATTGTGCACTGACAGTCATCTGGCCCTAACCTCCTTCCTTCTGGGTGCTGGATTTTGTGGAATCCTCCATTCAGAGTCTCTTAATATCCAAGGTGTCCAGGTCTTCTCTTGGCCAGGTCATTAAACCAGATGGGTACCTGATGACTGGTAGGGCATATGTGTTGATGGCATAGAGCTTGTACTTGCCAGTGAGCTGGGACCTCAGGACCTGTCTGACTGTCTGGTGGTACTTGGATGTTGCTATGTTCCTTGCCTTTTCTTTGTGGTTGCCATGTGTTTGTGACATCCTTAGTTATGTGAAATTCTCTATATTTCCTATATGACATTCTGGCACTTCAACTCCTTCAGTTCTGATCATCTTCCCTCTTTTTGCTTTCATCCGCCTACATTTATCTAATCCAAATGACATTCTGATGTCCTTGCTGTATATCCTACTTAGGTGAATGTCCAAATCACTGCACATTAATACAACTATTTTGTTAAACAGTTTTGTTTTTACATCTGAGCAATATTAAAAATGTTTATATGATTTTATATGATTTAAACAGGTGAGTGAAGGATTGATTGCAGCCTTAAGTCGGTTAGCAAGGGTCAAACACACTCTAATCACACCTTCAACCTTTGGTACTGTTGTAGTGGTCAGCATGTTTCTCCTAGTGTTCATTGACTTTAACCCACACATGGGACAGATTGCTAGAGCGACACAAATTAGGGCAATGCCATCTTATCTACTTTATTCCTGAGGTGTGACAGTTTTGGACATGCTCACATTTAGCATTCCATTTTATAAAATATAGAGGAGAAAAATGCATAGCTGGTGCAAAGGTCAATTACCTTCAGCTGCAGTTTACGAGATGCTGTAATTTTGGGTTTTCTCTGGAAAAAAACAAAAAACACAAAATTATTACTTCTTACTTCACCTTGCACACTTAAACATTTCCTTAGAAATTTTCTAGGTAACTTTTCAACTATTTTCTTTTTTGTAGCAAATTTCACATTTCAGACTGGGTTTGCAGTAAGCCGGACAGTTTTCAGCAGGAAACTGTGAGCTGTAGAACACATCCAACAGAAACAGACCATCATTCTGTATTCCCTTATTCACCAAATCTCTTTATATCATTGAATTACAAGTTGTAAACTTCTGTGACAAACTGAAATTTTACAACAGCTGGAGACCTACCTTTGCATACCACCCAACATTTTAAATGACATAGAAGAGGGACACTTTCATTTTAGGGGTGTAGATTGTGGTGTGGCCAGGGTAGGCTCTGTTCTGAGAAATTTGACATACCTTACTAATAACATAGTTACATAGTGTGACAAACTGCCCTTTGCCACTGGGCATTGGAGGGGACTGATCGCTAGTCTCCTGCCCTGCGACTATGGCCCTGGAATGTATTGCCCTTTAGGAATTACATTTGGGCATGATGGATTTTTGTATGCTGTTCCTGGTCCTTAAAATACTTTGGAGCAGTGTTACAACTTTTAAACTGGCACTTCGAATGCAGTCGAAGTGCCGAAGTCGTCGAAGTGCCGAAGTCGTCGAAGTGGGCGCCATTCGACAAACGAACACGTGGCGGCGGCCATTTTAACGTATTCGAACGCGGTCAGCGGTGTGTGCAGCCAAATCTATGGAACTGTTTGCAGCTACTCAATTGCACGAACACTGCTGACCCATACCTTCTTCGACACCGCTCCATGGAACTGTTTTGGGCATGAAAATGTGCTTGCGGTCGGTCAAAAGAGACTTTTATGTTATTATTAGAGACTTTTATTATTATTAATATTTCTGGAACCACTGAACGGATTTTCACGAATTTTGAATATGTTGTTCCACAGGTTGTGTTGTTCATAAAAAATTAAGTTTTATTCATGTACTATGTAAAATGAGAAAGTTATAACAATGTATAAAAAGTATAAGTTTTTAGCTTGGAGATAATTGAGTAGATACAGTAAGAAACTCAATTATCTCCCAAGCAGAGGGGAGGGAATCTGTGGGATGTAACCGATATCTGATTGGTTAATGCCTAATTGCCTGTGGGCGTCTCCCTTGCAGGGGAGCACTGCATAAAAGCAGAGTACCTGCCATTAAACATCAGAGATCTTCTTGACCATAAATATGTAGCCTTGTCTCGTTATTGGAGGGAACTGCTATATCACACTGGGGATTGCTATGCTCTGCATACTCCCTTGAGCTTTAATCACTTAGCTCTTGTTCCTGATACGCTCTCCTGGAGGAGAGGTCTTCCACACACAGTCCTGGAGGACAGAGGCTGATTCCAGGTTGGACGGAAGACGGCGTGGCTCCAGTTAAGCTACGGCGGTTGGGGAGTTTGCGGTGGTTGGGGTGTCCAGTGCAGTGCTTGTGTTCCTCGGCACAAGCTAGGAAGTGTCCATTAACGGAAGGTGTCCGTTACACATAGTTACATAGTTACATAGCTGAAAAGAGACTTGAGTCCATCAAGTTTTTTTTTTTTGTAATTCTTTATTGAAATAAAGATGTCAATTAGGTACAGCTGGTAGTGATACAATTACAGTTATAGACTCAAATTTACCATGAGCAGACAGACAATGTATCTGAACCATGAATGCGTGAATAACCACATTTACAACTTAATTTTCAACTTGTGCGCTTGGTTTTTTTTTTTTTTTTTTTTTCCTTTCACCCCGTGTTTTCTCATTTATACATACATGAAGAAGAATTTGTGGGTGATTGTATCGCAATGAATGGCATTGCCAAGTGTTTAAAGGTAAGGGTGTGGCACATGGTCGGCAGTGAATATTAAACTGATCGTACCTGCTAGTGCAATTAAGAATAATTCCATAATGCAAATGTAGGACATAGCATAGGGGGGTCCACTAGGTGTTCTATAGTCAACAATTGGAGTGGACCAGGTATCTGTGACAATTAGCCAGGTATTACTCACTAGGGTCGAGCTATAGTAATTGAGTTCATGAGACTGGCCTTATCCTGGGTCTCGCATATCTCAGCCAAACCGCCCTCCATAGGAGCAGCAGTTATCGTTACCCCTAACCTAACGGAGGGAAGCGGGGATATCCCTTCTGTCTGAAGTCAGTAACCGGGCCTGGTCCGCATGCTTGTGCCCTCACCAGAAGTGTTTCTGTCTTGGGTCTGTCGGTGCTCGAATGTGGAGGGTCATGGGTTGTGGATGCAATCAGTCGTATTGTGAGATATAAATTCGTCGGAGTATCATTCCACTGTGCCCTAGTCCCCCTAGCCTGAGGTCCTGTATGGAATAATGGGGTATAGAATGTGTTAATGAAGTGAACAATACCTTCCCATCTACTGCTTAATTGTGTCATGAGTAATATGAAGGTCGTGATGGAGAAAGCCATGTAAATGTCGCCATGGTGCAGGTAGTTCAAGAGTATAAGCTGTAGTGCATGCGCTTGGGTCATTTGGTGGGGGAGGGGGGGGGAAGGGGAGGGGGTGGGGCGGGGTTAAAGGGGTGTAGGGGCCGTGGCCAGACAAGGTAGTACTATAAGTCACTGTATGTAGTGTAGCGGTCAGTGTGCATCTTAAGTTTTTAGAGATGAGGTGTTGGAGGTGATTAATAGTGGCCCAAGGCCTCGTGTGCTGTGAGGTAGGAATTGGTAGTGTATAACGTCGTGCAGGTGTTCCACCACCGTCCCTTCTGCTCCTGTCCACCCCAAGGCTGGCACCTCGCAGGTGAGTCATGCAAAGTAGGGGTTGGAAGAAGGGTAAAACGAGAAGGCAGGATAGGAGGGGGGGGGGGGTATGGTTGGTCACGGTCCATTATGTGGGACCCATCTCCGTAGACATGCCCTCCGATGCCCCGGCACTACCAGTGTCTCGGCGGCAACGCGATATATATTGGAACCACGGGAACCACATCTCTGCGTGTTTAGTACCACGGTCCATCAGGGAGGCGTGTGCCGCTTCAGCTGCCTGTATGTCCTCAACTCGTTGTATCCAGTCCTCCTTAGTGGGTATCCTGGTTGTTTTCCAGTGAACCGGTATGGAAGCTTTAGCTGCGTTCAGGAGGTGCCTGAGTATCGACTTCCTATATGCCGGGATTGGCTGCGTCGAGATATGGAGTAGTGCTAGGCCTGCGTTCCAGTCTGTGATGTCTCCCAGGATAGATGTTATCTCATCTTTTATCATTACCCAATATGTGGAGATGTCTCTGCACGACCACCAAATGTGGGCCATAGTGCCCCTGTCCGAATTGCATCGCCAGCAATTAGGAGAGATGGATGGGAAGATCTGGTGTAGTCTTGCCGGTGTTCTGTACCATGATGAGATCAACTTATAATTTACCTCTTGGTAATGCGAGCTCATAGAGCTCTTCTGTTGCCAGATGAGTGCCTTATCCCATTGAGAGGTTGAGAAGGTCATTCCCAGTTGTTCTTCCCATTGTCGTTGGAATGTTCCGGTGGCAGGTATGTCGGCTGTTATGAGAGTCTGGTAAAGTACCGAGATTGCATGGTCCAGGGGTTCACCTCCGTAGCAAAGATTCTCGAACCAAGATAGATTCCGGTGTAGGCGATCTTTGTGAGGCATGGTGTTATAGTAGTGTGTCAGTTGTATATATCTCAAGACGGCGATGGGGGTCTTAGGTGCACCTTCCAGCAGAGAGTCCAGAGTGCGGAGTTTCCCAGCCCCTAGTGCTCTGTATATCGGGATATATGTCCCATAGGTTGTGATAGGCCATGCGCTGGGTGGGAGCCCACCACCCACCGATTTGTTATACGTCAAGGGGGTCATCGGGCTAGGAGCGGGAGAGATGTGAGTTTGGCCTCTCATGGTCCTCCATCCCTGGATCGTCTGCAGGACTGTCTCTTCTTCTCGGAGTTGTGAGACCGTGTGCCCATCGCCTCCCCAGATCTTAGCCTCAATCGTAGGGCCTATAAGGCCTCTGTCCAGCTCCACCCATTGTTTCCAAGTAGCCGTCACGTGCCAGTCCTGGATACGTTGTAGCACTGTGGCTTGGTAGTACTTCTTGAAGTCCGGCAGTGCTAGGCCTCCTCGCTGTCTGGGGCGAGTTAGTATATCATATCGCAGCCTGGATCTTTCGCCTCGCCACACATATCTGATAACTGCCGATTTCAGGGGGGAGAAGAAGGTTGTTGGTAGAGCAACTGGGATGGTCTGCATTAGGTAGAGGAGTCTCGGGAGTATGTTCATTTTCAGAACTGCAATACGACCATGCCAGGAGATGTGTGGATGTGACCATTTGGTGAGGTCAGCAACTATCTTTTGTGACATGGGTTGAAAGTTGAACCTGTATATGTCCGACGGGTCTGTGGGTATCCAGATGCCGAGGTACTTCATTTTGTCATGACACCATCGGAACGTGAAGTGAGGTTTCAGCGAGTTGTAGTCTGAGGAGGGTAATGTGAGATTCAAGGCTTCGCATTTCGCAAGATTGAGCTTGAACCCTGATAGTTTCCCGTATTTTTCAATTTCAGAGAGGAGACAAGGTATGGTGGTTCTGGGGTTGCGTATAAAGAAAAGCAGATCATCCGCGTACGCCGCTACTTTATGACATTTCTCCTTCCAGTCGTATCCCTGGATGTCGGGGTTCAAGCGGATCGACTGAAGTAGCGGTTCCAGCGTTATTGCGAACAGCAGGGGTGACAACGGGCATCCCTGACGGGTGCCGTTATTGATTGCGAAGTCGGTCGTCGTGGCTCCGTTAACTCTGATCGTGGCCCTGGGTTTGCTATACAGTGCTGCTATCCAGGTGAGTAACCGTTGCCCGTATCCCATCTGTTGAAGCGTTGCTATCATATAGTTCCAATTAACGCGATCAAACGCTTTTTCAGCGTCCGTCGATAACAGCATTAGGGGGGTTTTTGTCCGCCTGACGTGGTGCTGAATGGAGAAGAGTCGGAGAGTGCTATCTCTAGCCTCCCTGCCCGGGATGAAACCGGTTTGGTCAACGTGTATCAATTCTGGAAGGAGTTGTTTCAATCTAGTAGCCAGAACTTTGGTAAATAGTTTAGCGTCCACATTGAGCAGGGAGATCGGGCGGTAACTGGCACAGGCCAGCGGGTCTTTCCCTGGTTTTAATAGTACCGTGATGGTGGCCGCCAGAGATTCCAGTCCGAAGTTTCCCCCTTCCCCAACCTCGTTAATTGCCTTTGTCAGCCAGGGAATCAGGGTATTGGAGAACTTTTTGTAATACCCGACCGAAAAGCCATCCGGTCCCGGGGCCTTGCCGGATTTGGAGGATTTAAGAGCTGCCGTGAGTTCTTCAGTGCTAATCGGGGAGTCCAGTATCAGGGCCTCGTCCCGGGTAATTGTGTTCGCGATGGTGTCACGTAGGTATTCCTGGATCCGCGTAGATTGTCGCGTCAGAGACTCTCTGTCTACTGGTGAGGGCAGGTTGTACAGGTTTTGGTAATATATCCTAAACTCCTCCGCGATTTTTTGCGGAATGGGCGACACTTCTCCTGTCGCGAGCCGTATTTTGTGTATCTGTCTGTGGGGCGAGGGGCCCTTGAGAATTCTCGCCAGGTATTTGCCCCCTTTATTCGCGTGGGCGTAGTAGAAGCTTTTTGAGCGCCGCACCGTCCTGAGGTGTCTTTTCAGGATGAGGTCTCTAAGGTTCCTTCTTTTTTCCATCAATTCGCCGTATACTGCGTTAAGATGTGTTCTTTTATGCTGGCGTTCTAGGTGCGCTATAGATTGGTAGAGGTCGGTCATTTCCCGCATCGCTTCTCGTCTCTTGATCGTGGCAGTGCGTATGAGTACACCTCGGATGACACTTTTATGGGCCTCCCAGATTGTGATGGGGGACATCCCGGGAGTGTCATTGTCCCTGAAAAATTGTTCCAGCTCTTGAGTGATTAGTGTTCTGGTTCCCGGGTCCGATAGGAGAGTTTCGTTAAGTCGCCACGTCCACCTAGACGGTCGGAATAGAGGGGATTCTAGTTCCATTATAACTGAGCTATGGTCTGACCATGCAGCAGGCTCAATGTCGGCCCTACGTAACCTAGATAAGCCTTCCTGTGTAATAAAGAGGAAATCAATGCGGGAGTATCGGTCGTGTAAGGCTGAGTAATACGTATAGTCCTTAGCCGTGGGGTTTAGGGTTCTCCAACAGTCGACTAGTCTCATAGAGCTCAGAGAGTCTCGGATGCTTTTGATGTGGCGTTGTGACAGGCAGCTATGCCCCGATGAGGAGTCTAGTGTTGGATCTAAAGGAGCGTTGAAATCGCCTCCCACCAGAAGGATCCCGTCCGTAAAATCTTCCAGTTTGTGTAAGACATTACGTAAAAAGGGAGCCTGTTTCTTATTGGGGGCGTATATCGTAGCCAACGTGTAAATTTTGTCGGTTATAACGCCCTTTAAAAAAAGGTATCGCCCTTGTGGGTCAGTTTCTCGTTCTAGTTCCCTGAACGACAACTCGGCCGCCACGATAATAGCCACTCCTGCCCTGTGGGCCGATGGGTGGTTGCAGAAGTAGGTGTCAGGATAATGCCTATTGTGCAGTCTGGGCGCTGAGCCTTCCTTGAAGTGGGTTTCCTGGAGCATGGCAATCGAAACCTGTTGTTTCTGCAGTGCTCTGAGTAAATGCGACCTGCGTTCCGGGGCATTTAAGCCTCTGCAGTTTTGTGTGAGTACCCTCAGGGGTGTGCAGCGGTACGCCATGGCCAAATCGCGATCTATGCAGTGTGAGCGTCAATCCGGACCAGGGCCCACTAGACAGATCCGTGACAGGAAATGGAAGAATGGGAAGGGAAATAGGGAAGAGATGGGTTAGCCTGCGAGGCACCAGAGGGGGGGGGGGGGGGGGGGAGGGGGGGGGCACCTCAGGAGTTCGAGCCGGCTGGGAAAGAGTCAGTCACTATGTGCAACGGGCGTGATCGGGAAAGTACCAGTTACTAACAGTGATCGTCTTCAGTGTTCGGTGCTTTCTGGGCCTAGGTGAAGTAGCGGGAAGTAGGTCCCTACCCTGGGGGTGGGGGGGGGGGAGGAGGTGTGGGGGGGGGGAGGGAGGGGGGGAGGGATGTGAGGTGGGGGGGGGGGAGGGACAAGTGCTGCAACCAGCGCCGATAAGCACCGGACCGGGGGCCTGCCCAGCGGCCGGGGAAGCCTACGGCCTGGCTGTGAAGCCTGAGCACTAGTATAGGTGTGGGTAGCGTGATAAAGGGTCCGCACCAGGAATAGTGTCAGAGGAGATAACAGAGGGTGTTAGAGATGTATGGAATTTGAGATCACCCGTCTCCTCCCTCCTATCTATTTTGAGGGTTGGGCTTACTTATGCGTCGCGTGCAAATGGTCACATGTGTCAAACGTGTACATACATTATATGCAATATTATATTAACTTTCAACAACACAGTTTTGTTTCATAACCAGACATGTCAACTCTATACGTAAAATATGAAATACAGGACAGGAAACATTAAGTATCAAACATGGGATAGTATAGATGAAAAGACTACCCCTGTGGCTTGGATCAGATCCCCATATACCATGCGTTACCCACTGAATTCCTGCGTCACTTCTCCCCGTGTCCCTGTGCCCCTCTGATCCATGTCAGCCTCGCAGTGTATATATGGCCCTCGCTCCCTAGGTATGAGGCCGTCTTCCCCCCCTGAGGGTGTGGGTACGTGTAGACCTCGGGATCAGGGTCATCATCTCCCCCACCCACCCGACTGTGAGAGTGCCCGTGAGTAGTCGTATACATCGAGGTCAAGAAGTGGGCAGAGTGTACATGGGGTTTCCCTGTAGGTATGAGTGGACATCAGTCCCCGGGGAGGCTCATAGAGGTCTGAGGTGTATATGTCTTGCCGTGTACCATTAAAGCTCAGTTACAACTAGCTACCGTTCAGTGCAGCGTGTGGAATGTATGGCAAGGGCGGAATTCTGGAAACCCCGTTCCTAATACCCAACAGCAATGTAACGGTGACAGAATCGGGTAGCATGTAAATGGGAAACATTGCGTTCATACATGTCAATCAATATAAGGTCTATACAATTAACTGTTAGATTGCATATTCACGTGTTCTGCTGCAACGCATTCTGAGCTGGAGTCCAAAGTCTCGTAACGGCATGCAACTCGGAGACTGGCCCCAAAGCCCCAAGGTCCCCAACCCGATATCCCCCACCCCAAAGATAATTCCAGAGCCCTGGTAGTAACTGAGTCAGGTGGCGGGGGGGGGGTAATGCCGGGGGGGAGCGGCACCGGATCAGACATAGTGCCATGAGTCCACAGTCCCAGAGGGGGCCCCGCTTAGAAAAAGATAACCCCAATGTACCTGAAGATGTCAGCCGTGGGTGTTCCGTCTCTTTTGTCAGGGTATGGAGCTCAGGCAACAATCAGCTCAAGGCAGGGCAACGAAGTACCTTCAGGGCGGGCTGGAACTGCAACGGTGTTGAGGTGACAATGATCGAGGAGCAGGCCGGGACAAACGAGGATATCCAGGATGGTCCAGGGTAGCCATCATCGGGTAGAGTATTTATTCTTCAGGGGAAGTAGGGTTTCTGCGCCGCCTGGCAAACTCACTTGGTGGGGATCTTGCTTCTCTGCGCCTGCTCCCTCTTTGAGGTCTCGGAGGGAGGTTTGGTGGGCCCAATATCCAATTCGGTATTGGCAGCAGGGGAAGGCCGAGCTCTTCCAGGAATCCCGGCACGTCGTCTGGCCCCCTGAGGGACACCCAGTGGTTACCTTGTCGTGCCATGAGGGCGAACGGGAATCCCCATTTATATGTAATGTGGCGGTCTCTGAGGGCATTTGTGACCGGGCGGAGTGCGCGGCGTGCCTCCAGGGTGAACGGGGACAAATCATTAAATAGCGACACTTGCGTCCCCCTATAGGGCCATGACTGTCGGTCCCGTGCCTTTTGCATGATGGCATCTTTCGTCGGGAAGGAATGTAGGCAGCAAAGGATGTCTCTCGGGCCGTCTTCCACAGTACGTGGTCGTAGTGTTCTATGAGCTCGTTCGAATTCGATCACTTGCGGTGTGGGTGTCTGGAGTATAGAGTTGAATAGCTCCGTTAGTACCTCCACCACGTTCTCAGAGCTCTCCGATTCAGGCACGCCACGGACTCGGATATTACGCCTTCTGCCCCTGTTATCTACATCCCCCAGGTGTCTCCTCATGGACAGGAGCATCCCTCCCTGGCGTGCCACCGCCGTGTCCGTAGTTTGGAGGCGTGTAGTGAAGGCCGCAGCAGACTCCTCCATAGCGGTAATGCGGCCTGTATGCGCGGTCACTTCTGCGCGGAGCCCCGCCAGTTCTGCTCGGACCGCCTCTTGGATGGATGTGGTAAGGGTTTGCAGGTCGGTTTTAGTGACCATTGCTGCTGTTAGGCTCTGCAGCTTCTCCTCGATCCTCTCGAAGGGAGCAGTGCCAGGATCCGCCGTGGACGGCGACGCCATTTTGGGGCTGCTCGGCTCCCCGCTCGCGGTAGAATGCGGGTGCAGAAAACTGTCCAGGGGTCTTTGAGTTTGTTTCCTGGGAGTCTGGGGGTTGTCTGGTCGCTTCGTGCGACCCATTTAGCCTTAGTAAGCGCTTTGTAAGAGCTGTTATGAGGGATAGTGGAGCGGAGCTCTTCTCTCACGCGTCCATCTTGGTCGGCACCCAAACCACGCCCCCTAGTGTCGAGTCCATCAAGTTCAGCCTTCCTCACATATGCTTTTGCTGTTGATCCAAAAGAAGGCAAAAAACCCAGTCTGAAGCGCTTCCAATTTTGCAACAAACTAGGAAAAAAATTCCTTCTTGACCCCAAAATAGCAGTCAGATGTCTCCTTGGATCAAACAGCTATTACCCCACTAATTTGAAATTATATCCCTGTATGTTATGTTTTTTCAAGTATTTATCCAATTGCAGTTTAAACATCTGTATAGACTCTGACAAAACCACCTCTTCAGGCAAAGAAATCCATATCCTTATTGCTCTTACTGTAAAAAAAAACTTTTCTTTGCCTTAGATGAAATCTCCTTTCTTCAAGCCTAAATGTGTGACCTCGTGTCTGCAACTAAAATGTTATTTAGAGCATTAACAATGTATCTTATTTATACAGACTGATTTCTAAACACATTACTGTGAGTATTATTGCTGTGGAACTCACACACACCAACTATATGACATTAGGATAGAAAAGAAGGACAGAGGGATTTGGGCCCAAAATAGGGACTTTCTGCTCTTTGACAAGTCCTGATTCCATTTATTAAGGATGTCATAGTCTGGTACAGTAAAAGTAATTGCTTCTTACCTTAATCTGTGGCTCAGTGGCATAGGAGCGGTAGTTGGCAGATGACCGTCTTCGTATAAGTGGTGGAGCAGCTACAGGTGGTGCAGGCTTTGGTGGTTCAGGCTTCACCACTTCTTCCTTCTCCTCCTCTTCTGCCTCTTCTTCCACATACTCTTCTTCCTCCTCTTCCTCATACTAAGCCAGAAAGAACACACATTGGAATGTAATTTCATATGTAACCCTGTGAAGTTACACAGGCTGCATTATCTGAAATGCCCAGTAGATGGCACATGGCCCCAGTATGTTGTTAATAAAACATTGAGCATTGATCACATGACTTGCTGAAATCAGTGAGAGGAGTGTGGCATCATCGCAGTTCCTGTTAGGATTTCCTGCACAGCTCTGGGGAGGAGGGCCTAAAGGATTCTAGAGGATGACATGCTGAGCTGAAAAGGAGGACATGTGAGAGACTGAGCACAGAGATGGAACCTGGCGGAGAGAACTTGTTTCACCCAAGATCACACCAGATGAGAGAGGGACCTGCTGGCAAAGACAAGCATTGAGTCCAGACGTTTGGTGAATCCAGTGAGAGGAGACTGCTACTGACTCCTGGTTAATTGTGTTGTGAGGGTAAGCCAAGCCTCTCCCTGTATCACCACAGGGCACCTGTCTCCTCACTCACAGTAAAGACTCTGAGGTCCTGTACGGACATTACACATCTGAGGCTGCGTCAGTGACCCTGTGGAGCAGGACTTATTAGGGCCCCAACTCTCCTATGTGCACCAACGGCCGCTAGGGTGAAGATAAGGGGGTGGGACGCAGGTGTGCTGGTGGGTGAGTGAGGAAAATCCACATTTGCATTGTTATCTGTTACGCCATTTTATTTTTCTATGTATGTTGGTTCAATTGCTATTTACCATATAAAGTTAGTTCCAGTTAGGCTGTGTCAGTCTCATTGTACCAAGTATGTTCCCAGTGGAACCCCACATCCCTACCCCGGATGCTCCACTGGGTGGAGGCGCTGCCGCAGACATGTACCCCAACTCCCAGATAGCGGAGGCTCGGGATCCGCCTGTCAGGCATAGTGAGTTAACTAGGTTTAAGGACCCCAAAGACACTAGGGGGCATCCCCAAAACCCCGTTACACATATAATCTAATCAATTATACTATTGTCATAAATATTATATTATATTGAATAAATAGGATGGCTGTGCTTTGCACTCCGGAACTTAGAGACCTCCTTTCCCTATGGTTCTCAGCCATCCTAAAAATGAGCTAGGCATCATGGGAAATTTAGTTCACATAGGGCTAGTGTGCCAAAGTATACCCCTACAGTATGAGCATATCTTTTTTCTTTTATTATTCAAAACCGATAAAACACCTTTTTTATTCAAAGACATCTCAAAGGTGTACTTTTTCTTTTTTTCAAGACATGTTAAGATTCACTCCAGAAAAAAATAAAATAAAATAATATTATTTGCTTTCTTACTTTTAATTGTCTTATTTTTTAAATTTCACTAAGAGCTAGTGGGGCACTGCATCACCTGCCCTTAAGGATGAGGCTCCACTAAGTATGAGCCTCCAATAGTTAATCTATTTTATATAGTTCAAAGCTGAATAAACTGTGACTCACTATTTGATTATCTTCTATATAGAACATCTAGTTTTCAGCCATATACACTGTAGACAAAAATATTTTAGTAATATAAATTTCTTCTCTTGATAGATCACAAAGTTTTCTGATGTTTTATTTTCTTTTTCTTTTTTGAGTATCGTAGAAGAATACTTGAGTTCTATTGGAATACACACAAATCAATGGCTTACAGCAATACTGAAGATCAAAGACAAGTCGAGAAATTACTTACAGTCACCTCTTCCCTGTAAGAAGAGAGTAAAAAGAAGGATTAATATTCATGGTGGAACATAGCACTCTGAAGCCTTATAAAAAAAAGAAAAAGGGAAGAAAAATGTGAAGTTAGACGTGAGCTGTATTTTTTTAGCTATACATTTCACTGCTGATAGAACCTTTAGAATGGAAACTTGATGCGTGTCAATCAAAGGTTGTTAGTAGGCTTGGCATCATGTAAGTACATTGCACATGACATTTTCCAATTTTATATTCTGCTTGTCAAAGAAAATGAATTATAGCGAAAACAGCTTCAAACCATTTCTGTAAATAGAAGGGGAATACATGTCTAACTGATTCACTAGGTCTCGAAGTGGTGTGGGAGATGTTATACAGAACAAAATGTAGTTTGACCTGCGTTTTTTTAAAAATCATTTGAGGCAGCTTATTGTATTTTGTACAGCACAAGGTCAAACGGAGTCACGTAACAGAATAATAAGAAAGACGATTCATCACCTATTGAATTCATTCTCTCTCTATGTATATGAAGGCAGTTTGCCCTCACTAGTTACATTAAAAGAGAAGATGTAACTAGGGATCATTTAAGATTATTGACCCAGGTAGGTACCTAAACACGCAGCACCATCTAAAGAATGCCACTTCATCTCAGTAATCTGCAGCTTTATACCGGCTAACAGTTTAAATGGCCAAAAGAGGGACTCGTTCACCTGGATGTGTGGTCAGGGGTGGGATTATTTAAGGACTGTTGTTGTGACTTTATGAACGGGGGACAACTCTATACATAACTGAAAGTGTAAATTACAACAAGACCACAGTGAGTTATTTACACAGTATTAAAACTTTTATTGTAGAAGAGGGATTGGGGTTTCAATTAGGGTTGACAAGAAGGACCTCTGGTGTCTGAAAGGGGTCCGGCAGACAAACAAGAGAACATGTGTGATTGTAATAACAGGGCCTGGCAGCCTAACCGCACACACACACACACAATTATAATAAGAGGGAATGCCAGTTACTGAACCCTTTACATCACAGTGTTTGTTGCAGTTAGGAAGGAACTGTATGTGATCTGATTGAGATTGAACCTGAAGGTCTGAAGTTTATAAAAACAAAGTATTCAATCGCTGGGTTTAGTCTGATGAAGCCCGACCTGCACATGGCCTTGCCCCCTCAGATTGAACACAGTGATCTGTGCATGGCCCCGCCCCCTCAGATTGAACACAGTGATCGGTGCATGGCCCCGCCCCCTCAGACAGAACACAGCAATCTGTACATGGCCCGCCCCTTCATACCAAACATAGTGATCTGTGCATGGCCCCGCCCCCTCAGACAAGACATAGTGATCTGTGCATGGCCCCGCTCCCTCAGACAAGACATAGTGATCTGTGCATGGCCCCGCTCCCTCAGACAAGACACAGTGATCTGTGCATGGCCCCGCTCCCTCAGACAAGACATAGTGATCTATGCATGATCAGTGAGCAGGGCTTGTACATTTCAATGTAAACATGTTTTTGTTATAGACTATGTGTCTGCGCATTTGCATCTACTGTTGCCATTGGGATACAGTGTAGTGCTTCTATTTAATGTTTGTGTTTGAATGCATAGGTCTGCTTGTATGCAGTGTTTTGGCGTACTTAGAGCATTTGGCACCCGGGGCGGATCCTACGTCTGGTACCCCCCTTACTCTCGTCACACACACACTTTAAGACGTAAAAAAACCCTCAATTTTTAAAATGTTTTTATTTTAAAAAATTGCACAAATGTGTAAACTTTGTATAACCCCTGTCCTACCCCCTTTTACAAAACCCCTCTCCTGCAAGCTCTATCTAAAAAACGCATGTCCTGCCTCCGTTCTACAAAACCCCTCTACTGCTCCCCTTCTACAAAACCCCTGCATCCTCTTTCCGCTACTGCAGGAACTCCGTGAAAATGGACAAGTGGTGCACATCAACGTCACGTTGGTGTGACGTTGCACGCCTCTACACTCCTCCCACTGCTCCTCCAAAAAGTGCTGCCTGTCCGCAGCCCTTGCGGCTTGCGGTATAATAATGGATGGATCATAGCACAGGCAGTCATGGTACCCCCCTAGTTAGTGGCACCTGGGGCGGACTGCCCTCCCCTGTCCCACTCTTAGTATGCCACGATATACATATATTGTCAAATACAGCCACATGCACGCAGTACCAGGCATGTAATCACTCGCACACAGTCACACACATACAGTTACAGGTAGAGAGTCAAACACACAGTCACAGGCAGGCAGTGGGCAGTGACACGCACAGTCACAGGCAGATAAGGACACAGACAGTCACACACACACACACACACAATTACAGGCAGACAGTCACACACACACACACACACACACAGTTACAGGCAGACAGTCACACTCAGACAGTCACACACACACACACACACACACACAGTTACAGGCAGACTCACACACACACAGTTACAGGCAGGTAGTTACACACACAGTTACAGGCAGGCAGTGACACACACAGACACAGGCAGTGACACACACACACACACACAGGTACAGGCAGGGACATACGCACACAGTTACAGGCAGACAGTCTGTATCTATATAGGTTCCAAAATATATAAAAATAACAGTTCTTAAAATAATTGTGAGATCGTATTAATACCAGCTTGTATCCACTCTTTTAAATGTAGATCCAAGACTTGTTGTTCAATAAATTTCAAGTCAAGATGAGTTGGAATTTTTTAAATTAATTTTAAGAACTGTTTTAATTTTTTCCCAGTTTCTCAACAACTGTGTTATTAAATGTGAGTATGTTCTCCTCTTTCTCGATCTTGTGTCCCATATCAAACAATTAAGGTTTATGACATCTCCTGCTTTTGCTTCATATATTGCTTCATATACTGACCTTCATTGGTATTGGTATTTAACTGCATTCTATAAATTTGCAATAATGTGGAGGCCAAGTAGTTGTTTTTTATAACAGGGTAGCCAATTCCTCCCTGTTTATCTATCTATACACACACCTAACTTGAAACCACCAGGCCCTGGTGCGAAAATTGTTCTGGTCCCCCACAGTATCTCCTTTCCCTCCCCCGGTCCCTCCATGTATCTCATTCCCTCCCTCCCAGTCCCTCCATATGTCTCATCCTCCCCTCAGTCCCTCCATGTGTCTCATCCTTACCCCTCCATGTATCTCATCTGCCCCAACCCTTCCACGTGTCTCATTCCTTCTCGCAAGCCTCTCCATGTACCTCATCACCCCCTCCCCCGGCCCTGCAGATGTCTCATTCCCTCCCCACCAAGCCCCTCATGTGTCTCATTCCACCTCCCCTAACCTTCCATGTGTCTCATTCCCTCCCACCCATGAGTTTCTGCCCCCTCCTGTTGGTACCCGGTCTGACAGGAAGGGCGCTCAGTGAGCACTTCCTTTCAGACTGCAGTCTGCTTGGCCACGCTACACACAGTGACAGGAGGGGAGCAGAACAGTACAGAGCTCCCCTCCTGCCGGTCACCCGGCAACCACATGCCCCAGGACGGTGCAGCCTTGCACCGGCACTGACGACTGAAGTTATGCTGGCCAACAGTCACAGGGATCGACAGGGCGGCCTGGAGTGATGGGCCCGGTCATAGCTGCAATACCTGTGACCATGGTAGTTACGCCACTGTATATATATCCTTCCCTGTCTTTATATGCAAATCCCAAAGGTGTTCTCTGAAGTGCCCGAAGCGAGGCAAAACCCATATGTGTTGTATGTGTTGTCCTGAATATGCGCCATCATATACTGCAAGCTATTACACTTTGTTGCTGCTTTGAAAGGCTTCTTTAAAAAAACTTTAATTAACTTGGCCTAGCACGTCTTCATCTACCTAGTGAAAAATGATCATAGCTGTATCTTTCTATGGTATATTTTATTCATGATCAATAACTTTCTATTACTATGAACATTTTTGCTTACTAAGACTATATCTGTGTATCTATCCATCTGCCATCCATTTCATTACAGAGGCAAAGCTTTCACTGGGTCCTTTATACTTCTAGTGTGTAGCATTAGGGGATACTGGACACTTGTAGGCCAGACTCAATCTACTTAGTACAGAAATATCCCTAACAAGGATATATGGACGACCCCCACAAGGCACAAGAGAAAAAAAACCAACCATAAACCGGTTCTTCATTACGCTAAAACGCTGTATGAAATATCTTTGAAAGTTATTTAGTAAAGAGACTTAATGCTTTAGCTACATACGCCCCCTGCATGTACATACACCCCTGCATGTAGTGTATTTGTATCTACCGTTGCCAATGGAAGGCAGTGTTGTACTTCTATGTGGTATTTGTAAGTAGTGTTGACGTTTAAATGCAGGTGTACTTTTGTGCGTTGTATTAGTGTTTAAATGAGTGCTTTTGTATATAATTTTGGCGTTTGACTGCAGGGTGTGTTTTTATGTAATGTGTGTGTGTTTGATTGCAAGTTTGTGTTTGCATGTAGTGTTGGAGTTTGATTGCTGGGATACATGCACATATACACATCCACTGCCACAAGCATACATAGTCACGAAGATAAACATTGACACACACACAGATACACACACTGACACATACTCACATATATACTCGCTGACACATACATACACACTGACACACACATAGATACACACACTGGCAAAAATGTCCCTAACAGGTATATATAAACACCCTGGCAGCACAAGAGAAAAAAACAACTATAAATCGGTTCTTCATTACGCCAAACTGCTGTATGAAATGTCTTTGAAAATGATTTATAAAAACAACGTAATGCATAAGCTACATACACCCCTGCATGTACATACACCCCTTCATGTAGGGCTGCATTTGTATCTGCAGTGGCGTACATACCAGGGTCGCAGGGGTCGCGGCTGCGACCGGGCCCGGCCCACCAGGGGGCCCGGCCGCCCCTGCGACCCGGTATGTAGCCACTTGGCCAGCCTCTTCTCCTGGGGGGCCCTAGAGCCGGCCACCTCCGGGCCCCCCGAGGCTGGCCCTGCTGTCACCCCACGGCCGGTCCTGCGGGCGCGCGAGGGAGCATTCTCCCCTGAGTGCTTCCTCTTCAGCTCCCTCGCGCACCGCACTGATACCGGAGCCGGAAGATGACGTCATCTTCCGGCGCCGGTATCAGTACGCGGCGCGCGAGGGAGCTGAAGAGGAAGCACTCAGGTGAGAATGCTCCCTCGCGCGCCCGCCAGCCTGACTGCCCGCCGGGTGACCGGCCCCCCCAGGAGCCCAGCAGCACCACTGGACCCCAGGGAACCCCTCAGCACTCCAAAAGGTAAGGAGGCTGGGGGGATTAAATAAAAAAAAAAAAACGTGTGTGTGTGTGTGAGTGTTAGTGTGTGTAAGTGTTAGTGTGAGTATGTGTGTGAGTGTGTGTGTGAGTGTTTGTGACTGCTAGTGAGTGTCAGTGAGTGTGTTACTGTGTGTGTCTGTTACTGAGTGTGTTTGTGTGTGTGTTAGTGTGAGTGTTAGTGTGTGTGTGTCTGCTAGTGTCAGTGAGTGAATGTGTCTGTTGAGTGTGTGACTGTTAGTGAGTGTCAGTGAGTGTGTTACTGTGTGTGTCTGTTACTGAGTGTGTTTGTGTGTTTGTGTGTGTTAGTGTGAGTGTGAGTGATAGTGTGAGTGTGTGTGTGTGTGTGTCTGCTAGTGTCAGTGAGTGAGTGAGTGTGTCTGTTGAGTGTGTGACTGCTAGTGAGTGTCAGTGAGTGTGTTACTGTGTGTGTATGTTACTGAGTGTGTTTGTGTGTGTGTTAGTGAGTCTGTTTGATGTCTGTTAGTGAGTGTGTGTTTGTCAGTGAGAGTGTATGTTTTGTAAGTGAGTGTGTATGTATGTCTGTCGCTGAGTGTGTCACTGTCAGTAAATGTGTGTGTCTGTTAGCTAGTGTGTATGCGTCTGTTCGTGAGTGTGTGTGTGTCTTCAGCACTTACCTTTCTCCAGCGCCGGACTCCCTTGGCGCAGGGGATCCCTCCGCCTCTCAGCTCCGAATGCGCATGCGCGTCAAGAGCCACGCACGCATTCAAACCGCCCATAGGAAAGCATTACTCAATGCTTTTCTATGGACGTTCAGTGTCTTAGAATCGCGGAAGCGCCTCTAGCGGCTGTCAGTGAGACAGCCAATAGAGGCTGGATTAACCCTCAGTGAAACATAGCAGTTTCTCTGAAACTGCTATGTTTTCAACTGCAGGGTTAAAACTAGAGGGACCTGACACCCAGACCACTTCATTGAGTTGATGTGATCTGGGTGTCTGTAGTGGTCCTTTAAGTGTGTGTGCATCTGCATACACTGGCGTACATACCGTGGTCGCAGGATTCACAGCCCTGCAACCCCTGCGACCAGGTGCCCGCCGCAATGTGTTGCGGCCCCGGCCCGCCAGAGTAAGCTTGGGGGGGGGGGCCCACGGATCAATTTTCGCACCGGGGCCCCATGGGTCATGTGTACGCCACTGTGTATCTGCCATTGCCATTGGAAGGCAGTGTTGTACGTCTATTAATATTATTATTGGCATTTACATAGCGCCAACCTATTCCGACGCGTTTTACAATATTACTTCTACGTATTGTTTGAGTTTCAATGCATAGATGTCCCCATGAGGTAACAGAGTTAACACAAATTAAATTTAAACAGCTAACAAGATTTTTGGCTAACCATCACTCACTGTTAAGTGGATATACTCCAAGGTGAGTGACATTGTTTCCATGTGCTAAATTGCTCTGCAGCGTTTGTTAATTGTTTCTGCACATCAATCAATTTATATATAGGAAAGGGCTTCATTCATCCTTGGATGAAACTGGTGTTTTCATTCAGTAGCTGAGTCATTTTCATTGAAATAAAAGCTCTCATAATACAGATAACTTCAAAACGCAATATTGTTGTCGACCTTCAAAAAAAGCACAATATCAGCCGCTACTGAAATCATGTCAAACTAAAATATAATTGTGGCAAATACTCACTCTTCAAACATCTTGATCAGTTATTCTGCAAGAGAAAAAAAAAAACCCAGCAGTTAATGTTTTAGTTATAAACAGTCAGATCATAATTCTATTCAGAAACAAGAATTGTGGTTGGGAGAAGAAGCGTCCATGACTTCTGACTTATTTCAGGAATCCACTTGTTAAGTGCTGTACTTCCTACAATAATCCCACAGATGATAATTTTTGGGGGGACAAAAACTGAATTACCCTTTTAGTGGAATAATTAAACTCAGAAGGAATCTGCAATGGGTCATTTGATGGCATGGCTAATGTCTGGTGGTGTCTTGGTAAAAGCGCTGTAGTGGTACAGGTTTATTGATACCAGGCTGGACCAATGCTCGCATTTGTAACAAAAGATGCAAAATAAAGGTCTTTGGTAGATTTTGTGTTCTAGTGCAGCTCAATATGCCCAAGAGAGGCTGTGGCAATCAACCAACCACTTCTAGAGAGTGGCCAAGCGTACTTAATATGAAATGCATAACATTTTTAAAATTGGGTTAAAACAACACTCAAGACAACATAATAGTTATTGTAGTTATTGTAGTGTGTAGAGGCTATTCCTCTAGAGATATATATATATATATATAGGATACATAGATAACAGACAGGCTGGCAGGAGGGGCAGATAAATAAAAAGATCCAGAGACATGGAGGAGGACGGATCGAGGGCCCGTGTGAAATGGGGCAAAAGAGGCAGAAAGAATAGGAAGAATGAGCTTGGGTGCACACAGCTGGAAACAGTGATTTGCGGAAATACAGAGGTTATAAAAAGCTCATTAGGGAATAGATGGAAACAAGGAAAGACAATGAAAGAAAAGACCTTCAGTAGATAAAAAAGAGGGGCGATATTTGTGACAAAAGTATTATGAAGGGTGAGGAGTGGTGATGGTTGCCTACCTCTGGTCTAGAGTATAAAACAACTAGATTATAAAATGCATTCCAAACACGATAACTGCCTACACTCCTTGTACAAAATAACGATGGAATGAACTCATTGTCCATTTCCCGCTTCATCAAAGTCATTAAAATCTATATCTATATATCCCACCATAAGCTAAGCTGGCTGTCCCCCACTTATAAATGATTCAGCACATGGTACATGGCAATGTGTATGGGATCGTTCACTCTCTTTCTAGGAGAGGTCCTTTATGGAAACTTATAGTTAACTTGCAGAGTAGTTTCATCCATGTCTTTTCATAAGTAAAACTACTCACAAAAGACGAACTACTTATCCCATAAGTATCTACTGGACAAGGGCATTTTGATGAGCACAGTTCTTCCATGAATAAACAATTGGAGGACTCTGCTTCTGTGAGTGCTTCTGTGAGTGCTCAATTATGGTCACACCTCGGTTTTTCGCGTATTTTGTTCAGGTTGTTCCTAGCAGTTGTATATCGTCATACAGTAAGCTACAGTAAGGCCTTTGTCAACTCTGTAACTAGCACTAGTAACTGCAAAATCCAGATAGAGAAAGGGTTTGAAATACTGATGAAGTCAGGGCACATCATTCTCTGATTCACCACTTGAGATAAATGTCAGTAGGCATAACATGTGTCTTGAAAGTATGTCAAGATTAGAGTTCTAAATGGAGAAAATCGTTCCTAGAGGAACTCATCAGTCTCCAGTTAGAACACGGAACTCCGTCCCAGATCTACATTCGTATCTCCTAATATGGCCTGGCTGGGAGTGGGGTAACACATCCATGAGATAATGTGCCTGGGATATTGGCCATGTTTCCATTTGCTATATATAAATAGGCTGATAGCACCAGCTGGATAGTGTTGGCTGATTGTGGTCCTCCAGATGTTTGTGAACTTTGCTTTTCATTATGCTCAACCTGCCTTAATTGCAGAAAAGGGAAATTGCTCTATACATGACCAAAAATACCGCTGACTCAAGTCACATTACTTGCCTTTAACCCCTTAAGGACCAAACATCTGGAATAAAAGGGAATCATGACATGTCACACATGTCATGTGTCCTTAAGGGGTTAAATATCACAATCAGATTTATCCATTCAAGACTGAATTCGAAATAGTTCAATAGAAAATTGCAAACTTTAAGCTAACATTTTTAAGTTTTAAAATTTGTTCCAATGTGGCTCTTTTCCAGCGTGGCTATTTTATCTTACATTTCATTATTATTTCCTTGTGATAAAGCTCTAAGGGGTAAAATGCGTTGTGTTTATTACTAATGAAGTATTGTTTGGCTACCTAATTTATTGGTTTCTGCCACATACTTTTCATTTTTTTTCCTGTATACAATTGTTTCCTACATGGCATCTGTTCCTACTACCTGTGACACCTGCGGACACCGTCAAAGAATGCTAGGTGGGGATCATATCACTCACGACTGATACATAGAGTGGTCTGTCTGCTCATTATATTGTAAGTAAGTATTTAACTACTATTTCTGCTCTTACCCAAATGGAGAGCACTGTTGATTTTTTTCCTTTTGCCCTATATGGTCCACTTCACCGCTACTTTGCTGTGGATAAGCTGGGATCTAAACCAGTGTATGCTAATTAATCTGGAGCTGGTTTGAGCTCCATAACATGTGAGTTGGCAGCAGGACTTAAAACGGATCCTATAGTCGCCAAAAATACTTTAGTTTAATAAAGCTGTTATAATGTATAGATCATGCCCCTAAAGTCTTACTGCGCAATTATCTGCCATTTATGAGTTAAATAACTTTTGTTTCTGTTTATGGAGCCCTTGCCACACTTCCCTGGCTCTGACTGACACACCCTGCATTAAAAATTGTTTCACTTTCAATCAGATGTAACTTACTTTAAAAGTTTTTATCACCTGCTCTGCAAATTGATCTTTAATCACATGCATGAAGCTTCTGCAAAGTCTAGCAAGATATTAACAGAGCAAGGATAACACATTCAAAATTAAACATAATTTGCATTAAAGGAAGTGTAAACATTAGATGACTCTTTACAGAAAGTGTTTAGGAAGGCTGTATAGGTCACATGCAGGGAGGTGTAACTAGGGCTGCATAAACAAAAGTATTTAACTTCTAAATGACAGGGGATTGAGCAGTGAGACTGCAAGAGACATGATCTGTAAACTAAAACTGCTTCATTAAGCTAAAGTTGTTTTAGTTACTATAATGTCTCTTTAAGTGTTGTGTGTACTACATTTTGCATATTGCACTCTTCTGTTCTTTCATATTTTTATCATGGAGTGATGTCATAATTAAGAACTCCACATGGAGACCTGTAATAAGAAGAAACACTATTCTTGAACTGTATCTGGTATACACTAATGGATATTAATTCAGTTCTCCTTTTAAAGAGCTATCATAGGTACTGAATGAATGGAAGCTGGCAGGTTTTTAATGGCTCCTGTCCTTTCTGGACACCGCTGTGAGTCATTCCAGCGTCTTTGCTGATGTGGTACACTTCACTTGTATACACTCTGATGTTCTCTTAATTTCTGATGCTGCACCAATCCGTGTACAACCAGCGACATCGGTTGTGTACCTTTTGATGTCAGAATTGATACAAGCCAAAAATTGCTACTCTGGGGCTATTAAGACCACTCTGTCCACTTCTATTCGTCTTATCATGGTCTCAGTTACCCTAAAGAACGTTATTGTGATTCTAAATGTTTTCTAGTTATTGACTTGGCTCTGCTTGTTAACTACTGTAAACTCTGGAAACCTTGGTCATGGCTCTTTTTCTTGTTTGTCCACAATTCTGTGTTCCTCCACCTTGGCCTGCCTGTCCCTGTTTGCACTTTTTTCTTTGTCAGACTCTGTTTTCTATGCCATCCCATATTCAGCCAGGCCAGTCTAATGACCGATAATACATTCTCTTCATTTAGGACACTGTACCTTAGGTTTGCATAGTGTGCTATGCCACCCTTAACACCTTTGGGGCACCATCACTTACCCCTTATCTTTGATCACCCTTCTGGTTGGATATCTCAACTCTGGGATGGGTACCTTGTTCTTTGGTGGTCTATTAGTCGCAGTATGAGTTTTGTGCATTTCCCTGGTGCAAAACTCTTTATCTTACTATTGCCAGGGTCCCACAGTAATCATGAGAAAGTTGAGTGCACCAGAGAAACACATACCTCACGTTACAGCCGCTGGTCCACTAAGGAAACCACAAAACCACACCGGTACGTCTCATATGGATATAGTTCTATCTAAGGGTTCCAGAACAGGTATGGGTGCCCTCCTTGCCCCTGCATAAGGGTGACTAATCTAATCATGTCATTCACTAATTATTACACATGGATCTATGATAATTTTATGAAATAATAAAGCGAAAAAATGCATATATTGGGGAGGTATTAGCAGATCATCTATTACCAGTAATAACTAATTTTACTACCAATTATTCATTAAGAATGTTTCTTCATTTCTAAGTACTATGTTGTAATAACATCAGAAATGAAAAACACTTACCACAGACTGATAAACTTTGCATGGAAGAGTCAACAAATGCTTTAATTTAAATGGCTTTCATATAAAGAAACACTAATTTGTTTTTAAACATTGTGTTTTGTTGCTGCAGTAAGCCGTGCGTTTTAGCAATAGCATGAAATAAGAACTGCAACATGGAATAAACGGGTAAACAGCCTCTCTGAATATAACCCATCTTAAATCAAAGGAACACTGAAGACACTGTAACGGCTTTATCTCATTGAAGTGTTTATACTGTATAGAGAACCCTGGCACACCTCCCAACATTTTAAATGGACAACAAGGGACACTTTCATTTTAGGGGTGTGAGTGGGTGTTTGGTCAGGTGCGGGGCTGGTCTGAGTAATTTTAGGTGACTTACCAATGACAATTTATGCAACTAAAATGTAATTTAGAACAAAAACAATGTATCTTATTTACACAGACTGATTTCTAAACACATCTATTCAGGGCCGGATTAAGAGCCCAGTGGGCCTGGTGCTGTTAATTATGATGGGCCTAATTACAAAATATTAATGACCAAAAACACTAAAAAAAGTCCTACCTCCTAAGCGTCATGTATCTGATGGAGATGATGCTGTAGGGAAACTCATAGGATGCAACTATGAGAAAACACATACCCTTTGCTAATCTCATGCTTTCATCTTTCAAGTAAACCCATACCCCCAACAGCAGTGTCCAGTAAAGCAGGAAGTCGATGGATGCGGTAAAAAGGTGGGCTACTGACACAAATCACATACCCAGAACGGCTGAAAGGGCGAACATAGACAAAAAGGGGGAATGTCTGTGTCCCTATGTCTCCCAGTCCCTTAGTGTTTGTGTCCTCATGTCTCCCAGTGTCCCCATGTCACAATGTTGCGGTGTCCAATAAACCTGCTTAAAGCTATCACAGTGAGTGCCTGAGATTTTTTTCTTTTATACTAGGGGACACTGAGACACTACGGGCACAGAGACACTATGGGCACTGAGAGACATGGGGCACTGAGACACTGATACATAGGGGACATTGGAGACTTGATAAAGACCTGGGTACAGGTCGAAACGTTGTGGTGTCCAATAAACCTGCCTAAATCTATCACAGTGAGTGCCTGAGATTTTTTCTTTTATACTAGGGGACACTGAGACACTAGGAGACATGGGGACACAGAGACATTGGGAGACTAGGGGACTTTGGGAGTCTAGGGAACACTGGCACACTACAGACACTGAGAGACACCAGGGACACATGGCGATACTGAGATACTAGGGACACTGGCTGGGAGACATGGGGACACTGCCATGTCTCCTATGTCTCAAAGTCGCCCAGTGTCCCCATGTCTCCCTGTGTCTCCATGCCTCTCAGTGTCCCCATGTCGCCCAGTGTCCCCTAGTGTTTGTATCCCCATGTCTCCCAGTGTCCCTTAGAGTCTGTGTCCTCATGTCTCCCAGTGTCCTGATGTCACTAGGACACTAGGGGACACTTAGAGACATGGGGACACTGGGAGACATGGGGACACTGAGACACTAGGGACAGAGGCTGGGAGACATGGGGACACAGACTAGGGGCCACTGTGTCCCTAGTTTCTCAGGGTCATGGGCGTCCGAATGGGGGGGTAAAGGGGGATACTTGGCCCCCCCGGATTTTTCAGCTTGTGCTGCTATTTTTCGTTTTAGTGTGAGAATACAGTGCAATACCAGCACTGGCCAGTAGGTGGCGCTGTGAATGGAGAAAGGCAGGAAGCTACAGCTTATCCCTGCCTCTCTCTCATGACTGAAACCGCAGGGGAGCAGCACAGAGGTAGCCTACAGAGCAGGTAAGTGAGGCATGGGGGGTGGGGGAGACCGCATAGAGGAAGGTAAAGTAGAAGGAGCAGAAAGGTTCTGCAAGGGGCAAAAGGGATCAGCAAGGAATAGAAAGGGGCAGCAAGAAGCAGGAAGGGGTCGAAAGGTTTTCAAGGAGCAGGAGGGTAAAGTAGAAGGAGCAGCAAGGAGGGGTCAGCAAGGAGTAGAAAGGGTCTGCAAGAGGCAGGAGGGGTCAGCAAGGAATAGGAAGGGGCAGCAGGAAGGGGTAGGGACGGTCTGCAAGGAGTAGGAAGGGTCTGCAAGGAGCAAGAGGGGTCAGCAAGGAGTAGGAAGAGGCAGCAAGGAGCAGGAAGAGGCAGCAAGGAGCAGGAAGAGGCAGCAAGGAGCAGGAAGAGGCAGCAAGGGGCAGCAAGGAGCAGGAAGGGGCAGCAAGGAGTAGGAAGAGGCAGCAAGGAGTAGGAAGAGGGAGCAGGAAGGTTCTGCAAGGAGCAGGAAGGGTCTGCAAGGAGCAGGAAGGGGCAGCATGGAGTAGGAAGAGGCAGCAAGGAGCAGGAGGGGTCAGCAAGGAGCAGGAGGGGTCAGCAAGGGGCAGGAGGGGTCAGCAAGGGGCAGGAGGGGTCAGCAAGGAGTAGTAAGGGTCTGCTAGGAGTAGGAAGGGGCAGCAAGGAGAAAGAAGGGGCAGAAATGAGTAGGAAGGGTCTGCAAAAAGCAGGAAGGGTCTGCAAGGAGCAGGACGGGTCTGCAAGGAGCAGGACGGGTCTGCAAGGAGCAGGAAGGGGCAGCAAGGAGCAGGAAGGGGCAGGAAGAATCAGAAGGAACAGAAAGGATCAGCAAGGGGCTGCAAGAAGCTGGAAGGGGCTGCAAGAAGCTGGAAGGGGCAGAAAGAAGCAGGAAGGGCCATCAAGGAGCAGGAAGAGCCATCAAGGAGCAGAAAGGGATCAGAAAGAGAAAGGAGCAGAAGGGCGCAAAATAAGCAGAAAGTAGCAGAAAGGTAAAGGAGCAGAAGGAGCCTCAGAAGACAAAGAAGACTGTGTCAAATGAAGGAGAAGAAAATGAGATTGTAGCACTTCATTCTGGACACCACATCATAAGGCGTTGGTACCTGGGCCTGGCAGGGAAACGTTGGACCTTCTTATCTCCCCAAGTAAAAACAAACAATATCAGTGTTAATGTGTTCACTTTTATTTACTGAGTGTCAGGAAACACAGAGGGCCGCTGGGTAGGGGTACCGCTGATTGGCTAGATGGGACAGCTAGCACTCTAAGCCAATCAGTAGCTCCCCATTCCTAAAAACTTAAAACATTTTTATGAATCGGGAACTAGCGATTGGCTTAGAGTGTCAGCTGACCACTCTAGCCAATCAGCGGCACCCATGCCCAACGTCAATCTGCACTTCCTGACACTCTGTTTCAGAAGTCGAATACCACTGAGCGACCTGGAGATCTGGAGGAGGAGCTGAAGGAAGCTGAAGGAAGCCTTTTGGGGGTAAACGGTTTCCCCTTCCCCTTCAAAGAAAGAGCACCCAGGGGCCTCCTTGCATCACAGCATTTTCATTTAGATAAAGTTGTTATGGTGACCAGAATGTTCCTGTAATTTGATGAAAGGAACACTATAGTGTCAGGAATACAAACATATATTCCTGACACCATAGTTGTGAAAACGCTATTCATCCTTGCTTTATGTGAAAATGACTATGCTCCTCCCCTTCATGACACTGTCAAAAATGGGCCAAGCATGGATGTCATTACAATTATACCCCCCCTTCCCCCCCGGAAAAATTCCTGCGGACGTCCATGCTCAGGGTTCCCATGTTCCCCAGTGTCCCAATGTCTCAGCGTCCCCATGTCTCGGAGCTGCTGTCTGGACTCTCTGTGCAGAGCTGCTCCCCGCGGATCAGTGAGTAGAGAGAGGCAGGGAGAGAGATGCCGTAACTTCTTATCACTGCCTCTCTCCACACAAACAGCGACCCCTACTGGCCGGCGCTGGTATTGCAGAATAATCTATGTTTATACTGAGACAGACATTTGTATTGCCGGTATTACTGCAATACCGGCACCGGCTAGGCAGCCTCAAATACCTGAGAAATACTTCTGAGAAATACCTGGCAACCCTAAGAAATACATGAGAAATACCTGGCAACCCTAAGAGTAGTGTGTAAAAAAAAAAAAAAAAAAAAAATGTAAATTTTTTTTTTTTTTTTTTTTTAAAAACCAATGGGCCTATTCCATGGGCCTGGGCCTGGAGCTGCAGCTCCATCAGCCCCTATGTTAATCCGGCCCTGCATCTATTGTAGTTTAAAGACACATTACTGGGAGTATTATTGCTGGGGAGCTCTGTTATACACTCAGATACACTATCAAAATGGAGCTCCTACAAAACAGGGACAGAAGCGTGGAAAATATGGACAGTCTGATTTGGGCCCAAATTAGGGATACTAATTAGGGACACTTGGGAGCAATGGCGTAACTACCACAGGCCCATCACTCTAGGGGGGGCGGCTTCAGTGGCAACCCCTGCGACCATGGGCCGCCTACATACCTTTAGGCCCGGGGCCTACAGGTGCCAACTTACCGGCAGATGGGAAGAGCTGTGCTGCTCGCCTCCTGCCGCTGTCTGTAGCGGATTAGTCTGACAGGAAGTGCTCAGTGAAAGAGTACTTCCTGTCAGACTGGGTACCACGTTGAGTCAGGTAAAGGAGGGGTGGAGGGGGAGAGACACTGGGAGGGGCTTTGTGGTGGGAGGGAATGAGACACATGGAGGAGCTGGGGTGGGGAGGGAATGAGACAGATTACGGGCTGTGGGGGAGGAAATTATACACATAGAGGGGTTGGGGGAGTGAATGAGTCACAAGGAGGGGCTGGGAGAAATAGGGAATGATACACATGTAGGGTCTTGTCGGAGGGAATGATGCACATGGAGGGATGGGGTAATGGAATGATTCACATGGAGGGACTTGGGGGAGGGAATGAGACGCATGGAGGGCTGGGGATATAAAATGCATGGAGGGGCTAGGGAAATTAGAAGCACAGAGGAGCTGGGGGAGGAAATTAGACACATGGAGGGTCTGGGGGAATGAGATGCATTGAGGGGTTGGGGGAATGAGACACATGGGGGTTGCAATTTCTGCACTGGGGCCCAGTGGTTTCTAGTTACACCTCTGCTTGAGAGGTATGTCATAGTTTAATGCTAATGAGAGTCTCCAGAAGCCAGCCACTTTAAAGACCATGCATTAGCCTGAGCAAGAATGAGCAGTAGTGATTAGATGAGAGTGTCAGTTGACTGTTTTCAGCCCATGATAGCCTACCATTGCTGGTATAAACTAGTGTGACTAAGGAAGTGTGTAATCAATACGTTATCCATACCTCTACTGGGACCAGTACTGAAAGTGGCTAGAGACCCTTATTCAGGGTTAAACTGCTAAAAAATGATCTAACAATGAAAGGAGGAACTGTGCCCGGGTACTCCAGGCACTATAAACAATTACATCAGATGAAATAGCTACAGTGCCTAGAGTGTCCCTTTAAGGTAGAAATTATTACAACAAAATGTCAATTGGACAAACTAAATAAAGATGCCATTTTGACAATTTTGCCACTAAATGATTAAACCACGTATAATTAATTGATTTGGAATATTAATGTATCAGGATAACCTTAATGATTTTTAAGCAGGAAGCTGTCATTTTGTAGCCTTTCAATTTGAAACGCCCACGCCAAAAAGTTTACTAACGTTGCTATTCCTGCAATATTATGAGGTGAGCAGAATGATGCAGGCCTATCTACACGGATCATACCTATATAAATATATACCTGCATCTCAGTGCATCTATATAATCCATATGACCTCTTCTTACTATCTGACTACTATGTTGCTATTTTGCCTTCTTTAGGCATAACGTTAAACAAAGACACTCTAAGGACTAGTGTTACCCAACATTCCTTATTCTGTGTGTTTGGGTAAAATAAGTTCAAATGTTGAGTATACTATAAGTTGAGAAAGAGGTATAGGTAATTACAATATTGAATGTCACAAGCCAAGTCAAGGAATGCCAGAAAATCGGAACTGTCAGAAACAAACCAGAACGGTAACCTTAAAATCATGACACAATCAGGAATACACATTCTGGCAAACTGAAACTGCACCACTCCACTGGTCCTTAGGGCAGAGAAGTTAAAATAAGTACAGCCTGACCATCATTCGTGAGTGCCAGAAGACGTGCATGTTGGATGATGCCAGGATTCATGAAAAATGAAGCCACGGTCTGACCAATCTTCCTGCTTCACAATCACTGAATGAACCATGAGCTTGAGAGAATATTCTATGTTTCAAAATGGTGTCATCCTAATTCACAATAATATGAGCCCTTTACTGAGCTCAACCTTACGTCACTGTGTGATTACAAATTATATCGGAATAAGGTTTGTTTTATAGTGGGTAATAGTTTGTGAAAGCTTAATGCTTGAATAGTGTACGTGATACTTTATTCTTCATGATTACATACTGCTCTCATTTAATTACATAGAACTAATGCCAAGTTTATTATTCCCAAACCCCCTCCTGGGAACAGGAGGAAACACAAATAGTCAATCCCACAACACATATTAAAATAGATTACTTAATAATATTCCATCAACATCCCCATAATTGATTTTCTGCATAGCTGGAAAGCTTGTATAATACATTTGTCATTGGGAATATGGTTGTTTATATGCCATGGACATAAGTTGATAAATTGAATTTATTGTGACCAGGAATTTTTACCCCAGGCTGACTGCAAGAAGCAAAACTGACACTTGGGCATGAACCATTGTAACAGAAGATGAGTGTTAGACCTTTCCTGTAGAACAGGAAAGGAGATAATTACTTCTAACCGCCGGCTGCTCAATTTATGGGTGACAGATATTCAGTATTGTACACACGTTATATAGGTTCCCAGACTGTTAAGGCTTTTAAAAAGATTCTTGGAAAAAAAAGTATTTTGTGAAATTAGTGTTTTTCTCATGAATTGTGACTTTTGATACAAACACAGTCTAAAAACACTTTGAGCTTATTTTTACTTAAAGTTACTTTGAGCTTATTTTTTTGTGGTTTGTGGCATTAGAGGGGATGGAAAATTTCTCCTAATGAATAGAAAGAAGGCTTTTGTGAAATTAAATTATTAAAAATATTTTTCAATATACCATCAATTTAAAATTTAAATCAATTAGATGAATAAGCCACAAGTAGATGGAGATGCATATAAGCATATAACGTTATATAAGCAGTAATGTACAAAATGCACTCTATATGTTTAAACCATTCAGTTAGTTAGAAACATGTACAGTCAGGTCCATAAATATTGGGACATCGACACAATTCTAATCTTTTTGGCTCTATACACCACCACCATGGGTTTGAAATGAAACAAGATGTGCTTTACCTGCAGACTTTCAGCTTTAATTTGAGGGTATTTACATCCAAATCAGGTGAATGGTGTAGGAATTACAACAGTTTGTATATGTGCCTCCCACTTTTTAAGGGACCAAAAGTTGCAGTCAATTACAGCCTGAAGTCTGGAACGCATAGACATCACCAGATGCTGGGTTTCATCCCTGGTGATGCTACTGCAACTGTCTTCAGTTCCTGCTTGTTCTTGGGGCATTTTCCCTTCAGTTTTGTCTTCATCAAGTGAAATGCATGCTCAGTCGGATTCAGGTCAGGTGATTGACTTGGCCATTGCATAACATTCCACTTCTTTCCCTTAAAAAACTCTTTGGTTGCTTTTGCAGTATGCTTCGGGTCATTGTACATCTGCACTGTGAAGCGCCGTCCAATGAGTTCTGAAGCATCTGGCTGAATATGAGCAGATACTATTGCCCGAAACACTTCAGAATTCATCCTGCTGCTTTTGTCAGCAGTCACATCATCAATAAAAACATGAGAACCAGTTCCATTGGCATCCATACATGCCCACGCCATGACACTACCACCACCATGCTTCACTGATGAGGTGGTGTGCTTTGGATCATGAGCAGTTCCTTTCCTTCTCCATACTCTTCTCTTCCCATCACTCTGGTACAAGTTGATCTTGGTCTTATCTGTCCATAGGATGTTGTTCCAGAACTGTGAAGGCTGTTTTAGATGTTGTTTGGCAAACTATAATCTGGCCTGTTTTTGAGGCTCACCAATGGTTTACATCTTGTGGTGAACCCTCTGTATTCCCTCTGGTGAAGTCTTCTCTTGATTGTTGACTTTGACACACATACACCTACCTCCTGGAGAGTGTTCTTGATCTGGCCAACTGTTGTGAAGGGTGTTTTCTTCACCAGGGAAAGAATTATTCGGTAATCTACCACAGTTGTTTTCCGTGGTCTTCCGGGTCTTTTGGTGTTGCTGAGCTCACTGGTGCGTTCTTTCTTTTTAAGGATGTTCCAAACAGTTGATTTGACCACACCTAATGTTTTTGCCATCTCTCTGATGGGTTTGTTTTGTTTTTCCAGCCTAATGATGGCTTGCTTCACTGATAGTGACAGCTCTTTGGATCTCATATTGAGAGTTGACAGCAACAGATTCCAAATGCAAATAGCACACTTGAAATGAACTGTGGACCTTTTATCTGCTCCTTGTAAATGGGATAATGAGGGAATAACACACACCTGGCCATGGAATAGCTGAGCAGCGAATTGTCCCATAAGTTTTGGTCCCTTGAAAAGTGGGAGGCACATAAACAAACTGTTGTAATTCCTACACCGTTCACCTGATTTGGATGTAAATATCCTCAAATTAAAGCGGAAAGTCTGCAGTTAAAGCACATCTTGTTCATTTCATTCCATTGTTGTGGTGTATAGAGCCAAAAAGATTAAAATTGTGTCGATGTCCCAATATTTATGGACCTGACTGTATATTCAAAGTGTGTTGTGGCACTTAATGATATTTGATTGGTGAGAAGTTACCACACTTGTGGACAATCTTCCTGTTCCTGTGATCCACAAATCCAAATAGTAACAACCAATACAATTAGCTATAGAAAATAGTGTAAGTGGAGCGCAAAGTGTAATGTAGAACTTACCCCTATTTTCTCACTGATCAAGTCATTTATGAGTTAAATCACTTTGTTTATACAGCCCTAGTCACACCTCCCTCCATACTTCCTTTATTGCAAATTCTGTTTACGTTCAAATTTCTTGTCTCCTGCTCTGTTAATAGCTTGCTAGACCCATGAGGAGCCTCCTGTTTGTAATCAAAATTAAAGTTGAAACCTTTTAAAATAAGTTACATGTGATTAAAAAAAAAAAAAAATTAAAACTTTTTTTTGTGCAGGCTGTGTCAGTCACAGCCAGGGGCGGTGTGGTTAGAGCTGCATAAACAGAAACAAAAGTGATTTAACTCCTAAATGGCAGAGAATTGTGCAGTGAAACTTTAGGGCCATGATCTATACACTAAAACTGCTTAATTAAGCTATAGTTGTTTTGGTGACGATAGTGTCCCCTTAACACAATTTATAGGTGATTTCAAATGTTGTATTCAATTATAAATATAAAATTTAATTTTGTAATATAACATTTGCATGCATACCTTATAAAAAGTAGGTTTTTATTGCATCATAAGTTTATTTTCATTTACTTTTTGTTTCCTATTAGCAGAACATACCTTTTATTAGACGTTCACCAGCAGTGTATTTGCCATATTTGTATCAATTAGATCACATTTTGTTTATAAATCTTAATTCTCATTAGTGATGTCGCGAACATAAAATTTTCCGTTCGCGAACGGCGAACGCGAACTTCCGCAAATGTTCGCGATCGGGCAAACCCGGCGAACCGCCATAGACTTCAATAGGCAGGCGTATTTTAAAACCCACAGGGACTCTTTCTGGCCACAATAGTGATGGAAAAGTTGTTTCAAGGGGACTAACACCTGGACTGTGGCATGCCGGAGGGGGATCCATGGCAAAACTCCCATGGAAAATTACATAGTTGATGCAGAGTTTGGTTTTAATCCAAGGGCATAAATCACCTAACATTCCTAAATTGTTTGGAATAACATGCTTTAAAACATCAGGTATGATGTTGTGTCGATCAGGTAGTGTAAGGGTTACGCCCGCTTCACAGTGACAGACCAAACTCCCCGTTTAACACACCGCAAACAACCTCAAACAGTCCATTTGCACAACCGCAAACTCCCCATTTGCACAAGGTTGGATACCAAGCTAGCCATGTCCTGTTCCTTGTCCTCACTGATGTCATTGAAGGTCTCTTCCTCCACCCAGCCACGTACAACACCAAGAGTCCCCGAAAGGTGACAACAAGCCCCCTGTATTTTTTTTTTTTAAATGTACACTACTGTTACACCAGATATGAGTTGCACTGGTGTGACACTGTGCCCTGGCAGGCCCTGAAACGCACACGTGTGAGGGAAACTGACTGCTATTATATTACAGTCAAAAAAGTTTTTTTTTTTAAATTCAAGCTATTGTGACACCAGATATGAGTGGTGGCACTGGGACCACCTTAAAAATATTGGATATCGCTAAAAATCATGATCACTATATACTTTCTCTACAAACCTCTAAAACAAAGCAAACTAATCATCCATCCGTTATACCACTTTATCCCACCTAGAACTAGTGCCCAGTTAAAATACTTGACTCTTACTTACCCACACTCAGTCATGCCACACACATTTCACCACTACTCTCACTGAATCCCTCTGACTACGGCTAAATTCATCTTCTACATCAGAACACTACTCCTAAGATTGGGTTGTATCCATGTCTCGGGTCTTTCATTTAGAATAGGGGCAGCTTCGGTCTCCTTCAACACTGACACTCCATTGCATATTATTAAAAGATTGGGCAGATGGAAATCCTCAGTGTACAACCGATATATTCCTCATCCCGAGAAAGAAATAAGGAAAGCTTTTAAAAGTTTGGCTTTGTAAATTTGATGCAATAAGTGTGTTTTTCTTTAATACCTTTTCACCCTCTTTGCATGAACCCGATTTACATATATTACTAATATGTTTCTGAACATATATATTATATTATTCACTCACTCACTCACTCTCTGGGCCGGTCTAAGACATCATGCTGCCTAGGTCCAATGATAAATGACTATGGGGGATAATGTATAATAAACACAGGTTACTGACTATGGGGGGGGGGGGATAATGTATAATAAACACAGGTTACTGGTTGTGGGGGGATGATGTATAATAAACACAGGTTACTGGTTGTGGGGGGATAATGTATAATAAGCACAGGTTATTGGCTATGGGGGGATAATGTATAATAAACACAGGTTACTGGCTATGGGAGGATAATGTATAATAAACACAGGTTACTGGCTATGGGAGGATAATGTATAATAAACACAGGTTACTGGCTATGGGAGGATAATGTATAATAAACACAGGTTACTGGCTATGGGAGGATAATGTATAATGAACACAAGTTACTGGCTATGGGGGATAATGTATAATAAACACAGGTTACTGACTATGGGGGGATACTGTATAATAAACACAGGTTACTGGCTATGGGGGATAATGTATAATAAACACAGGTTACTGGCTATGGAGGATAATGTATAATAAACACAGGTTACTCGCTATGGGGGATAATGTATAATAAACACAGGTTACTGGCTATGGGGGATAATGTATAATAAACACAGGTTACTGGCTATGGGGGGATACTGTATAATAAACACAGGTTACTGGCTATGGGGGATAATGTATAATAAACACAGGTTACTGGCTATGGGGGATAATGTATAATAAACACAGGTTACTGACTATGGGGGGGATAATGTATAATAAACACAGGTTACTGGTTGTGGGGGGATGATGTATAATAAACACAGGTTACTGGTTGTGGGGGGATAATGTATAATAAGCACAGGTTATTGGCTATGGGGGGATAATGTATAATAAACACAGGTTACTGGCTATGGGAGGATAATGTATAATAAACACAGGTTACTGGCTATGGGAGGATAATGTATAATAAACACAGGTTACTGGCTATGGGAGGATAATGTATAATAAACACAGGTTACTGGCTATGGGAGGATAATGTATAATGAACACAAGTTACTGGCTATGGGGGCTAATGTATAATAAACACAGGTTACTGGCTATGGGGGGATACTGTATAATAAACACAGGTTACTGGCTATGGGGGATAATGTATAATAAACACAGGTTACTGGCTATGGAGGATAATGTATAATAAACACAGGTTACTGGCTATGGGGGGATAATGTATAATAAACACAGGTTACTGGCTATGGGGGATAATGTATAATAAACACAGGTTACTGGCTATGGAGGATAATGTATAATAAACACACACACAAAAAAAAATGAATGCAGCTTCAGAATTAATCTAAATTGTATGCTGTCTAGGAGGTGGGAGGGTCTGGAAGGGAGGGTCTGCTGCTGATTGGCGGAATGTGTCTGCTGACTGTGAGGTACAGGGTCAAAGTTTATTCAATGATGACGAAAAGGGGGCGGACCGAACATCGCATATGTTTGCCGTCCGTGGCGAACGCGAACACGCTATGTTCACCAGGAACTATTCACCAGCGAACCAATCGGGACATAACTAATTCTCATTACTCGTATTTCCTTTTTATATTGTTATTTTATGATTTATATATTCCTATGTTGTGTGGTTATGTAGTTTATTTACTTTACAACTAGCTTATAAAAATCCTACAGTATCATAACATCAATGTATCGTACCGTATATTACTCAAAAGTCATTTTAAAGAAATAAAGTATTTGCTTTTTCAATGGACTGCCTATCAAATACAATTATATTTATATTTCATGACTATATAACATGCATTTAAAATTAAAACACAGAAAATGCATTTTCTATTCAGGAAAGAGATGTACTAACAATTGGCCCTTGCAGCAAAACATGCTAATAAACCGTGTTTTATTGAGTATAACAGGCTGTAGAAGAAATGAAATGATCTAATTTACAGTATATTTTATTTAAATTTGATTGCTCAGGGAATTTTTATGTTATATCTACGTTCTAAATTTCCATTCATATGTAACCGACGGTTACAGAGAAAAGGGCTGTAATATTCAAGTAAGTATAATCTCACTTCGTATAATGTACGGTATATGCTTTTTCTCAACATCTGAGTGACGAGCGCATGTAGTTTATTATTAGATCAGCTAACGCTATATCACACATTTTATTATGAAAAATTTTCTGGAGAGCAAATCACGTTTTTACAAATTAATTGACATTTGTGAAATGTTGAGTCGAGTATCAGTGTGATATTTCTTAATACTGTCAGCGTTGAATCTTATAGCCTTTTTCATCAGTGGAATAGATCACAGCTGGAAGGTGTTAAATTAAATGAGCTCGGGAGAATGATATTTAAGTTTAATGGTTATAATATTTTCTAGTGCAAATTCTTACTGCAAATTACAATGTCACACATTATAAAGCTGATAAAGGGCCAAAATTAGTCAAGTGAGTATTCATAAAGTGGCATTACTGTAAATAACACGATTTTGAGGTACCTCCAGATATAAGAAACATTAAATAGGCACTGTCAAGGTACTAAATGTGTGCATTAAAGGGACACTATAGTCACCAGTGCAACTACATGTATTCCTGACCCTACAGTGTTAACACAACCATCTAGCACCCCTGGGCCCCTCATGCCTCCATAAATATAGTAAAAACCTTACTGTATTCAAGCCAGAAGCTGTAAATCTGCATGCTGTTATACTCAGAAAAACAAGCAGTGTGACATGTGGTAGCCTGATCCAATCACAGTGCGTCCCCATAGGATTGGCTGAGACTGACAAAAAGGCAGATCAGGGGCAGAGCCAGCATGATTCAAACACAGCCCTGGCCAATTAGCATCTCCTCATAGAGATGAATTGAATCAATGAATCTCTATGAGGAAAGTTCAGTGTCTGCATGCAGAGGGAGGAGATACTGAATCATAGGATGCTGTGCACAGTGCTGACCTGTGCTCTGCTGACAGCAGATCTGAGTGGATGGAGGCATATTATGCCTCCATCAACTCAGAAGTCCCTCTGGTTCATTCTGAGTGACTGCAACTGGAGGTGTTCCTAGCTTTCAATGTAAACACTGTATTTTCTCAGAAAATACAGTGTTTACATGAGAAAGGCTGCAGGGAGCTATAGTTCTCACCTGAACAACCTCATTAAGCTGAAGTTGTTCAGGTGACTATAGTGTCCCTTTAAGAGCATCATTTTTTTTAGTATGATGTCCAGTGCCGGGTTAAGGTTGGGGGCTGTTGGAGCTGAAGCCCCAGGCCCACACATTGCAATAGGTCTAATCTGCCTGACTTTCTTATTGTTTACATTTATTACATTTTGGGATCTCCTGCTGATCTGAAGTGCTACACCATGACCACTGCACACATTTTCTCTATGCTCCAAAACCAACAGAAACTATAGACAGTGACCACTTGTAGCCATTGCTCTCCCAGACAGATTTCTTTAGGGCTCAGCCTGCTTTCGAATTCGGGTTTTATATGCATATGGGACTATTTACGTATATCGATGTAAAGTCTACTTGTAGGGAAAAAGTCAAGATTATTATTATTATCATATAGCACCAGCGTATTCCACAGAGCTTTACAATATTATGAAGGGGGAAATTTTTAAAATAGATTACCTATAGGTTGATGAGGACCATGCTTGAAAGAGCTGACAAGCTAGATGATCTTTAATCACAAGATGCCAGAATCAGAAATTCAGAATTAGGCCTACAGAATTAAACCTCATGAAGTCCCTAATCCAGTAATGATGGTACTAGAATCTTGTTTTGACAAACAAAATTAGCAACCCTCAATGAAAATATATGCAGATTCTAATAGAATAAATTCTAATAGAAATTGTGACTTTTATAAATTATAGTCAATCAAACAACCAGTCTTATTACTTACTAGTTTGGTTAGCTCAGTGGAGCTAAACTGAAGAAGCAGCAATTGCTCAGAGCACCTGCCTTTCAAAACTCACTCACTCTCTGGGCCGGCCTAAGACATCATGCTGCCTAGGTCCAACGATAAATGACTATGGGGGATAATGTATAATAAACACAGGTTACTGGCTATGGGAGGGATAATGTATAATAAACACAGGTTACTGGCTATGGGGGATAATGTATAATAAACACAGGTTACTGGCTATGGGAGGATAATGTATAATAAACACAGGTTACTGGCTATGGGAGGATAATGTATAATAAACACAGGTTACTGGCTAATGTATAATAAACACAGGTTACTGGCTATGGGGGATAATGTATAATAAACACAGGTTACTGGCTATGGGGGATAATGTATAATAAACACAGGTTACTGGCTATGGGGGATAGTGTATAATAAACACAGGTTACTGGCTATGGGAGGATAATGTATAATAAACACAGGTTACTGGCTATGGGAGGATAATGTATAATAAACACAGGTTACTGGCTATGGGAGGATAATGTATAATGAACACAAGTTACTGGCTATGGGGGATAATGTATAATAAACACAGGTTACTGGCTATGGGGGGATACTGTATAATAAACACAGGTTACTGGCTATGGGGGGATAATGTATAATAAACACAGGTTACTGGCTATGGAGGATAATGTATAATAAACACAGGTTACTGGCTATGGGGGGATAATGTATAATAAACACAGGTTACTGGCTATGGGAGGGATAATGTATAATAAACACAGGTTACTGGCTATGGGGGATAATGTATAATAAACACAGGTTACTGGCTATGGGAGGATAATGTATAATAAACACAGGTTACTGGTTGTGGGGGGATAATGTATAATAAACACAGGTTACTGGCTATGGGGGATAATGTATAATAAACACAGGTTACTGGTTGTGGGGGGATAATGTATAATAAACACAGGTTACTGGTTGTGGGGGGGTAATGTATAATAAACTCAGGTTACTGGCTATGGGGGATAATGTATAATAAACACAGGTTACTGGCTATGGGAGGATAATGTATAATAAACACAGGTTACTGGCTATGGGAGGATAATGTATAATAAACACAGGTTACTGGCTATGGGAGGATAATGTATAATAAACACAGGTTACTGGCTATGGGAGGATAATGTATAATGAACACAAGTTACTGGCTATGGGGGATAATGTATAATAAACACAGGTTACTGGCTATGGGGGGATACTGTATAATAAACACAGGTTACTGGCTATGGGGGGATAATGTATAATAAACACAGGTTACTGGCTATGGAGGATAATGTATAATAAACACAGGTTACTGGCTATGGGGGGATAATGTATAATAAACACAGGTTACTGGCTATGGGAGGGATAATGTATAATAAACACAGGTTACTGGCTATGGGGGATAATGTATAATAAACACAGGTTACTGGCTATGGGAGGATAATGTATAATAAACACAGGTTACTGGTTGTGGGGGGATAATGTATAATAAACACAGGTTACTGGCTATGGGGGATAATGTATAATAAACACAGGTTACTGGTTGTGGGGGGATAATGTATAATAAACACAGGTTACTGGTTGTGGGGGGGTAATGTATAATAAACTCAGGTTACTGGCTATGGGGGAGATAATGTATAATAAGCACAGGTTACTGGCTATGGGAGGATAATGTATAATAAACACAGGTTACTGGTTGTGGGGGGATAATGTATAATAAACTCAGGTTACTGGCTATGGGGGAGATAATGTATAATAAGCACAGGTTACTGGCTATGGGGGAGATAATGTATAATAAGCACAGGTTATTGGCTATGGGAGGGATAATGTATAATAAACACAGGTTACTGGCTATGGGGAGGATAATGTATAATAAACACAGGTTACTGGCTATGGGAGGGATAATGTATAATAAACACAGGTTACTGGCTATGGGGGAGATAATGTATAATAAGCACAGGTTACTGGCTATGGGGGAGATAATGTATAATAAGCACAGGTTATTGGCTGCATTGGGAAGTCTGTGATTGGACAGCCTCAAAAAGCCTGGGCATGTTTAGAAGGGGAGGACTTGATAAGGCAGTTAAGAGATTTGCAACATTTGCAAGTTGTTTTTAGATGTACCCTACTGAAAAATGCATAATTAAATGCATGTGTGTTTAATTGGGGAGTATATCTACCAAACAGTATATTTGCCAATTCAGGCAGTGTGTCTCTTTAATTGTGGTTTGACTATACTTTGGAAATACTTTGCAATATATAAAAATCATCAAATGAATCTTGAGAAAGCCCGATCTAACGGGCGAAACGCGTAGTTTGAGTTTGGCAGGAATTTCTATTTTGAATTTTGGGAGCGATTACAGCGGCACTTGCTGATCGAGAGGGAACCATACATATTCCGCCCAGGGCACTGTACTGCAGCAATGTTTATGTAGTAGCACTTAGAGATAAGTTCCGCCACCAAATTTTTTTGTACAGGGAATAAATTACATTTACAGAGTTACACTATGTCAGTATTTCTTTCAATTTAAGGTTGGATACAAAGTTATATCGGACAGAATTTACTCAAACTTCAGAACACATAGTCATAGACTATCGTGCAACCATTATAATTCGCTAATCATTTGGATATATCCTTCTAGATACAGACATTGGAACTCTAACATTTTTGGTTTGATTAAGATATTGTTTTTTTTTTTCCTATTTTGGCTGACGAGGGAATATCTGCTAAGCGTTGATACTAATTTAGTTTTTTGTCTACAATATGAAAATCATCAATATAAAAATCATCAAGTTATGCTTAGAATTATGCTTAGAATTAACATATCTCATTTGCATGAATAAGAAACGAGCAATAAATCTTGCCATTTAACAATTACGCCTCCGTTGTTGTTGTCATATGCGAACATGTATAGAGGTCTTTTGAGGATTGTTTACAGCAGGAATAATAAAAAGGAAATTGTCAAAAAAAAAAAAGGTTATGATGAATGTTTTAATATACAAGTTATAATTGATGTGATTTCCTCTCCCTTGTTGCCTGTAAATCTATTTTGCGTGCAATACATTTCATACAAAAAAAATTGACAGAAGTGAAAAGTGTTATTAGACATGTGCGTTCATTTTTGTACAAGTCATGATTTATTTGATTTTTTTTCATTTGCCTGAAAAAAAGTATTAACTAAATATTGAATTTGTCACTCAGGCTTGACCAATCAAGCCATGCATTAGTAAGGGGGTATGTGGATATAAAATATTTCGAACACTGCCTATAGTTATTTGATGAAGTAGCAGTGGCATTAAAGGGACTCTCCAGGCACCCAGACCACTTCTGCCCATTGGAGTGGTCTGGGTGCCAACTCCCATCACCCTTAACCCTGCAAGTGTAATTATTGTAGTTTTTATAAACTGCCATAATTACCTTGCAGGGTTAAGTCCTCCTCTAGTGGCTATCTATCAATGGCTGTCTATCAGTGACAGCCTTTTTCTTAAAACACGAAAAATGTTTTAAACTACGCTGGACGTCCACACCCTATGCATGAGGACCTCCAGCATCGCCGGAATCCCCATAATCCCCATTGAATGATGCTTTCCTATGGGGAGGTCTAATGAGCGCGCCGGAGTGTGGGCGGAGCCTGACCCAGTGGAGAGGGACATCGACGCTGGATTCAAGTAAGTCACTGAAAAGGTTTTAACCCCCTCAGCAACATGGGATGGGAGGTGAAAACGGATATGTTTTCCTGGCACTGGAAAGTCCCTTTAAGTTACTCTGTGTGTTCTGAACTATGTCAGTGATTTTGGAATGGATCAACACCGAATGGATCTGACCGAATGGTACTTATTCAGTCAGAAATACCTAATTTCAATTGGATTTCACTTTAGTAAATATGAGAATTGCAAATCCAATTGGAATCAGGTAACTTTCAACAAATTTTGTAAATCTAGACAATTAAGTATTTAGTAAATAACCCTGCTAAAGTTCGAAATTGTTGTAGGGACACTCTAAGCACCAAAACAACTTTAACTTAATGGCTGGTTTTGTTGTATAGATCATTCCCGTGCAGTGTCATTGCCTATTCTCTGTCATTTAGGAGTTAAACCATTTTATTTATGCATCCTTGGCCCCATGTCCCTGCATGTGACTCAGAGCCTCATTAATTTGTTAATGTCCTTATTGCACAGTATGTTTATTTCCTGCTAGAGCCTACAGCAACCTCCTGTGTGTGATTAAACTTCGATTAACAAAGCAGAAGTTACAAACTACTAAGATTAACACACTGTGCTATACGATCAGTTTGAAAGTGAAACCTTTTTCACTAGTTGATTATAACTATTTACACTACTGTAATATTGAAAGATTTGTAAAAGGTGTAGAATGGCATTGGAGGGTTGAAATGGGTGAGTGGGTCTCTGATTACCATGTCATCTTTTTTTTTAGCCTAAACCTTCCCCGTCCCCCTCTGCCCGAAACGCACCCTGCACAGTGCAGCATACTTACCCATACACACAACCCATACACAACTACATTAGAGAGCTAGACCCTGGCTATTAGAGAAAGTTAGTTTAAAGTTAGTTAGAGGCTAACATGAGAATATAGCAGATGTGACAGTACCATCCAATTTCAGGGTTCTGGTTTGTTCCCCAGCGCATCATTAACCCCTTAAGGCCCAAACTTCTGGAATAAAAGGGTATCATGACATGTCACACATGTCATGTGTCCTTAAGGGGTTAAAGGACCTTACGGTCTTCTGGGAGCACTTTGGACACTGAAACGAAGCTCAGCGCTGTCTGTCCTGCATGGGCATGGCCAGGGGTGCTGTCAGAGTGGCGTTCATGCTGGCCATGCTGATATGCCCCTTTTCAGCCATTTTATGGCTCGGTCTGCTCCTCATTGGGCAGGCAGGAAAGCAGACTGCATAACACATCAGGCACTGTCTTGAAAGGGGCAGATCCATTTGTGAGAGTAGCGGTTCTGCCCCTAAAGTGGAGAAACCACCCCTCGAGGGTGGTATCCTGACTGACAACCTGCCCCCTCAAGGTACCCCATGCACTGAGCACTGCCAAAGCACTGTATATGGTGCTAGTACGCAGTCCCTTCCTGCATCCTGATATGGTACAAAGTAAATATTCTATGTATAAGTAGGTAGGCAGGTATCAAAAGGCAAGCACTACATAAAGCATTAGAAACTGCAATGCATTAAATCAAATGCATTTGCATGCAAGCAAAAAAGACCTTGGAGCAACATTATTATTATTACCATTCTATATAGCGCCAACATATTTATACACAATTATAGAAAGGGGGTATTTAGACAGGAAGATACTCAAACAAACTTACAATCTAGAAGGATTTGAAGTAGGCGAAAATTAGGCACAGATTTCTCATTAGGCAACGTGCCTTTAGGCGCATGTCTGGTAAGGGCAGAGTTGTCTTTAATACTGATTGGGCCCTGGGCAAGAATTTACTTGGGCCCCAGATATACAGAATGCCACATTCAAACACACAGAAAGATACATACAGACACACATACAGACACACAGATAAATAAACAGACACACAAATACACAAACAGATACACAGATAGACACAGATGCAGACACACTGATACACAAATACATATACACAGATATACATATGCATGCAGACACTCATACACAGACACATATAGAAAAACACAGATTAACACATACAGACACACACACATGCAAAATGTACATTTGAAGCCACCCTCCTGTTCCTGCTTTTTAGGTGCAGGAGGATGGCTTTTCTGGGGCCCATTCGACTGGCCAAAGCTGTTAGGAGTCACTCCCACTCTGTTCCCATCCTCTCCTGCTCCCTCCCCGTAACTCGGTGATAACTGGGAAGAAGTGACGGGTCAGTGTGCGGGCCCACAGGTCAGCTTTTGCCCTGAATAGTAATGAGGCCCGGGGCAGCTGCCCCATTTGGTCTGGCTGGCACTGTGCAGGGTGCGTTTCGGGCAGAGGGGGACTGGGAAGTTGGGGGCAACTTCTCTGCCTTTTAGTCTGAAGCAAATGGAAGGGGTTTATGATGAAAGTAGAGGGAAATATGACTGGGAATGGATGGGGCTGGAAACATGGATAATAGAAAGGGAGATGGGACTACAAAAATGGTAAACTGAACACTCGGCTAATGGAAAGGAACAGGGGGCATGGGGGCTTCAAGCATGGCTAACTGGTCAGGAAGGTTAGCTGGTCATATGGCTAAGGGAAAGTGAGAGGGGCTACAAACATGGCAAACTGGAAATATGGTCAATTAAAAGTGAGAAGGGGGCTGGAAACATGGCTAATTGCTGTCCTAAGAATGAAGAAGAATGGAGGTTGGTATCTGAGGTGGATTGGAAAAGTATCTGGGTTATGTCTGAATGTGGTGGAAACAAAACTGCTGGAGGAATGGGGTGGGGGATTGGAGGTACTCGAGAATTCTGTGCCTACAGACGCTTGAGTTGTAAATCCGGCCCCGGCGATTTTTTAATCGTTAAGTGTTACGCCCGAGGACACTGGTAAGGTGGTCTGACATGGATTCTAAGTTGAGTTTCCTTGTTCTAAGGTTCCTTGTTCTAAGGTCCTTGTTCTAAGGTTACCAGATGGTTTAAACACTAAATAACAAATTGTAATGGTGTGGTGGATATAATATGTTGCATTGTGGACTTAATAATAGGCAACTACAATTAATTGTTTAATAAATAAACCGCCTTTGAACATGTTGAGGTTTTAATTGATGCATAACAACACTTGCAGCTTCCTAACACATTATCTTTGTTTTCAGTTTGGCATTGCATTGCATTTGCTAATGCCTTTGCATTTAAATGCAACACAAAATTGTATGTCTGAATTGTTTCCATTGAATTGGTAAGGTAACTGTATTAACATATTAATGAAATTCAGTCTGTTTGAATCGATCATAAAATTCATACATTTTGTTTCCGATCACACGTCTAAAAATAAAATAAAAATATGTAATACCTTATTTGGACACTAGCTGGCGGTCAAGTACAACAAATTGTTTATTTTTTTTATGTGTGTGTTTTTTCTCTTTTCAAAGGCTTTGCAATATTTTTAAAAATAATGTTATATGAATGGTGTTCATTGAGAGGTTTTCAAGCAGATGTATTGCATGTGCCATGCAAGATTCTAGGGTTTACACGCCGTGATGTAGACATACATATCTACTAACAATGAGCAGTTGCCATAGTTTTGTTTTATTCATTTTGTCACTATGAACGTACAGGGTCCATGAGTTTATTTATTTAACAATTATCATACAGGGTCCTTACCCAGAGCACTATGTTTGATATTGGCGCTACCACCAGCAGATGGACTTTGTGATGTGACTTAGTTTGCAATCTGTGAGAATATCTGTTGTGATATAAAAAAAGTCTTGTTTAAAGTGTTTGATGCATATACATGTATCTCAGAGCTCCAAAAACGATCCAACTCACTTACATTCCTACCGCGACTATATTAGCTTACATCTTACAGATTAGTTTGTTAAAGTTAGCTGTTAAAGAGTACGTCATTCAGTAACATGCTGTGTTTGTAAGTGCATATCCCCACAGTAAGACATCTCGTAGTAAAGTGCACTATGTATAAGAGTATCATGCAGCTCCACGTCAATGAAGACACTGTATCACAGCTTCAGAACAATGAATAATGTTTCATAATTAGAGGATTGTGAAAAAAGAGAATTGCAACATACAAATGTAGCAAATTCTTAAAAAATAATATATATATATATATAATAATAATACAATAAAAATTCCCCACTAACACGGGACAGGAAAAGGCTTAACTGTGATTGCAGGGGATACATATAGAAACAGGAGAATAAATGAATAATATAAAGGTGCATTGTCCTAAGTGTTACCTGGTAGAAAGAATTTTATCATTTAGAGTACTGGTGGGCCTGAATATGGATAGGGTTTAAAGGGACACTGTAAGCAAAACAGCTTAAGCTTAAAGGGATATTATAAGTGCCAGGAATACAAAACTGTATTCCTGGCACTATACCTCCCTCTGCCCCCCTTTCCATGAATAAAGGGTTAAAAACTTTATCCTATCCTAGAGCCAATGGCCCTTGGAGCTGGGTCGTGGCTCTGCATCCTCCGCGACGAGCAAGCGCTAATGTGCATGCATGGCAAATGCCACATGCGCACTAGACCTCCCCAAAGGAAAGCACTGAATCAATGCTTTCCTACGGATAAATATCTGATGCTGGGTGTCCTCATGCAGAGCGTTTGGATGCAGGAAGCACCTCCAGAGGCTGCCTGGAAGACAGCCACTGGAGGAAGACTTAGTGCTGCAATGTTAAGATTTTAGTTTCTCTGGAACTGCAATGTTTTACACTACTGCACTAATGACAATAGAAACATGCACCCAGACCACTTCAATGAGCTGAAGTGGTCTGGGTGCCTATAGTGTCCCTTCACTGGCGGAACTACCGTGGTCGCAGCTGCGACAGGGGCTCCAGGGGTCCCGGCCTCCCTGCAGACCCTTGCGACCAGGTGCCCGCCGCCATGTGTTGCAGTCTCGGCCTGCGCGGTGTAACAGCCAGGGCCGCATTGGCCCATGCTGTTAGGGCCACACAAGGGCAATAAATATCTAGGGAGCCCCGGTCAGCGCTGTGGCGCTTTAACAGTGCGACCTGGCCCCCTGTGATGATGTCAGACGCTAGGAGGAAGTGGCTGCCCCGGTCACTCCTCTCAGCTATCAGAGAGAGCCACGCGGGAGGAAGGAGAGGGAGTCAGAGTGGAAACTCTGACTCCCATCAGCCTTAGCCACCACTGAACCCCAGGTAAAGTCACCCTCCTGCACCTAAAATGTAGGAAACAGAAAGGTTAGATTTAAACATTTTGCATGTGTGTGTTAGTGTATGTGTGTGTGTCTGTATGTATGTGTCTCTAGATGTGTGTGCGTGTGTGTCAGTATGTATGTGAGTATATGTCTGTGTGTCTCTATGTGTATGCCTGCATGTGTATCTGTTGGTCTTGGGGAGGGGTGTGGGTGTATTGTGGGAGGGGAGAAGTAGACCTACGGGGTTGGGGAGTAGATATATGGAGGGGTAGACCTATGGGGGGGGGGACCCCAGAGCAATTTTTTGCACCGGGGCCCAGTGGTTTGTAGTTACGCCTCTGTGTCCCTTTAATGTATTGATCATAGCCCTTCAGTCTCCTGTTACATTTTTGCTCAATTTTTCTTATTTATAAAACTTGTGCACAAAACAAATTCAACTGTGCTGAATTAATCAAATGACTTTTGATTGCTGGATGAACGAATCAGAGTCATTCATCTAGCGATTTATACGCATTTGATTCATTCAGCTCGTTAGTCTATGGTTTATGAAGTTGTTGCAGCACAATGTGTTTACTTTAGAAGTTCATGTTTCATGCTCTGATAACCCATTAAGAACAGTGGCAATTGTCTACCTTCTGCACCCCAAGAAAACCCAGAATTTGTGATATTTGTTTTTTTCCATCGTAATCTAAGGGTTTTTCTTTAAATGCATTCATAAACATTACACATTATTATAAAGGGACTCGATAGACACCCAGACCACTTCATTAAAGATGCTTCCTGGACTCAAACAGAGTTTAATTCTGTGAAACAACATTGTACCTCCTCTTGCTTTGCATTAGGAGGTCCACATCTTCAAAATACCAGCAGGAAATGATTGATTAAATGCTTTCCTAGAGGAAAACCCTAATGTGTGCATGGCGTTCGCCACGCGTTATGATTACCCATTGGTGTGACATAGCGGGAGAAGAAAGCTGATTCAGGTAACAGGTAAGTGGGGGGAGGAAAAAAAAAGACTTTCATGTCTGTAAGTGGGAGGGGTGTGTGGGGGGGAATGTCCTATTAATTTAGGGACAAGGCATACTATAGTGTTAGGATTACAGTTTTGAACAGAGCAGAAAGGGATTTAATTGAATATCCTATCTGTAAACCTAACACAACATTAAGTATAAAAAGAAAAAAAGGCTTACAATAATTTTTGCAACTAAAATGCAACTAAAGAAAAAGAACTCAAAGTGGATTAATGCATCATTCCTGATTATTAAATGCCTCATATGTCTGGAATCCAAATTCATGTTTGATAGTTAATGCTAACCCTACACTAACCCTATACTAACCTTACCTTAACACTACACTATTCCTAACCCAGCATTAAGCCTTACCCTATACTAAAACTAACCCTACACTACCCTTAATCTGGAGATTAAGTATTTAATGAGGCCAATAAAAATGGCCCCATGTGATAGAGGGGAGCCCAAGGTATCAGTTGATACCCATGTCTACTTAGTATGAGCAGGGAACAAGCTGTGCTCACATCAAAATGAAATGTGCAAATGTCATTAAGGGGTTAAGTTAACTTTAATCACACACAGGAGGTTCCTGCAGGCTCTGGCTATTAACAGTAAATTAGACTAACTGTCCAATAAAGGAAGTTTAAAAGATAGATCTCTCTTTTCAGCATGATCCATACACCAAAGTCCCATTATTAAATAGACACTATAGGCATCAAAGTAACTTTAGCTTAATGAAGCAGTTTTGATGTATAGATTATGCCCCTGCAGTCTCACTGCTTTATAAGCTGCCATTTCAGAGTTATATCACTTTGTTTCTATCCATGCAACCCTAGCCACACCTCCCCTGGTTGTGACTCACACAGCCAACATAAAAATGGCTTCAGTAGTTAACTTACTTTAGAAGTTTTATCTCCCACTCTGTGATTTGAACGGTAATCACACACAGGAGATTCTTGCAGGATTTAGTAAGCTATTAACAGAGCAGGAGATAATACAACTAATTAAATTATCCAAAGGCAATCAAAACCAAGCAGGGTTTTTCATTATGGTGTGTAATGTTGGGAATTAAAAGTGAATTTCAAATTTCAGACCAAAATAGCTTAAAATTCAAGCTGTTGAAGATATACCTGACAGTGATAAAAACCAATTAAGACAAAATGGAGCTTGGGTATAGAGTGGAAAGCTTTAAATATAGGTTCATAAAAATGAAGTCATTGTGATAGAAACCATCAACAACTTTTTGACAATTGCTCCATTTTTATAACCTCTGTTATACCCAACATAAATTACATTTGTATCTGTTGTTGTAGCCAGAAAAACAGTACAAATTTGCTCCAATGTCTCATTAGAAGAATTCTAAAATCGGCATTAATTCAAGAGTGAGACAGATGTTAAAAAAAATGATAACGATGATCAGAAGGTATAAACATCTTTGTTGAGATTGCTGACGCTTGTGCACAGACAATACATACATCTCTACTAGGAGTGCAAATGGGTTTCCCTTGAGAAACATTTCAAATTACTTAGCAACGCACACAGCAAATACATTCAATAGAACAAACAATAGTTATTTTATTGTGTTGCTGTTGAAGAGATCAGAGACAGTATTTATTTAATAATGCATCATCCAACTAGAACAGCATTGAAAATATGTAAAGCAACATCCAATGAAATTAGATTTCAAATTTGTATTTTGTCAAAACACTATGTACAGACGCACAACCCCCACAAATAACTGTATTAAGACTCACAACCCTTCATACAATTACATAAAGACACACAACCCCTCAAATTACAGCATACAGACACACAACCCATAATAACTGCATACAGTCACACAACCCCTCAAATTACAGCATACAGACACACAACCCATAAAAACTGCACACAGACACACAACCCCTCATATAAATACATACAGACACACAACCCATCCAAACTGCATACAGACTAGTGATGTCGCGAACATAAAAATTTTCCGTTCGCGAACGCGGACTTCCGCAAATGTTCGCGAACGGGCGAACCGGGCGAACCGCCATAGACTTCAATAGGCAGGCGAATTTTAAAACCCACAGGGACTCTTTCTGGCCACAATAGTGATGGAAAAGTTGTTTCAAGGGGACTAACACCTGGACTGTGGCATGCCGGAGGGGGATCCATGGCAAAACTCCCATGGAAAATTACATAGGTGATGCAGAGTCTGGTTTTAATCCATAAAGGGCATAAATCATCTAACATTCCTAAATTGTTTGGAATAACGTGCTTTAAAACATCAGGTATGATGTTGTATCGATCAGGTAATGTAAGGGTTACGCCCGCTTCACAGTGACAGACCAAACTCCCCGTTTAACGCACCACAAACAACCTCAAACAGTCCATTTGCACAACTGCAAACTCCCCATTTGCACAAGGTTGGATACCAAGCTAGCCATGTCCCGTTCCTTGTCCTCACTGATGTCATTGACGGTCTCTTCCTCCACCCAGCCACGTACAACACCAAGGGTCCCCGAAAGGTGACAACAAGCCCCCTGTATTTTTTTTTAAATGTACACTACTGTTACACCAGATATGAGTTGCACTGGTGTGACACTGTGCCCTGGCAGGCCCTGAAACGCACACGTGGGAAGGAAACTGACTTCTATTATTTCACAGTAAAATTTCTAGTTTTTTTTTTAATGTACACTACTGTTACACCAGATATGAGTTGCACTGGTGTGACACTGTGCCCTGGCAGGCCCTGAAACGCACACGTGTGAAGGAAACTGACTGCTATTATATTACAGTCAAAAAAGTTTTGTTTTTTTAAATGCAAGCTATTGTGACACCAGATATGAGTGGTGGCACTGGGCAAGTGTTCACAGTATACGCTGTGAGCCTGACACACACGCTGGCAGTCAGGCAACTGCAATTAGATTACACAGGAAAAAAAAAAAGCAGACTGATGTTCTAGCCCTAAAAAGATCAGAGATCAGATGAGTCCTTCAGGACTGTAGTGGACACTGAATACACTAGCCTGGCTATCGATTTCCCTATTAAATCAGCAGCAGCTACACTGTCCCTCCTCTCACTAAGAATGCAGCTTCCAGGGGGCGGGGCCTAGCTGTCATGGAGGAAAGACGCACTTTGTGTGAGCTCCCTCAATATCTCACTTTAAGCAGCTATCAACAAGCAAATTTCACCCCAGAAGGGGATGACCCAGCAATGTTGCTCCTACCTGACCAACTCGACATGCTTAATAGCGATCAGCAACTCGACAGAGTCTTACTTACCTCCGCGTGGCAAGTGTGGCCTGGTGCTCACCGGGCGGGAGAGGCGGCCGATCTCCCGATCTTGGGATGCCCAGGAGCAGCTACTTCCCGGCAGGAGCTCCGTTACCCCCCCCTCGGACCAGTGGGGGTTATCCCGGTCCACCCCTGAGAGGCTGTCTGGAGCTAATGGACGCACAGAGCACAGCCGCCCAGGCTGACATACTCATCTGCGACTCTCCCAATATGGCGGCAGCCGCGTGTCCTCCTGATACCAGCAAAGCATGGCAGGATATTGAGTCTAAGCTGGACAGACTCTTTAATCAATTTTGGAAGCAAATAACAAGCAGGAAGCCCCAACAAGCTCCACCACAGCCCCAACAAGCTCCACCACAGCTAAGCGAAGCAGTCCCCATTAAAATCCACCAACGCAAAATGCGTCGAAGACGGGACCGGAGGCACAAACAGAAATGCAGAGCCTGCCCCACGTCAAGCACTCGCCTCCACCTTAAGCCACCACAATCCCGCACCGGACGTGAAGCACCACCGGGACAGATCCGACCACCCGACAAAACAAGCTTCCACCACCTCAAGCTGTGAACCTGGCACTCAGCCAAAGACTTGCCTTTGTTGTTCCAGGTATCAGGGACTCCCAGGGTCTGCACCTGGCACCCAGAAGGAATCGGATGAGCACAAGCAGTAAACAGCAGCCTGCCAAGCATGTCCCACTATAGCCGATCCTCCACACCATGCCTTTGATCACATGAACTGCTCTCTGCACATAAACTAATCATAAAGTAGCAAGCGTTTAAACATGTCATTATTTCACCTCCTAAAGAGTTTATTGTCATAGTTCCTTACATGCCTTTACCTTAACCGTTCATGTATTATGTTATTCACTAGTCTCATCTCATGGGGCGACTCACACTTGATTTATAACTAGTGGTGGAGCTGCTGATATAAATACACAGTTGATAACGTACAAGCTACCCTAAACATGACAGCCATCTTTCACAACAATGTACTGCTATATACTCATACCCTCAGTGCAACTAGCCATGATATATGCACGTTCAGCCTAGCATGCTCAAATATAACACACTTCTGTCTAAAAAAAAAAAAAAAGAATGCAGCTTCCGAATGAATCTAAAATGGATGCTGTCCAGGAGGTGGGAGGGTCTGGGAGGGAGGGTCTGCTGCTGATTGGCTGGAATGTGTCTGCTGACTGTGAGGTACAGGGTCAAAGTTTACTCAATGATGACGAATAGGGGGCGGACCGAACATTGCATATGTTCCCCATTCGTGACGAACGCGAACAAGCTATGTTCGCCAGGAACTATTCATCAGCGAACTATTCGGGACATCCCTAGTCAGGATAGATGCCTCTGGAATGGGAGGTACGGGTTGAGATGGTACGCATACCAGTGTCTCAGGGGCCAAATAAAAATTTCTGGACAAAAGTGTCTGATGGGCCTGGGCAATCTGGTCCATACGGTGATCCTGTTCTTAAAATCTTACCTCATAGGAGGCCGTTTGCTGTCCTAAACCTGCAGGGCCCATGGTCCTATCATAATGTCATGATGTAATACCCCAACACGCAGAGTTTAGGATAGCAAGGGACAAGACTAGGATATAACTTATTACCTGGACTTAGAATGGCCAGACTAAACGTCAGACAGAGATAAAGCGTAATCAGAAACGAGACGAGGTCATGGTAACAGACAGACTACGAAAACGAGAACAAGCCAGAGTCAGGTAGATGGTAATCAGTCACACGGGCAAACAAGACAGGAAAGGGTTAAAGATAAATTCAGAGTCAAGAACAAAGCCATGGTCAATACCAAAATAAACAAAATAGATCAAGGAACGCACTAAAGGGTACTGACACAGAAACCACGATAAGACAAAGTGGATAGGGCTAGGGAAGTTTAAATATCCTTTAACATTTGATTGGCCCACGTCATGCCTACGCCCCCAAAACGTTCGTGTGTGGGGGTGCTGGAATGACGTGGGCTAATGGGAGCCTGAATCAACTTTTTGCTCCCACTGCCCCTTTAAGAGCGAGCTTGTGACTCGAGCCGTGCTCCTAGTGCCAGGCGGGCCACGTGACCGATCACTGCGGTCAGTGCACGCGGCTAAGTCAGAAGAGGAGATCAAGCCGCATGCGGCTCGTGTGAAGGCAGGAGTGATCCAGCCACACGCGGCTCAAGCTTAGGAGCCAGGTCGGTCCCAGGATAAGTTAAATACAGCCACAACCACTTATCCCAATCACACACCTTTCCTAACGTCCTATCCCATTAAAAGCATATTACCGCGTATTTAATAAAACAGATAGACCCCCTACTTCATCCTTGTTACCGATCGATGGTTCGATATTCTGAGCCCTCTCTGATTTACTGTACACGACTATTCGATATTCCCAAAAAATGTATATAGCATTTTATGTTTGTTTGAGACCACCTTAAAAATATTGGATATCGCTAAAAATCATAATCACTATATACTTTCTCTACAAACCTCTAAAACGAACCAAACTACTCATCCATCCGCTATACCACTTTATCCCACCTAGAACTAGTGCCCAATTAAAATACTTGACTCTTACTTACCCACACTCAGTCATGCCACACACATTTGACCACTGCTCTCACTAAATCCCTCTGACTATGGCTAAATTCATCTTCTACATCAGAACACTACTCCTAAGATTGGGTTGTATCCATGTCTCGGGTCTTTCATTTAGAATAGGGGCAGCTTCGGTCTCCTTCAACACTGACACTCCAGTGCATATTATTAAAAGATTGGGCAGATGGAAATCCTCAGTCTACAACCGATATAATAAACACAGGTTACTGGCTATGGGAGGATTATGTATAATAAACACAGGTTACTGGCTATGGGAGGGATAATGTATAATAAACACAGGTTACTGGCTATGGGAGGATAATGTATAATAAACACAGGTTACTGGCTATGGGAGGGATAATGTATAATAAACACAGGTTACTGGCTATGGGAGGATAATGTATAATAAACACAGGTTACTGGCTATGTGGGGATAATGTATAATAAACACAGGTTACTGGCTATGGGAGGGATACTGTATAATAAACACAGGTTACTGGCTATGGGGGGGGGGTAATGTATAATAAACACAGGTTACTGGCTATGGGGGGATAATGTATAATAAACACAGGTTACACAGGTTACTGGCTATGGAGGGATAATGTATAATAAACACAGGTTGCTGGCTATGGGGGTAATGTATAATAAACACAGGTTACTGGCTATGGGAGGGATACTGTATAATAAACACAGGTTACTGGCTATGGGGGGGTAATGTATAATAAACACAGGTTACTGGCTATGGGGGGATAATGTATAATAAACACAGGTTACACAGGTTACTGGCTATGGAGGGATAATGTATAATAAACACAGGTTGCTGGCTATGGGGGGTAATGTATAATAAACACAGGTTACTGGCTATGGGGAGGATAATGTATAATAAACACAGGTTACTGGTTGTGGGGGGATAATGTATAATAAACACAGTTTACTGGTTGTGGGGGGATAATGTATAATAAACACAGGTTACTGGCTATGGGGGAGATAATGTATAATAAGCACAGGTTACTGGCTATGGGAGGATAATGTATAACAAACACAGGTTACTGGCTATGGGAGGATAATGTATAATAAACACAGGTTACTGGCTATGGGAGGATAATGTATAATAAACACAGGTTACTGGCTATGGGGGATAATGTATAATAAACACAGGTTACTGGCTACGGAGGATAATGTATAATAAACACAAACACAAAAAAAAAAAGAATAAAAAAAAAAGAATGCAGCTTCAGAATTAATCTAAATTGTATGCTGTCTAGGAGGTGGGAGGGTCTGGGAGGGAGGGTCTGCTGCTGATTGGCTGGAATGTGTCTGCTGACTGTGAGGTACAGGGTCAAAGTTTACTCAATGATGACGAATAGGGGCGGCCCGAACATCACATATGTTCGCCATCTGTGGCGAACGCGAACACGCTATGTTCGCCAGCGAACCGTTCGGGACATCACTAATACAGACACACCACCCTTCTTATAACTGCATACAGATATACAACCCCTCATAACTGCATACAGACACACAACCCCTCAAATAAAGCATACAGACACATAACCCCTTATAACTGCATACAGACACAAAACCCCTCATATAAATACATACAGACAAACAATCCATCTTAACTGCATACAGACTCACAACTCTTCAAATGACAGCATACAGACTCACAACCCCTCATCTAACTACATAGACACACAGAAATCCTCAAACAATTACATACAGACACACAACCCCTCAAAACGGCATACAGACAAAACCACTCATATATAATTCATACAGACTCACAACCCCTCATCTGGCACACAGATACACAACCTCATATATATATATATATATAAATATGTAGGGGTATGTAGCGTCTGTGTAAATATTTTAACATACTGTTGTGATGTCCAAAATATAAATATATTTGCCCCAACTCCATGCACACATGTTTGTGTGAAAAAATTATATTACATTTTATAACCATGCAATGGGTCTTAAAACAAAATAATTATATTTTGGTTTTGGCAACTACTTTGAAGTGTGGCTGCCCATCTCCCGTCTGCTCATTTTCAGGTACCTCGCATATTGCACCTTCTTGCCCCCTGTCCTAGATGCCACAAATGTTTATATAATATTGGTGAGATGCGGGTAGAGTCTAACATCAGACACCGGTATGTCAGCAAATACAATGTTTACCCCTGGACTGAAAATGTACTCCTTGCAGCTCATCACAGACACATTTTCTTAAAATGCTCTACACACACAAATAAATACTTTTACACACATACACACACCTTAACACACACATATACTTTTATAAATACATAGATATGCCTACACTCCCTCAGCCATCTTGATATGACTCTATACTATGCGGAACCCCAAACTGCAGACTTCGATGTCCAGCCAGTCAGCATATTTACAATTACATAGTTACATAGTTACATAGCTGAAATGAGACTTGCGTCCATCAAGTTCAGCCTTCCTCACATTTGTTTTTTGCTGTTGATCCAAAAGAAGGCAAAAAAAAACAGTTTGAAGCACTTCCAATTTTGCAACAAGCTACGAAAAAAATTCATTCTTGACCCCAGAATGGCAGTCAGATTTATCCTTGGATCAAGCAGTTATTACCCTACATTGAAAGATTATATCCTTGAATATTCTGTTTTTGTAAGTATGCATCTAGTAGCTGTTTGAACATCTGTATGGACTCTGATAAAACCTTCTTCAGGCAGAGAATTCCACATCCTTATTGTTCTTACAGTAAAAAAACCTTTCCTTTGCCTTAGACAAAATCTTCTTTCTTCCAGTCTAAACGCATGACCTTGTGTCCTATGTAAAGTCCGGTTTGTGAGTAGATTTGCACAAAATGGTTTGTATTGGCCTGAATATATTTGTACAATGTTATCATATCACCTCTCAGGCGACGTTTTTCTAAACTAAATGGGTTTAAATTTCTTAACCTTTCTTCATAGCTGATATGTTCCATTCCTTTTATTCATTTTGTAGCCCGCCTCTGCACTTTTTCTAGTGCCATAATATCCTTCTTTAGTACAGGTGCCCAAAATTGCACAGCATATTCAATATGTGGTCTTACCAGTGATTTATAAAGAGGCACAATTGTGGCTGCCCAGCAAAATTGACCATTCCTTCAAGCACACATACCTATTCTTAATTCTTTACACAGATACACACACATGTTACAGTTACACATGCATGCACAAATATATGCTGTGAAGAAAATAGCATTTTATTCGAGACTTTTATTGCCATTTGAGATTTTTTATGTTTTATTGGTTCGGTAGCGGTAACTACCGAACACCGACCACCCCCCTGGCCTTATTATCTTCAAAGAAAACTGTTGATTAAGCGCTCACCACATGCAAACACCACATGTGAAAGAAAACGGCGGCCATCTTGTTTGCACGAAAGGAGGCAGCGAGACTTGGTCTTCGAGTGTCTGGAACTAAAATCGGACACTCGACTTCCCGAACACCGGTCAACCCATACGAATGCCTGCTTCCTTTTCCTGAACAGCCAGGAGAGCGCTGTTTGGTAGTTTGGTTCCCACGAACCAGGGGAACAATCGCTCTTTTGAGCCAGGGGGATCCGTTCGTGCATTTATTAGTTTTTATGACTTTTCGAAATAGACCGACCGCACAGCCTAAACTCATGGAACTGTTTCTGGGAAGGAGCATCGTGTGTGGTCGGTCAAATGGGACTTCCATAAAATTTGAAAACCCCTGAACTGATCTGGGTGATTTTTGGATATGTTGGTCACCCATATCAGGGCTATCAGGGGATGTGACTTTTATGGCGATACTATGTATTTTAGGGCACTTTCCAAGTTTTGGGGAAAATATGTTTTTACTGCCTGGAGATAATTGACTAGATTAGCTGAGGCAATTATCTCACAGGCAGAGAGGAGCGGATTATCTGTTTGCATTGGGAGTGTTCATCTTTGTCACTGTAATATTATTGGTTGTAACCTTTGTGTCCCTGTCCTCCACAAGGTCCATGTGGGAGTGCCCCTTGAATGGGGACTTGCATAAAAGCCAGTGTAGCCTCATTAAAATTAATTCCTGTTGTACCCTTCATGAAGTCTAGGCTCATGTTTGGGTAACTATCTACTGGCTGAGGAGAAACTACTTGGATGCTACATTCTTCTGGAACTAGTCGTATCTACACCCGAACTGCAGCTATAATCATTCAGGCTCAGCAGTTTGGGAGTAATAGGCGAACAGGGAATCTAATATACCAGTGTTCGTAACATATGCACATGTATCATTCATTCACACATTACATATATACACAGCATTTACACATGCACCATACTCAAACATTCAAACCATTTCTGAAAAAGCAAGTAAAATTCACTCGCATTACATACATATCTGGGAGGGTGTGGACCATTCTATATGGGTAGTACATGAGTGTGTGACCTATGTTGACTGAGAATCATACGAAATGTAACATTCACAGCTAATGTGCTATAGGGTAGCCATCAATATCTGTCTTGGACTTCATTTGCATGAATTCCAGCCAGCGGGCGTTAAGCGTCTTATATATAGCCGAGGTGTCTAGTTTACATATATTGAATGATAATGTTTTATGTATATATTCAAATGAAATGTAAATTTCATAAATAGGCCCAACATGAACATCGGCCCCAGGTCCAAAAATCCTTTAAAGGGGAGCATAGACTTTCCAGGATTTCAATATTATATTTGCATATCCATACATTTACAAATATGTATTTGTAAGATGTAAAAAAATTAAATGTTGAAATCCATACCTCTAAATGCTGTAATTGGGAGCCATCTTAGCCCCCTGTCAACAGGGCCGGACTGGGAATGAAAAGCAGCCCTGGAAAAAAATTATATACCAGTCCCATAATGCATTGCACCAGCATAGTGTGCAGATATGAAAGGGGGAAAAAAAACTTAAAACTGAAAGCTATCACTCAAATGTGAAAGAAAGCCCTCATAAGGTTTCAAAATAAACAAAAGAGCGTATTGTTTTAAGCAGATGTTCATTTGCATAATCAATGTTTCAGTACAACTACCTTGATATATTAAGGAAAGTTTTGTACTTGGACTGAAATTGTGAAAATATATGCTATTGCACAGCAGTATAAAAATGATATTATACGTTATATGCTTATTTTGAAGTAACAAGAGTGTGCTCTTCACTTCACTGGCTGACAACTGGATGATCTCAGTCCACGCCAATTTAATTCCCATAGGAAAGCATTGGGAGACTATTGTGCATGTGTGGCAAAACGCTGTGCTTCACTGCACCTATCAGCATCTCCTCAGAGATGCATTGCATCAATGCATCTCTATGGGGAGTGTTCAGGGCCTCCATGCAGAGCATGGAGATGCTCAACATAGGTGCTGCACACTGTGAAGCACTGGACTAGGAAGCAGCTCTAGTGGCCATCTAAGTGACTGCCACTAGAGATGTTCCTACGCAGCAATGTAAACACCCTTTCTTTGAAAAGGTAGCATTTACAGTGCTCAGCCTACAGGGACAGGCTACAGACACCAGCACCACTACATTAAACTGTAGTAGTTCTGGGTACTATAGTGTCCCATTAATACTAAGTCTTTCCCTCACCGGTCAACTCTAAATTACAGGGAGAGCAGGAGACACAAGTAAAGATGTAATTTCTTTGTTTCTTTCTCCCCCAAGCCACTTTCATGTGTCTCTTAGCCCTAACCCCTTTGTCTCTTTTTCGCCTTCCCAAGCCCTTCTGTGAGTCTCTTTCTGTGTCTCTTTCTCCACAGCTCCTGTGTGTGTCTCTTTCTCCCCAGACCTCTCCGTGTCTTTTTTCTCCACAGACTCTCCGTGTGTCTTTTTACCTCTATGTATCTTATTAACCCCCCAGGCCCTCAATGCATCTCATTAGCCCCCCTATTGTCCCATTAGCTCCCTCCCAGCCTCGTATGTGTCTCAGTAGCCCCCCCATGTGTCCCATTAGCCCCCCAGCCCTCCATGTATCCTATTAGCACTCCCTCCCAGCCCTCCATGTGTCCCATTAGCCCCCTCCTAGCCCTGTATGTCTTATTATCCCTCCCATGTGTCACATGAGCCCCCCCATGTGTCCTATTAGCCATCGCTCCCAGCCCTCCATGTGTCCCACTAGCCCCCTTCCCAGCCCTTCATGTGCCCCTATACTCCCCTCCCAGCCCTCCATGTGTCCCTATACTCCCTCCCTGCCCTTTATGTGTCCTATTCCCCCCTCTAGCCCTTCATGTGTCCCTATAGCCCCTTCCCCAGCCCCCTTGTGTCCCTATAGCCCCTTCCCCAGCCCCCTTGTGTCCCTATAGCCCCTTCTCCAGCCCCCTTGTGTCGCTATAGCCCTCCCAGCCTCCATGTGTCCCTATAGCCCCCCAGCCCCCAGCTGTCCCATTATAGCCCCCTGCCCAGCCCCCATGCGTCCCTAGGGCCCCCCCAGCCCCCATATGTCCCATGGGGCTATAGCCCTCTCCCCAGCCCCATGTGTCCCTATAGCCCCCACCCCAGCCCCCATGTGTCCCATTACAGCCCCCTCCTCAGCCCCCATGTGTCCCATTATAGCCCCAACCGACCTCCCCTACGCTCTCCTTGTAGGCCTGTACCTTGCTGTAGCATGGCCAAGCAGGCAAACCGCGGAAGAGGAGTTTCTGTTCCCCTACCCGGTCTGACAGGAAACAGTCATGTGCTCTCTGTGAGCAATTCCTGTCAGACCGGGTAGGGGAACAGAAGCTCCTCTACCGCGGTCTGCCTGCTTGGCCACGCTACATTCTGTGACTGAAGAGGAAGATAGTGGCACAACTGAAACTAAATTGACTACACAAACATCATACGTGAGCCATGATGAGGAAGACATTCACATACCCACACCTATACTTACATAGGGTTGCCAACCTGAGTCTCTGCCCCAAGATGGCATTACAGCAGATATAAGAAAGATGATCATAGAAAAGCTAACAGTCCAAAACCATCGGACAACATCATCAAAGATCACTGGAAAACAATCACAAGATAGCATGCTTGCAGCGGTTAATGGCACTGTCCCAAGCAGCACCAACAGAGAGACCAAAAAACTGAAATATGCTACAACATTAGTGGTCCTCAAAATGCTTGACTATAAGATGAGGCTGAAGGAAAACAATGTAAAAAAGCCCGATCAGGTGGGCGTCATTTTGACCTCTTAATCTCCTTCTGCTTTTGGAATTTACATGAAATCAACCAAAATAAAGCTTGTTTTAAGTGCAACTGTGCTAGTTAAGTTAGAATACATATATGGAAGTATTATATTGTATTTTTTTTTTTTTTTACTTTTACTAAAAGTAAGTTAATTGGTTTAGGTCATATGACCTATGACATCACACAACTATTACATTTACATTTTCTACCCCTACTTAAAGAAGCATTGGTCCTTTCCTCTATAAACACTTTGAATAAAGCCATTAATTGGTGAAAGGCGTTAAGTGTATTTTGCTGAACTCGTGAACACCTATATTCTTGGTGGGGATAATACCACCTACGCCTATTGAATAGAGCAATCCTTATTTGCTTTACTAAATGTGTGTAGATTTTAACCATCCTATTTTAATTTGCACTCCATATTGTGTAAACTAATTTTGGTTTGTCTTCCCCTTTTTATATCATTGGAGAGAAACCATCACCACCGATATCCAAGAGTGGGGATTAAAGAACGTCAATCTAAATCTACAGTGCCATTTTCCAGAGATAAATCCTGGCTACTAAGGAATTGAAAGGGTATGCCCATACCAGTGGCACTGGAAACAGCAAAGCATTGGTGACAGCACTGGCAACCAGACTGTGCAGATAGGCCAGAGAATCAGAAGCCAAGAGGATAAATGCCCTGTTTATCAAAGAACCATTGAAGGTAAATGCGCAGTTGCAGGGTAACCACCACACATCCACTCGAGACCCACCCAAAGCATAGCCTGAACAGTACTGGAAGTACATCTGGGAGAAAGAAGCATCACATAACACCAAGGCTCAGTGGCTACTACTCCATTTCCAAAATTTCCTCTTGACCCCAGAATGGCAGTCAGATTTATCCTTGGATCAAGAAGCTATTAGCTACAGTTGAAACATTATATCATTGAATATTCTGATTTTGCAAGTATGCATCTAGTTGCGGTTTAAACATCTGTACGGACTTTGATAAAAGCACTTCTTCAGGCAGAAAATTCCACATCCTTATTGTTCTCACAGTAAAATAAGGATGTGGAATCTCCTCCCCCCCCCCCCCCCCAATATATATATATATATATATATATATGTATAAAGAAAAAATGCTCTTGCACTCACGCTTTAAATGTCCCTTGTGTGCCGGGTGCTAAGCCAAAGCTTTAAATATCCAAGAAATCCAAAGAGGTAGCAGCACTCACGGTCCAGATAAAAAATCCAAATTTTATTAAAGCATATTTAAAATGATCGACGTTTCAGTCCACTACACGGGACTTTCCTCAAGATCTTGAGGAAAGTCCCGTGTAGTGGACTGAAAAGTCGATCAAATGTGCATAGGATGGCAGGGGGAGTGGGGTTGGGTGATGTAATGATAGGGGTAGGAGAGAGATTAGAGATCTATTTCCTGATTGTAGAGATCTTCTCAGTGAAATGAGATGCAAAGTTTGTGGCGGACAAGGTGGTGGAAGGAGGGGGAGTCACAGGGCGAAGAAGAGCATCAAAAGTGTGAAACAGGTGTTTGGGTTGATAGGACAGTGTGCTTATGAGGGTTTTGAAGTAGTTTACTTTTGCAGAGGAAAGAGCCATGCTGTAGGAGCGCAGCATAAATTTATAGTAGACAAAGTAAGATGCAAAGTGAGACTTTCTCCAGCAGCGTTCAGTAGTTCTGGAACATTTTTGGAGGTAACGGGTCAGCTTAGTGTGCCAGGGTTGTAGTTGGGGGCGCTTGCTGCGTTTAACTGTAGGAGGTGCCATGATGTCAAGTTGAGAGGAGAGAGTGGAGTTGTAGCCTTAGGGGTGTGCAAGCTGTGAGGCCGCACAGGGCACCATGGGAGCAGGGGGCGCCGTGCGGCCGACACAACTCACACATGGCCGGCTGGGATTAAAATAAAAAATATATATATATATTGCGGAGGGGGCGGAGCTCACCATGTGGCAGGGGCAGAGCTAAAAGTGCCAGGTAACTCCTGCTGGAGAAGCAGGAAGGACTCCCTGCTTCCCCAACAACCAGTCTCCAGGAGCTGTACTCAAAAGAGGTAACTATGTGTGATTGTCTGACTGGTTGTGTGTCTGTCTGTGTGTGTGTGTGTGTGTCTCTGCCTGTGTGTTTGTGGCTGCCTGCCTGTGTGCATGTAAGTATGTGTAAGTCAGACCGTATGTGTGGCTGCGTGTGTGGGGCTGTCTGCCTGTGTGTGTGGCTGTCTTCCTGTAATTGTGTGTGAGTGTGTTTATCTGCCTGTAACTGTGTGTTTCTGCGACAATCTGCCTGTGACTGTGTGCATGTGGTGTATTTGACAAGTGTATATGTATAACTGTGCATCTGACTGTGGGACTGTGTGCACATAACTCAAAAATATACACCTGCATTCACACATAGGCTTAAATGCATATTTTTATCTGAAATGAATACCCATCACACACACCCAATAAGCCGTGCACAAATATCACATACAACCAATACACGTATCACCAGGGCCAGATTAAGAGCCCAGTGGGCCTGGTGCTGACAATTATGATGGGGCCTAATTACAGAATCTTATCGACCAAAAACACTAAAACAGTCATACCTCTCAAGCGTCATGCATCTGATGGAGTTGGTGTTGGAGGGAAACTCAAAGGATGCAGCTATAAGAAAACACATACTCTATGCTAATCTATTTATCTAATTTATGCTTTCATCTTTCAAGTAAATCCATACCCCCTAACAGCAGTGTCCAGTGAAGCAGGAAGTCAATGGGCAGGGTAACCAGAAGTGCCAAAATGGGCGAACATGCCCAAAAAGGGGGTATGTGTGTCCAAAGAATTGGAAGGCCAATCCCCTAGTCTCCCAGTGTCCCCATGTCTCAGTGTGTCCCGTGTTACTAGGATACTAGGGGACACTTGGGGACACTGGGAGACATGGGGGCACTGAGACACTTGGGGACACTGGGAGACATGGGGGCACTTGTGAATACAGACATGGGGACACAGACATTTGGGGACACTGGGAGACATGGGGTCACAGACACTAGGGACACAGACACTGGGAGACATGGGGACACAGACATGTGGGGAAACTAAGACACTAGGGACACTGAGAGATATGGGAACACAGACACTGGGAGACTAGGGGACACTGGGAGACATGGGGACACTAGGGACACAGACACTAGGGACACTGGCTGGGAGACATGGGGACACAGACACTGGCTGGGAGACATGGGGACACAGACATTTGGGGACACTGGGAGACTAGGGGACACAGGCTTAGATACATGGGGACACTGGGAGACATGGAGACACTATGTCCCTAGTGTTTCCGTGTCCCAGTGGGTCTACCTATGTCTCACAGCATCCCCATGTGTCTCAGTGTCCCCATGTCTCACAGTGTCCCCTAGTGTCTCAGTGTCCCCATGTTTCCCAGTGTCCCCAAGTGTCTCAGTGTCCCCATGTCTCCCTGCTGCCTTTCCCCTCATCCCTCACTTCCCTGAGCTGTAGTCTGTCTCTGCAGGCTGGGAGCTGCTGTCTGAACTCTCTGTGCTGTGTACCTGCTCCCCTGTGTATGAGTAGAGAGAGGCATGCTGTAACTTCCTATCCCTGCCTCTCTCCACACACAGTGACCCCTACTGGCCGGTGCTGGTATTGCAGAGTAATCTCTGTTTATACTGAAAAAAATATTTGCATTTGTATTGCCGGTATTACTGCAATAATGGGCCTATTCCATGGGCCTGGAGCTGCAGCTCCATCAGCCCCTATGTTAATCCAGCCCTGCCTATCACACACAGCCAACACATAGCATACATATCCCCTATACAATCACTTCACTCCTATCACACTATCACTATACATGGATGAGGGAGGCGCTGTGAAGATTTTTCGCACAGGGCGCCTAAAGGCCCAAGGCCGGCCCTGCCTGCACCTCTCACTTTCAGGCACATCTTCTGCTATTTATGACACCCCACTCAACCCCCTCCCTCCCTTTCTCTAACATCAGTGGTTTTCAGTGTTTTCAGATTGATCAGTATTGCTTCAGACCTGAGGAAGAGAGGTAACACTCGAAAGCTTGTCTTTGAAATATTATGTTAGTCCAATGGAAAAGGTATCATTGCATAATGCAATACTCTGGTATTTTGGCATTATATATACACACACACACACACAGAGAAAAAGCGAGAGAGAGAGACTGACACACACAAACACACATCTATATATTTGCAATTTTTCCACATTTAAAAACTGAACAGACAAAAGCTAAAAAAATTACAACAATGCATATTTATAAAAAAAAAAAAAAAAGCATTCTGTAGACCGTGACAATACGTGGCTATTTTTCACCTTACAATGTCTCTGACACTCAATGACATTTTGCATAATTCATGGAAAGTATTAGCTTACTCTGACAAACGCCTGTTGATAAGATGCTTTGGTTTTCTGAATAAGACTGCTAGAAAGAAACTGGGATTTTCAGGCTATTTATGACCTAAATCGAAGTTATTACTGTGCTCCCTTTCAGTGAGCAAAGAACAGGGATAGCTTTTCATTTTGTGTTTTTTTGTAAATACAGCTATTTAGTGAAGATCTCCAATGATTGTATCCACTCTACATAGAACCATTGATGGCATTATTAAAAAGGAATTGCTACGTTTCATGTTATACAGAAGAGCCCAAATGGACCTTGGACCCAGCAGAATGATGCATTTGATTAATAGCAAAATAGAACGTAAATACTCTATCAAAATCAGTGATATGTACAGCTTTGGTATATGGAAATATAGCAGTTATTTTATAGAACTGTTGATTCACATAAACCTAAAATAAAAAAAATAAAAAAATCAATAAAAAAAAATCGTGAACTATGAAATTGTAACTGCTAAAATACATGCTTGTATACCATGGAGTTAAACATCTCCCGACATAGGGAGGTCGAAGATGGAGGGACATGGGTGCAGGGATCCTAAAGGGACCTGTGTCAATGAGACCACCGACTCTGAAACAGGGGGATGAATGCATAGGTGAATGCACTTAAACAGGGCCGCCATCAGGGGGTGACAATCATAACGGTTGTCACGGGCCCGGCGGCCCTGGGGGGCCTGGCCGCCCGGGCCCCACGTGTACCGGCGCCCGCTCGCTGATGGGGCTCATCGGGTGGCCCATGCACTTAGGGCCACCCGATGGGCCCCATATCTTCAGGGGCCCGGTCAGCGCTGCGGCCGTGGTATAGCGCGCCGGGCCCCTTTAAAAAAAAAAAAAAAAAATGGCGCCGCAGCGCAAGTGCTGCTGGGAGGAAGTGGTCACTTCCTCCCAGCTCACTCCGCGCGGGAGGAGCGCCCGCCCGCCCGACAGACAATGAAGAGGGAATATTTCCTAGCAAGTGGTAGCCTTTATAAATCAGCAGCCATCAGTTAAAAGTAGGACAGTATGAATCCAATATTATTTCACATTTATATACTTTGTGTTAGGTAGGTAGAATTGTTACTAGCCTTGTAATGTGTATATGTAATAAGAGTGTTCTAAGTATCTAATAAAGATGTCTTTGGATCATAATGCAGGGGTGTCACATAGTCCACTTCACTTTACAGTTGTTGTTTGAATTAATATCCTATATCTATCTTTTTGGAGTGAAAGAGATTTGTGGGAGTTGGAGTCCAGTTAGATCTAGGAGAGATGCTTTTCCAGTTAACCTGTCATAAGGTGTTTCACCTCATAAAATCTCACGGATCAGACCAGATATAAAATAATGAAATATTGCAGTTTCTTATAATCCCTTTTTATTGGGCTAACAGTAATTTGTAGTGACAAGCTTTCGGGAGTTCCTCACTCTGCATGTCATTATGAATGCGTGTATGTCTGTCTGTCTGTATGAATGTATGTATGTCTGTCTATCTGTATGCATGTCATTATGTGTGTATGAATGTCAGTGTATGTATGTCTGCATGTCATTATGAATGTGTGTATGTATGGATGTCAGTGTCTGTATGAATGTATGTATGCCAGTATAAATGTATGTATGTAACTATGTATATCTGTATGTATGTCTGTATGCATGTATGTCTATCTGTATGCATGTCATTATGTGTGTATGAATGTCAGTGTATGTATGTCTACATGTCATTATGCATGTGTGTATGTCTGTCTGTATGAATGTATGTATGCGAGTATGAATGTATATCTGTATGTCATTATGAATGTGTGTATGTATGGATGTCAGTATGTATGCCTATATGTGTATCAGTATGTGTGTGTGTGTGTGTGTGCAGGGCCGGCCTTAGGTGTTCAGGCGCCCTGTGCGAAACAATCTTGTGGCGCCCCCCACCCCTCACCTTCACCTGTCTCTGTTTGGACTCCTTCAATCTATTTTAGGAGCATTCACAATCTGTCGCCTCCACCCCCTTCTACAAAACCCCTGCACCTCTTAACCAAAAACCCTGGCCAGATCTTCACCAAGCCCCTGGCCACCACTTCATCAAACTCCTGGCCACCCCTTCTCCTTCATCAATGCCCTGGCCATCCCTTCATCAAACTCCTAGCCACCCCTTCCCCTTCATCAAACCCCTCCCACCCCTTTATCAATTCCTGCCACGCCTTCATCAGTCCCCTGCCCCTCTCATCAATTCCCTCCCACCCTTTTCTCAGCCCTCTGCCCCTATTCATCAGCCCCCTGACCCCCTCATCAATCCCCTCCCACCCCTTTAACAGCCCTCTGCCCCATTCATCAGTCCCCTGACCCCCTCACCAATCCCCTCCCCCCTTTTATCAGCCCTCTGCCCCATTCATCAGCCCCCTGACCCCCCATCAGTCCCCTCCCACCCCTTTATCAGCCATCTGCCCCCATTCATCAGCCCCCTGACCCCCTCATCAGTCCCCTCCCACCCCTTTACCACCCACCTGCCCCCCTTTAATCAGTCCCATGCCCCCCTTTTCAATCCCCTGCACCCCTTCATCAGCCCCCTTAATACATCCCCTGCCAATTAATCCAACCCCTGGCCACCCCTTCATCAGTCCCCTGCCCCCTCATCAATTCCATCCCACCCATTTATCAGCCATCTGCCCCCATTTCATCAGCCCCCTGATCTCCTCATCAATCCCCTCCCACCCCTTTAACAACCCTCTGCCCCATTCATCAGTCCCCTGACCCCCTCACCAATCCCCTCCCCTCCTTTTATCAGCCCTCTGCCCCATTCATCAGCTCCCTGACCCCCTCATCAGTCCCCTCCCACCCCTTTATCAGACCTCTGCCCCATTCATCAGCCCCCTGAACCCCTCATCAGTCCCCTCCCACCATTTTTCACCCACATGCCCCCCTTTATCAGTCACTCACAGTAAAGGCTGCTGCTCCCTGGACTGAGCTGTCTCCGCCGATTGAAGAGCACCGGGCGCCGCCTTCATTCACTGAATTGGATCCTCCCGCGGCTCCCTCTGATGACAGAGCACGTCGACGTTACGCAAGTACGCGGCGTAACGCCCCCACGCTCCTCCTCCACACTCCATACAGAAGTGGATTCCCGGGGGCGGCTCTCTGCTCATAATTTGCAAGTCAAGTGCAAAGCAGCATTATGCACTTGACTTGCTCTGCACTTTAAATACAGAACTCGGCCGGCCTGCGAGCTGTGTTGGCCTCCCGGCGCCCCTGTTGCCATGGCGCCCTGTGCGGCCGCACAGCTCGCACACCCCTAAGGCCGGCCCTGTGTGTGTGTATCTGTGTCCTTTTGTATCAGTGAATGTGTTTGTGTCTGTGTGTGTATTCCTGTGGGCGGGATTTGGAGGCGGTCTCTGTGGGCGGTTTTGGAGACGGGCCCCCAGGGGCCCAGACCCTGAGCTCAGTTAGGGGCCCCAAAATTTCTGGTGGCGGCCCTGCACTTAAAGCTGGACGCCCCACTAAAGACTGAGGATGTGCAGAGGGCTGTTTTAGGGTACTGAGCATGGGCACAGAATGAGTGTGAGCACGTCTAATGATGGCTCTGGGCACGGTTCCCTTGTGCCCACAAACATTGCTGCCAGGATAAGGGAAAGAGCCCAGGGCTGCTCTGAGATCTGGGATAATTCACTAAATACTTAATTGTAGGAATTGAAAACTGAATTGAAAAATAAAAGGATTAGTTTTTATGGTGAGAAAAGTTATAAACCCTTAATCCACTTACCTAAATACAGTGCCGATGTCCCTCACCGCTGGGTCACGTTCAACTTCTGCACTTCCACCAAAGTCAGGAACATAATGCACATGCGTGGCAAACGCCGCGATTGCATTAGAACAACCCCATGGGAAAGCATTGATTTAATGCTTTTCTAGGGGGTTTTAGCGGACGCTGGATGTCCTCATGCATAGCGTGAGGACGTCCAACTTCAGTTAGGCAACCAAAATTCGCCCAATGACCCAGAAGACAGCCATTACAGGTGGAGTTAACACTCAATGTAATTATTGCAGTTTCTCAATAACTGCAGTAATTACATATGCACAATTAAACTGACACAGACAGTGCACCCAGATAACTTCAATGAGCTGAAGTGATCTGGGTGCCTATAGTGTCCCTTTAACTAGGATTTCCGATAGTGAAAGTGCAGGGGGCAGAGAGATCACGAGCTAGAACATAGACTTTGGGGTTAAGCCATTCATGAACAGTTTAACCCCTAAAGGTGAGCCAGTGCCAGGGACCCCCTATCACATAAATGAACACTCTAGGCACAACAACAACAACTTCAATGAAATACGATTAAAGGAAAACATACTCTTTTTCCTGGCATTATAGTGCCCTGAGGGTGCCCCCACCCTCAGGGACCCCCTCCAGCTGGGCTCTGGGGAGAGTAAAGGGTTAAAACTTACCTTTATTCCAGCGCTGGGTGGGGAGCTCTCCTCCTCCTCTCCTCCCTTTCGGCTGAATGCGCGGCAAGAGCTGCGTGCGCATTCAGACGGTCTCATAGGAAAGCATTAGACACTAGAACCACTGTATTAAGCTGTAGTGGTTCTGGTGATTATAGTGTCCCTTTAAGATGCTGCAATATGGATTCAGTAAATTACCTCGTTTTAATTCACTTTAAACACTTTGGGGCTTATTCACTAAAGAGCAATTGGTAGCAAATTGAAAACCAAATCACTAAATTTACGCAGCAAAGTGTGGATTTGAAAATCCTTCTCCAACTAAGATATTATTACAGCTTGGCTATTTTACCCTGACTTTTGCAATAACTTTTTTTTTATTCACTATAGTTTATTGTTTAGTGAATACACCCCAAATAGTTTGTTACATTTAACAATTGGGAGCACATCCAGAACATGCATTTCTCAGCAATGGTGCTGCCGTAGAGACCAAGATTTATTAGTTTAACGAACAGCACACAAATGGTTTTACATTTTACAAGGCTACTTAAAATCACCTACCTTAGCAGACAAATATGGGGATTCAGTTCCACCATATGGCCATATTGTGTTAAGCCCAGCACTACGTCACAGTACCCCAATAATGGTGGGTCCTACACTAATTTTGAAAAATAGTGCTAAACAAGCTACAGTGTATTTAAATAATCTGCCATATTTTTATGTGCACTGTTCTTTAATCTATATACCATTAACACATAACAGAACACATTCTGCTGTTCACACATGAACATAATGAACTCAAAGCATGCAGCCACGTGTATTCCACAAGCTGTCCCATTTCTAGGCACGCTGTACATACTTTATAACAACACTGCCTCCGTCAAATAGTTTAAAAAAAATGTCAGTAATACAACATGGTATGAATAGAATATGTGGATGAAACACATTGTTAAAACTTCACACAGGAATTCAATGTTTTATTATATGAATTATTTACCAGTATTGGCAACATTTCTATAATAATAATGGATTATAAAAACAAAAAGTAAAATTAAAAAAGGGTAAAATTAAAATGAACTCTAAAGAAATATAGACACTACTCCATGATATTCCCTAAAATGTGAATTTTTGTAAATGCAATATTAGCTCAAAATTAATTAACATTTTCATTTTAAGACATTTTTATCCCCCTAAAATGTAAATTCACTTTAGATTCCTGACAATTCATACAAGAGTGAAGAAGGTTACCTGTTGGAGCTATTGCAGAAGAAGGCAGCCACTTGCACAGCGATTTGAAGAGAAGACTAAAAAGTAACTGAGGTGGACAGGCCGGTAAAAGTTATGGGAGATTGAAGAATGAAACACATCCATGTAAGGTATAGAACACAAAAAAAGGGAGGCGACACCACTTCAGCTTGCTATCTCCGTCACCTTATCATAATGAGTAGAGCCAAACATTCCTTGGCTTATTTTTAAATCCACTTCTTGTCAAATAAGCCCAATGGAGGGTTCAGAGGAGATGCAATTAAAGGAATGCATTTCATGATTTTACGTGTGTAGAATAGAATATATTCTAGCATCATCTATGTTTTCAGACATAACAGTAGTGTGTTGTACCTTCATCTCCCATACATGACTAAATTCAAAGAAACCTAAAATTTGTTTAAAAAACAAAACAAAAACAAGCAAACCACAAAACTAAACTAAAATAATAAATACAAATGATTCCATATAGGGAGCTTTTGTGGATGTAGCAAAGTAGTGTTGGTGAAATGTATCACTAAAACCTTTATTTACTAAACTCCAAACTAGCAAATTGCAATCTGAATAAATACATTTAAAAAAGGTTATTTACTAAAGTGAGAACATTTTTTAGAGAATCGGAATGGAAAGTACGATTTACCTAGAGAATTTTTCCAGTTCAGTTGTTTTGACCTTAAATTTGAAATTCACTTTGAATTCTCACTTAAATAAATAACATCGATAGCCAAAAATAGTCAAGCTTCCATAATTGGCGAATTAGAGAATTTGTAGCTATTTTTGCCTACATTTGACCAGATTTCCATTTGTTACGATGAAGTGTGATATAGACCCCTAGCTGTTGCCGAACACCGATGTTTACATAAATAATTACCAAGTGGTTTATCACTAAACAGTGGACCGTGGTGAAATGGCAAGTGGGTGGCAAACACAGGGTCTAATATCAGAATTGCAAAGATTCTCCAAATTGGCTCGTTTTCCAACTTTGCCATTTGTTTTTCAATGTGGCGATCTCTGCATGGTCTGCCCTGAGTGAGGCTGGTCCAGGCGGCAGTCAGTCTGTGCGTTCACTCAAGTGACAATCTTTTGGGTGTCACTAATAGGATCTTCCTGTAGGCCTGCCCAACTCATACCTCCCAATGTTGGGACAAACGCAGCAGCCTCAAAATCAGAAAAATAGTTGTGGCCGAGAAAGTAATGTGTTGGGATGTTGCACTCTAAAGAATGTTTTACCATTTCAGCATCTCTTAAATTATGCTTAAGCCTTCAAAGGCTCAGCCTTGAAGCAAAGTTTAAAGTGCATACCATAAGGGTATATTGGAATGGTTTGTACCATACATTCATTTATAATTTTGAAAAGGCTCATTTTATTTTTTTAAATAAACTTTAACAATTTAAACAATAAATATGATAAATACTTCCATGTTAAGAACAGAGACTTGTAAGTGCCCCAGACAGGTTTAGACTGTCTTTCCTGGGAGGTATTCTGATCAACAGAACAAGAATCACAGTGATTAGTCAAATTTAATGAAGGAGGAAAACAAATACGCTTTAAAAGGATAACGATCACCTCAAAAATATGTTTTAATATAAGAAGCCTTTTCATCAAGTACTGAAAGGATGTTTTTTGTTTTGTTTTGTTTTTTAATAGAGTATAATGGGGGGGGGGGGGGGAAACAAAAAAAATAAAAAAAATAAATGTATCCCTACCTTTGTATATGACTGAATGTTCCTGTCATAAAACACCTCGCGTTTGAAAACAGACACTATGGTCTTCCTTGCTTTACCCAAGGTGTATATAAGGCTGAAGGATCCAGTCATATACTAAAGGTCAGAATTTTTTTTTATTTTTTTTACATATACATTAGAAAAAATATATATATTTCCTCTCAATACTTGACAAAAGTGTTATTATATTAAAAAATAGTTTTGAGGTGACATCGGTCCTTTAGGCATCTTAGTGAACTGCATAACAAAGTGTTTTGAATTCTTCATGTACCTTTTACGGTCACAAGACAACTAAATAAAGAACAAAAGTTAAGAAAAAAAAAAATTGTACTAGTACAATGTTTGCACCGATTCCACTGAATGCAAGTCAAGATAAAACAAACAAAAAAAATATATGTGAAAATTAAATTGCTTGAACTATAGTGAAATGTTTAAAAATCAGCAACTTTGTTTTCAATACAGTAGAATCTGAGGTTTAGTGATCAAAGCTTGGAATGTCAGAGAACCTTAAAAATGTGATATCCCAGCTCAGGAAAATGTATGCCTTTAAAAGGCAGGGTCATAAAGGTTGACAAAAATTGCACTTTTTGATGACTTAATTTTGTTTTAAAGCCGTAAAATCGTGATGCACATGCTTCTGAGAATTAATGGTCTAAATGATTTGTGGCATATGTGCCTTTTTGTCATTTGCATCTATCGTTCAATCTGTTTCTTCATGTGCGTGTATGTACCGTTGTTACGCATGCTGAGTTTTTGTTTATTAATTTTTTTGGTTGGAGGTCAAAAAAACAAAGATTGTGAGATAGTAATTGTGATTATTGTGCTATATTTTTAAAATGGCAGTTTCTCTCAACTGGAAAAAGTTCCTGTAAGGTCATTAAATAAATAGGATGCATTGCTTTGCTCAGTAAAAAGAAAGGTTTACACTTTTCAAAGTAATGCAGATACTAGATCGTAAAAGGTACTTAAATTAAAGGTGAACCAGATCAGTTACGGTGGAATATTCCCATAATCGTGTTAAAGATTCACATTTTATAAAATTTGTACAGTTGAAGAGAGCAAGTGGAATGCTGTGATTTATAACCCGACGATATCGATATGGGTAATAAACAGGAAAGTTAACACCTTTTTGAAAAGTCCAAAATGAATGTATAAATATATCTGTTATAGCCCAGATGTCTGTCCTTCCAAGTCGTCTACACGTTCAAACTTAGCAAATGAGTCTCTTTTCCAGTCAATGGTTTCAGTGGTTGTGAAACCGGACTCCTTTGCCACTTTTGTCACTATGGAAACGTAGCTTTTTATCTTTTCTGCCTGGAGATCCACCATGAATCTAAAAGAAAAAAAAACAAACAAAACCAAGACTAAATAATTACGAACACACTAAAAAAAAAAAAAACAACATCGAAATGAGTCACTGATAAAGGTTTGTGATTTTGACTAGGTAGACCAAGAGCTCATTAAATTGAAAGTCTAAACAAAAAGGAATTTGCATCTTTGAAGATTGGACATCATTAGCTCATTATTCTCACTTCACTTGGGATTGGGAGACAATTTACTACACAGAACAGAGAGAAAAAGTTCTCTATTTGGGTTTCAATTACAATTTCCACATCCAGCATATACCAAAGTCACTATGAATGTAATCTATGCATGTTTGAGATGGAGTGATTGACACTTTTGGAACTGTAATGTGTAACCTTCCCTCTGCGAAAGATGTTTCTTCAAAGGCATATGTAGCCTACTGTAACTAAGGCTGAAGAATAGGTTTCCAATGGTGGTCTTGGAGTGGGAGGTAAATCTTTAATATTGGCATGCCCTCTAGTCTCGCTAGCAGGCTTGACTTTTCTATAGTGGAGCGGTACGGGCTTTTGTGCCAGTAACCTGTACATAAATGGCACCCAGAAGTGGGTGGGGGGCAGGGGAGGGTGGACATGGTTTTAATAGAACCAAACTCCACAGATCAAGACTAATTATTAAGTCAACCAACTTACTAATTATGGCTACAAGCTACAGAACAGACAGAACCCAGAGAGGAAACATTGGATTGGAAGATTCTAGGATCATAAATACTGAGCCCCTGGAGTTGGAGTGTCAGCGGTGAAACCAGCGCATTTAAAAAAAAAAATAAAGTTTTAATTAAATGCTTTATTTTAGTTAAACAGTTACTATAACTAGAATACATGTTTCTAGTCCTAACACTACAGAGTTTCTTAAATATGTACACAAAACCAAAATATTTGGAAACACTTACTTTGTAAGTTCCAAAATAAGAGTAGCTTTCTGGGCAGACATTAACTTGTGTGCGGAGGTCAGATGATGTACCATGCTGGGGACAAAAAATAAATAAAAAAGTAATTTTCCTTAGACAATGTGTCTAAGTGTTCCGTGCATCAAAATATCACACATTGTGCTTCTATTTGTAACCAACAAAAAAAAAAAGAGAAACGTGTGAAGCAAACCGCGAATGCTAGAATGATCGATCCGAAGCAGTGATCGATCCGAGTGAAACACAAAATAATCAAAAGTATTAAGATTTGGTATTCTTTAGCAAATTCAGGAATTCATTTTGTAAATCTTTCATAAAATGTTATTTTAGCCAATTCTCATGAGGTTTATTGATATGTAGTCAAGGAAGTACTGTTCGTTCGTTTGTTCGTTTGTCACTGGAGAAAAGTCTACAGAAAGGAGACCTGGAATGGTCACCTGTGCTCTATTACAAACTATGGGAGGTGCTAGGTGTGAAATGGAATGGCAAGTGATTGGAATAGGAACATCTATGGATAAATTCTGGGTCAAGATCTTTGCCAATTAATAATCGTATTTTATAGGCACTGAAAGCAAACATGAGTTCACAGATGACAATGCTATGGTACCAGGTAAGTTGCTTTGGTTATTATCAAAGTGATGCCTCCCTTTATACCACTTTAACCAAAGCTCTACACCTTTAAAGCTAAACTAATGGAATCTCTGGTGCTCGAAGAATCGCAGAGACAACTAGACAAAAAAAAAACAAAAAACTAAACAGCAGTATGTGTAGCTCCATATATCATTGTCCATTAATTATGCCAGGCATTAAACTGAAGTCATTGCCAATGTGTATTGTAATTTGGAGTAAATTCTAAAGTGAATTTCTTTAGACACGATAATTGCATAAAAACCCTAGCTGCCTTGAGAACTACACTTTGAATTCCTAAAAGTTCATGCATTAAACAATAACCCTGCAAAGACACAGATTCTGCAAATGTTATCTATAATATACTGTTCCATTCTTTTAAAGGGATAGTTTAGGCACTATAACAAATTAATGTAAATGAAGTTGATATGGTGCCAACTTACCAAGGTTATCAACTTACCAAAGGGGTGCCACTGATAGGCTGAGAGTGGTCAGCTGATGTACCTTTTCCAAGCCAGTTTAGTGAATGGGGAGTGATGGACTGGCTGATAGCATCAGCTAAATTCTCTCAGCCAATCAGCTGAGCCAATGCCTGGCGGCCCTCCACACTTCCTGAAAGTGAAATTTCTGGATGCCACTTGTGGAGAGTCTGAAGGTCAGATTGGCACTGGAGGCAACTTTGGGAGAACAGTTTAACCCCTTGAGGCAGGAGTGTGCCCACGGGCCTCCGGGAACTATAACAACTTCATTATGATGTCTGGAGTGTTCCTTTGCATGTATGGTTATGTGACAGAATTAATTGTATATATTAAAAATATAATTGAACATGTTTCTCAACTTAAAGTTCTGCGTCGTATGAATTCCACTCAACAGGAGATTGAGAATGTGCAAATGTGACATGAAAAGGAACGTTATTTTAGAGGACCTCTAAAGTTACCCAAAACACTGAAAAAAAATATACTTTTGGTTCTGACACCATTTCATCTCAAAGAAGTGGTCTGGGTGCAGTGTGCTCCTGTCATTTTAACCCTGCAATGTAAAAAAGGCAGTTGAGCAGAAATGTTTGCATTGAAAGGTTAAATACCCCTCTAGTGTGTCTCCTGGACAGCCTCTAGAGAAACTTCCTTCCCAAAAATCGAGTTAAACGGGGTCCTGGAATCAAATACTGCTTTCAGCAGCATTTGATGATGTTTGCCATGGTGTTTGGCTACGAATACACAGTTCCAATAGGGTTGAAACGAACCATTGTGGAACTAGCCCATTGGAATTCTATTGCTCACAGAGTCACTTTAATGTCAGCACAGCTTTATGATGGAACTATGGATGTACTTTACTTGCAAGAAAAATACAGGATGTTGAAGAGGTTGTGATATTTGCTCTTCCGATGCAAGTCCACGACAGAGCTGATGGGCAAGAAATGTATTTTCACGTTGTTAAGAGGAATAAAACCTACAAGGCAAAAAACAAAAAAACAAACAAAACAAAGTTAGTTAAATAGCATTCTGATGTAAGGTTTTATTTTACTCCTTCACAGTCTTACTTGTAGTTTTACTTGCAGTCTCCTGTTCATCGTTGCTGTGAGTGCCATTAGTGACATCCTTGCTTTCTTTACAAGATTCTTCAAGAGAGCTAGATGGGAAGATATGGCCAGGCTTTGTAGAGGCGGAATCCGGATTGCACGCTGCTGGGACGGTGTATCTTTGGCCAGTGATTAACTCATGGAACAATGAGATGATGTTGTACTGGGAGATGTCTTGAGCAGACTAAGGAGAAAAAGCCTTAAGTTAGCAGGATAGATAAAAGTCAATGATGGAAAACACATTTAAAGTTATTCAAATCAGATTTGATTTAAATTTGATTCAATGCTTTTGGAGAAAAAGTTTATCTAAAGATAGATCTTAAATAAAAAAACTATTTAAGAACAAATAAGGGTACCTATTTTTTGAATGGGTAGCTACTAATTAACTTAGAGTGTCAGCTGACTGCACCAGCCAATCTGTGGTGCACCTGCCCAGCGGCACTCCAGGCTTGCCAATAGTAGATTTCAGAAGCTGGGGGAATTGGAGATCTGGCACTGCAGGCAACCTTTGAGGTTTAACTGTTAAAGAAAAGTTTAACCCCTTCAGGAAAGTGTGCAGAGACCTCCTGGCACCATAACAACTTTATTTCGGTGAAGGTTATGACGCCCAGAGTGTTCCTTTAAATAAAAGTTAAAATCAAATCCTCTCTGCAAGTCAGTAAACCGAAAGCTCACAACTATAGTGAAAAGGAACACAAAAATCATAAGGCACTCACTTACGATCTATTTGCCTCAAAACGCAATCAAAAAAATAATTAAAAATGAAAGCCACTTACTTTTGCAAAGACACCATTGACAGTTTTTAGTAAGCTCTTTTCTTCAGTTTCAATGCCAAAGGCTATGTAAGGACTGGTAATAATGTCGCCCCAGTATCCTCGTGCTCGCACCCTGCCACTTCTCTAGGACATACAAGTATTAAATGAGATTTAAAACATCATTGACTTGTAAGATATACTAAAATTGCACAACACTGCCAAATGATAAGCAAACAAAAAAAATCTGCATTTTATTAATCTGGTATATTATCCTGATCCACCTTTATATTTTCTCCAGTTTTGAATCCATCCCTATTACCTCGGTGGTACGATTCCCTTATACTCTAGATGCAGTTAAAACACCATTAAGAAAACAAAAACACATGCGAAGTAGTTTGGATCATGGTTCCAATTCATGATAATGAGTTCATATTGTTTATCAAGCTTTTCTATAGGGTCTTACAAACAGAATATCGTTAAAGCATTGCAGACTTCAAGAGAAATGTCTCCCATCAAATGTTTTAATGCGCACCCCCCTCCCTTATGCTGCTCAGTAGTGTTTGGCACCTGCAGCTTTTCAATCATGCCCCTATCATCAATATTCTATTTTAGAATTTTGGGAGGTGCTGCATGGGAATGTAAACCCATTTATTTGCATTTTAAAAATAGATTAAATGGCTTGGCCCATTTTGTAATTTTGCTATTTTTTTTTTTTTTTTTTGCTGTTATTTTTGGGGTGTTCTTCTTTGTCTTTAGGATGAAAATGAACACCCCATTCCACTTGTTTCCCAATGTAATAGACCTTACTCACAATAGACACTCCTGTCTTAAGTCTCTGATTTCACAGCCAATTCAGTAAGAAGCCTAAGTGTGCTAATCAAGAGCATGTTCCAAGTCACTGGAAGATTAGTCTGTCCTTGGGAATACCAAGAGCATTTGCAAAAAAAGCATCTAATCAGTAAATAGATTAGGTCTCCCTGCGTACAAGTGGCTCTTTAGATTATCCACCACAAACTATATTTTAATTAACAGTCTGCTCCTTAGATTTGAAAGAACAAAAAAATGTACAAATGGTTGCCAAGTCTTCAGGTTTCTTAGCAGATTTAGAGCACAATGATGTATGGTGATATGTAAAGCAATAACTTGTACTCTCATCGTTCTATACCTGGTATGTACATATATAATGGTTCTGGCTTCAGAGGGAATGTCTCTAACAGGAAAGATTGGCAATTGACTTGTCAGGATTCTAGAAGAATCAGGCTTTATCTTGTTAAAAACATTGAGGACCAGGTGGCTTGTTAGTGTCCCGTCCCTCCAGCAGATGGTAATTCAGCACAAGGATTTAGATGTTAATGAGATGCCATTTTGGCCAATTAGCAAGCAGACATTTGCACGAATTATATCATAGGAAGCAGAATTTGGAGCACATGAGCAAGTGCTGGAAGAAGTTCTATGGTAGTTTCCAAATTTAAATAAAACATTACTTAGGCAGACTATGGAAAAGACAGATTTTTGTCACCTACAACCACAGTTAACTCCATAAAGACCAACAACAATATAATTATGTTGTAAAAATCATGGAATTGCAAGCGGGCAGAGCCTTTAGCACTCAGATGTGGTCGTCTTTAGTTTCTGCTGTCATCACAGAGTGTTCTGCACACTTTACAAGTAATCTGACATACATGGTATGTAATTTGGCATTAAGGGGGTAAATGACATTGGTCGTTAAAGGGACACCAAGCACCAAAACAACATACAGGGTGATTCTCTAAAGTGAGAATGCAAAGGTAATTTCAAATTGGGTCTGAACTCAAAAAGCTATGCTTCCAATTTGGCTACTTTGGTCCTAAATTTGAAATTCATTGTGAATTCTCACTTTAGAGAATAGCTCTGTTACTCTTAAAGAATCGGTTTTGGTGCACATTCACGGTTCCTTTTTTTGCAAAACATTGCCATTTCTGAGAAACAGCAGTGTTTAAATTTGGCTGAAACCACATCTCCAATGGAGACCAACAGTTTCTAGATACATCCTTATTGAACTTAGAATTGTTGAGCTTTGGTATCATGTTACACAGCACTGCTGGTCACTGGCAATGCTTCGCAGAGAAACATTTGATCCAATACTTCTCTGTGAAAAGCATTACATTTGCTCAGCATGGTGATTGCTGCGCATGCACTGTAGGTCCCCAATGCTTCACTGAAAATCATTTAAGTGAACTGAGATTGTTACTATAGATCTCACAGAAGGTAAGTTTAATGGCTTTTTTTTATTATTATAATGTAATGTAATTCCTGGTTCTGAACAACAGGTCTTATAGAATGAGCTCCGAATTGTACTTTAAAGCCCTATTTAGTTAGCTTGATACATTAGTTAAAACTAAAAATTGTCTAGCATTCTGTGAAAAGTCAGTGTCCACATTGCTCCCCAAGGACACATCTGCATGAAGTCGCGAACACTCCAGAGAGAAGCATTGGGATAATCACTGATCATTAATAAGTTCAGCCAGGAGGGGGCAGCGGCTATGTCATGACTGGAGTTACTGACAAGGGAATAACAGTAAGTAGATATTAATTTTAACCACATTGGGGAGTGCTACATCTAAAATGCTGGAAAATAACCAATGTCAGAAATACATGTTTGCATCATAAGCATTAAGTCAAATAACATCCATGCACGGTTGTCTACGATCGCATGTAATTACACAGACCAAGACTAAGGTTATGTTCTGAGCCACCTTTACACCTGCAATAAAATGTCATTGCATTAAAGTTTGAAATAAAAATAGTAGAGGGAGGAGGGGAAAAAAATTTAAATGTATGGTCATTCCAAGATACTGGACTCTGAAATTTCTTATAAAAGAAAACCTCAGGCAATACAAAGGAGTTCCCAAGATGTCAAAAAAGAATATATTATTCACATAAAATAGCATAATTACATACAATGTTACTCACATTTAGCACGCTCATGTGTGACGACAGTGTTTTGTTAGAGACATCATAAATTCCTTCACGAATCACAAAAGCCACCCCTTTTTCTCTCCAGCGGTTATAATCTGTGCTACTGATGGCACCAGCCTGAAACAAAGAACGTTTAGCATGAAATATTCACTAAAGGAAGCTACAATTCATGGGAGGAGTACTAGGGTTTCGAAATTCCAAGTGTGCTATGCTGTGACCATCCAAGGCTATACAGAAATATGGGATCTTTCCTCCAACAGCTCACAGCTCCTTGCTCCCAAGAGTAAGCAATGTCTAGCAATTCAGATGATATAGACCAAATCTCGTAAGATGTTTTGTCAAGCCAAAGAGCATCATGGGAGAGTTAGATCATAGCATATGCAATAGCAGAGGTTACTTATTCCAGTCCATGGTAATCTGCTACGGCTTTCTTTACAAAATGAACACAATCTCAGGAAAGTTAAATGTATGCCTCTAAACCTTTGACAACATAGTAGGTGGACACAATGAACAACTGGTACACCTCCGTGTTTGTTGGCCATCATTCAAATCAAGCAGGAACAGTTCATTAACATCACGATTTTACAGTCAGGGCGATACACTTCTAAAGATGGTAAAGATGAAACCATCCCTACACTACAATGGCTGAGCCACTTTAAATGTATGTATAATTACATTAAAATGGAGTAGCTAAGCATACTTTTTTTCATAAACAAAAAGTCCTGGTAGGCTTGGATCATAATCCTTTTAGAGGTCATGGCTATCAGGAATGTTTGGGACTTGTAAATATGTATATGTACCGGAGCGGTGGTCATATTTCAAGAATGACATTGAATGCAAAAAACAGTTGCAGCTGAAAGAGTTGCAGCGGAAATTCAGCACTTTGTCTTGCATCTCAGCTGTCCAATGACGCCAAGATGGGGCCAAATAAATACATTCTAATATAAATCTCACTCATGCTGTTTAGCGATACATTTAGTCAGTCATTATGGAACTCGAGTATTCTCTGGTAGTCTAGCATTCCCCCTCCCATTCCGCACACCTTTTGAGACAGCAAACAATGCAATGAGTAGGACCAGCAATCCACTTAAAGCGGCACTGTCATGCCGAACTTACCTTTCCTCAATCTCTTCCTCTTCTGCCCCTCTCTCAGGATCTGTTCTTATTTTCTTCCTGTCTTCTTTAGTTTTCTTTAAAATCATAAGACAAAGTAGGGACTCTTTGCCTTATGGAGGTTTCCTCCGCTTGACCAGCACTGACCAGAGGAGGAGCAAAGTGTGCTTCATTTCCGCTGGTCAGAGCAATTTTCCCTCAATCCTTAGCTTTCCTCCCTGTTCCCACAATGCTTCCCTGTCAGTATTGCCGAACGTCCTGTCACTAAGACAGAACACTGGCAAAACTGCCAAATTGCATCCTAACAGAATGAGAAGAGTTTCTCCATTCGTGTTAGGATGCAATTCGGGACTTTGTCCGGATCGCAATTTCATTTGAATGAATGAAACTCCGATCCTATTCGTGCTGTGGCTGCATCTTGCAGCCGCTTAGTAGATAGCTCCATAATTCCCACGGTATTAGGGAGTTATCTACTAAAAGGCTGAAAGACCTAAATTAAGATTACTTCGTATTAGTAAATTATGCCCCTACTCGATATACCGCGAGTAGGGGCATGTCTATTAAAATCTCCCGAATGCCCCTACTCGCTATTCCGCTGTGGCTGCTCACTGTAGAAAAAAAGTGACATAAATTACAATAAGGGGGGGCGGACCTATTGTCCTCCCACACGTCCCCCACCCTGGGCGGTGGGCGGGGGTCCTAGATAAGAATGGTGGGGGGGACCTACCGTCCTTCCCCTCTGGCCCCTACCCCTGAGCGGTGGGTGGGGGCCCTAAAAAAAACAATAAGGGGGGGACCTACTGTTCCCCCCCCCGCCCCCACCCCTGAGCGGCGGGCGTGGGCCCTAAATGAAAATCCCCCCCCAATCAAGGTGACTATGGGTCCCAAGCCCCTAGTCACCCTCCCCCCCCCCCCAAATAAAACTATCCCCTACCTACCCACCTCACCTTAAAAATAGTGAGGTGGGAATAAAATAACTAACCTGTAAAAAAAAAAAATTAAACTTACCATTTGACGTCTTCTTTTTTCTAAAATCTTCATTTTTCAGCCCCCAAAAAGGCCAAATAAAAAGCCATCATACCCGAACTTAAAATAAAATAAAAAACCAGAGCGCAATAAAAAAAACCAGACAAAAGAAAAAACCAGAGCGCAAAAAAATAATCCATCTTCACCTATGGAGGGCTCCGCGCAGACTGAGCTACGCAGGGCGGGTGAAGGCTTATAAAGCCTTGCCCCGCCCTGCAATTAGGCTAAGAACACTCTGATTGGTGGGTTTAAGCCAATCAGAGTGCTCGTTGTCATTTTACACAGCGTGGGAAAGTTCTTTGGAATTTTCCCACGCTGTGTAAAATGACACAGAGCACTGTAATTGGATGGATTTCAAGCCATCCAATCACAGTGCTCTGTCTCATTTTACACAGCGTGGGAAAATTCCAAAGAACTTTCCCACGCTGTGTAAAATGACAGAGCACTGTGATTGGATGGCTTGAAATGGATCTCTGTGACAGTAGGGCCCCCACCCACTGCTCAGGGGTGGGGGCCGGGGGGGGGGGGGGAGGACGGTAGGTCCCCCCCACTATTCTTATCTAGGGCCCCCACCCACCGCTCAGGGGTGGGGGCCGGGGGGGAGGACAGTAGGTTCCCCATACCCCCCCACTGCTCAGGGGTGGGGGCCAGAGGGAGAGGACAGTAGGTGTCCCCCCCTTATTGTTTTTTTAGGGCCCCCACCCACCGCTTAGGGGTGGGGGCCAGGGGGGGGGAGGACAGTAGGTCCCTCCCCCCTTATTGTTATTTAGGGGGCCCCAACCAGCCGCGCAAGGGGGGGTTTATTAGTTTTTTTTTACAGCGAGCAGGTTGCTCACTGCTTACTAGACATGCCCTTACTCGCGGTATAGCGAGTAGGGGCATATTATTTACTAATACTATGTAATCTTTACCGTGGGAATTAGGGAGTTATTTACTAAGCGGCTGCAAGATGCAGCCGCGGCAATGAATAGGATCGGAGTTTCATTCATTCGAATTCATTCGAATGAAATTGCGATCCGAACAAAGTGCCGAATTGCATTCTAAAAGAAACGAACATACCAGTACCGAACATACAACGTAATTCGCCAGTTTCGTCTAAAATGACAGGAAGCATTGCGGGAACACAGAGGAAAGGTAAGAATTATGGGAAAATTGCTCTGACCAGCGGAAATGAAGCACACTTTGCTCCTCCGCTGGTCAGAGCTGGTCAAGCGGAGGAATGCTCCATAAGGCAAAGAGTCCCTACTTTGTCTTATGATTTTAAAGAAAACTAAAGAAGACCGGAAGAAATGGAGAATAGATCCTGAGAGAGGGGAAGAAGAGGAAGAGATTGAGGAAAGGTAAGTACGGCATGACAGTGCCGCTTTAAGCGAAAATTGCTGACATGGAGATTTTTTTTTCTTCTTCTCGTTTGGCTATTTGGGCATAAATTCTAAAATTCACTTTGAATTGCAAGAGATTCTCATTTTAGTGTAAACCCTGGGAGTAAGTGGAAACACAGTAGCAATAGAGAGCATGATTTGAAACGAAAAACGCAAGAAAGAACAGAAATTAACTTACCCCCCTCTCATGAAGCTTCATTGTTAGGTCCCAGTCATATGCTCCCCTCCGGGAGTCGTACCTCCTGCCCAGAATCTCCCTGTTCTTCACGTCCCAGTATCTTTCAATTGGGAAAAGTCTGGATTCTGGCATTTGCCAAAATTTAAAGATAGATTCCAGTTCATCTCTTTCTCTGAACTGCAAAAAATTAAATAAAAATGTATATAGATATCTATATCTCGATGCATGCATCCTCATTCTCGGTGTCCTCTATCAGAGGCCTGAAAGTTTAGTGTAATATGTAAATGGCAATATAGTAATGTAGGGTCTTGCCCCCCATACAAGGCAGGCGCCAAATGCAACTGGGAAGTCCATCCAATCAGGAGATGGAATATCATATACATAACTACATTACTATATTCCCACTTACATATTACACTACTTTAATAAGGTACACCTTTTTTCACATTGTTACACTTTCTTATAGAGTAAAGGATGCAGAAATTATTTTCACAATCCAACATCCTCTAGCCCCCCGACCCCCCGTATAAAACCCAACATGTATAAGAGTTGAGGGTACATACATAAATATATACACACACACACACACAGTTTTAAATCCATATCGGTAAGTATACACACACGCATTTTACAACCATGTCAGCATACAGATGGTAATTATTTTAGATGAGAATAATTTTTCCTCATTTGGATCTCACAGTGAAGTAAGAAAAACCCAGAGCTACAAAGCAACGAATGTCATCTTACTATTAAGTCATAAGGACCCTATGCTGACTAACTAAAGATGCTCGTGTGCTGTAGAACACAGTTTAAGCTATGGAAGTCAGGGTATTTTTATTTTTTTTTTTTTTTTGAGTCTTTGGTACAAAAGTTGTATTGGGTAGATCTGATGGGAACAGATTGTACACCTACGGTAAGCGGTATTTGATCGGAATCCACGAATTTTGAGGGTATTTAATGGAAGAGTTGATGTCGGGGTACTTTATCAGAGGGCCTTAATCACTGACTATATTTTTTATTCATTAACATAGGATCTGCTAGTTTATAGAACTTAACGGATTGCAAATTAGTTTTTTATGGCACTGGCTTTTAGTTCGATTTATGTATTAAACAAATTAGTAGATATCCATTACATCTTGAAATATCTACATCATCATAAGGCAGTGCACACAGATCAGACTATATTCAGAATGCCATATTAATTCCAAAATCAGATTAGTTTAGAGCCTTGATGCAGAGTCCCCTGCTGGCAGTGTGCGCATCTGAAAAGCGAAACAAAAACAAAAAAAACGGGACAGGAAGGCAAGTAGGACTTAGTTCTGTAGACAGTGATGCTCTCTTGATCAATCTAAGGGAAGCCTTCTGGTTTAAAGACTGCTCCAGAAACTGAAAGGGTTGTAGATCAAGCTGCCAATATTGATACGTTCATGTAGTGAACAAATGCACTCCAAAATCACTTCTCTCTGCTATTCTGTTAAATGCAAAACATTTGTTTCCGATCGCAATCTGTCAAAAAGCAAGCGGATACCAGCTCTTCAGGTCTGATGGATGTAACAATCGATAGAAAATACAAAACTGGCAAGTGTAAACTGTTTTCAATGTACCATTATAGACCATTTAATTCTAGACAATTCACTAATATATAAATACACACTTTGTGCAGAATGTTCTTAATTTGCTTTCTCACACATTGTGTTGGCCATTAGGCTCCAGACAAACGCTGGTCTATAATGCAAATTAATTAACGGAGCATGCAGTGGCAACGTTAGGACCTTAGAACCGGGTATGGCAGAGTTGTCCAGGTCAGACCATCTCACCAGTAAGTATCCTCGGACAAGACACCAAGCAATCTGCCTACATCAAATCCTCAGATTGTAAGCTTGTGTGAGCAGTTCCTTTTCACCTTTAACTATACCCTTTCTAAAATTGTAAATCGCTACCGAATATGTTGGTGCTCCATAAATGCCAATGATAAGAATGGACAATTGCAGAGAACCCATGTGCAAAGGCACCTGTAACCAAACACTAATTCAGGGAAATAAAAAAAATTATGGTGCATTCAAAGGTTAATTTTAAAGTTCAAATGTTTATTTAAAGAGACACTAAAGCACCCAGACCACTTCAGCTCATTGAAGTGGTCTTGGTGCAAACTCCCATCACCCTTAACCCTCCGCATGCAATTATTGCAGTTTTAATAAACTGCAATAATTACCTGCAACGGTTAACCCCTCCTCATGTGGCTGACTACCAGACAGCCACTAGAGGGACTTCTGGGCTTGAAGGCGCCTAAACGACGCTGGACGTCCTCACGCTATGCATGAGGACTTTTAGCGTCACCAAAATCCCCATAGGAAAGCATTGAATAATGCTTTCATATGGGGAAATCCTAATGCGGAGCTGAGCCAGCGCCGATGGACATAGGATAAGGTAAGTGACAGAAGGGGTTACTAACCCCTTCTGCACCATGAGGGAGGGCCCCGACAAAGGGAGAAGCTATAAATAAAGAGTTTCCCAATACCTTTTGATAAAGCCCAAACCCGGGCGAAACGCGTCACGGGAAGGACTGGAAGCTATTTTATATGTTTTTATATACTTTTTGAGAAATAAAGTGAAGCTTTTTTATCCAATCCTCTGGCTTCTACATATTTCCTGGTGCTGCTGGTTTCCTGTTATATCCACATATCCTTTGGTGGGGATCATACCACCACAAGCCATCACCAGAGCAAGTCATTGCTCTGGATATTGTAAGTCGGATACCTACATTTTCTTTTCCAGCTTTTGGTTTTTGATACTGTACCATTGGTTTGTGTATTCGGTTTTTTTCTCCCATATTTATGGTTGCTGAGTTTGGACATCCTAATATCTACAGATCCTAAGACGGGGATTGTACCGTCCAGGCGCTATACAGCAGAGCTCTTAGCAGCTCTGCAAAGTGTGAGTTTGCCTTTTATCTACAGAATATTCTGTTTACAAATTATACCATCTAAAATTTAAACATATTGCACTTTTTATTGTTCTTATCGCTTTTGAGGTTTTTCCATGCTGTACTACCCAAGATCTATATGTATGTATGATATGACCATTTGATTTTTTTGTAACACTATTTTTTGGCGCGGTTTACCACTTTTCCTATTTTCACATTTCTGTAGAATATGATTAATAATGTATAAATCTGAAAGGACCAAGCAACCAAACAGAATCCAGAATTAGATTTTAATCGGGTTAGTGATGTATCTTTTCTCCCTGACCCTTCTTCTATTAATCTCTTCCTATGTTTGCACTGGCTTTCTATGGTAGTGTAAGCAGTCAAGGCTAAGTAACTTAAAATTACATGTAATTGCCTCAGTGATAATATGTACAATAATACATTTAATGATTTCTATAAATCAGATATTGACCATTTTATTTGCATAAAAGGGCTATTCAAGTATTTTAGCTCAACACCAGTTCACAGAACAAAAAAAAAAAAAAAAAACACAAGGAAAAAACCCTCTAAATTGATTTCAGCTAATTTCCATCAAAAGGCTTCTGTGCCAGAAACTCATCCATTTTGACAGTGAAACATGCAAGATAGATGGAAATCAACAAATAATGTGACATTTAGCATTAATGACAAGCTCTTTAGTACATTCATGCATCGAGCTTGGGAAGATGAAAGGACTACAGCCAGCTCTTCAATTATCAAGTAGTGCTACCAGCAGACGTGATCAAACGAAGGAGGGGAAAAAGATGAAACTTTAGCCCACACAGCCTTCTAGAATTCAGTTTATTTGATCAATGTACAGCTAATGCTCATAACAACATATCCTGGACATTGTGATTTTGTTTTTCTTCAAACAAAGACATACACATTTGTTTTGTGGCAAACGTCAGGAATGATCTATAAAATGCTTAACATTCAACTAGTCATCATAATCATGATATAAGAAGCACGGGAGTAACTTGCAGCTTACATATCCTGCTAGTTTATTATAAACTGGTCAGAGACTGGTCCACGACACTATAGGCACCCTCACCTTCATCTCATTAAAGTGGTCTGGATGCAGTGTCTGTCACCCCAAGTCCAGCAAAGTTAATTAGTGAAGAAAACCGACAGGTCATGCCTTTTTATAATGATTCTCTAGCTTCCCATTCAATGCATTGTGCATGCATAATGGAAACAAAACTGACACAATAGTCCTAGGCCTATTTACAGTTGCACGAAAAAGTATGTGAACCCTTTGGAATGATATGGATTTCTGCACAAATTGGTCATAAAATGTGATCTGATCATCATCTAAATCACAACAATAGACAAACACAGTCTGCTTAAACTAATCACACACAAAGAATGAAATGTTGCCATGTTTTTATTGAACATACCATGTAAACATTCACAGTGCAGGTGGAAAAAGTATGTGAACCCCTAAACTAATGACATCTCCAAGAGCTAATTGGAGTGAGATGTCAGCCAACTGGAGTCCAATCAATGAGATGAGATTGGAGGTGTTGGTTACAGCTGCCCTGCCCTATAAAAAAAAAAAACACCAGTTCTGGGTTTGCTTTTCACAAGAAGCATTGCCTGATGTGAATGATGCCTCACACAAAAGAGCTCTCAGAAGACCTACGGTTAAGAATTGTTGACTTGCATAAAGCTGTAAAGGGTTATAAAAGTATCTCCAAAAGCCTTGCTGTTCATCAGTCCATGGTAAGACAAATTGTCTATAAATGGAGAAAGTTCAGCACTGCTGCTACTCTCCCTAGGAGTGGCCGTCCTGATGACTGCAAGAGCACAGCGCAGACTGCTCAACGAGGTGAAGAAGAATCCTAGAGTGTCAGCTAAAGACTTACAAAAGTCACTGGCAAACGCTAACATCCCTGTTAGCAAATCTACAACACTAAACAAGAATGGATTTCATGGGAGGATACCACAGAGGAAGCCACTGCTGTCCAAACAAAACATTGCTGCACGTTTACAGTTTGCACAAGAGCATCTGGATGTTCCACAGCAGTACTGGCAAAATATTCTGTGGACAGATGAAACCAAAGTTGAGTTGTTTGGAAGAAACACACAACACTATGTGTGGCGAAAAAGAGGCACAGCACACCAACATCAAAACCTCATCCCAACTGTGAAGTATGGTGGTGGGGGCATCATGGTTTGGGGCTGCTTTGCTGCGTCAGGGCCTGGACGGATTGCTATCATCGAAGGAAAAATGAATTCCCAAGTTTATCAAGACATTTTGCAGGAGTACTTAAGGCCTACTGTCTACCAGCTGAAGCTCAACAGAAGATGGGTGTTGCAACAGGACAATGACCCAAAGCATAGAAGTAAATCAACAACAGAATGGCTTTAACAGAAGAAAATACGCCTGAGCTCAACCCGATTGAGATGCTGTGGCATGACCTCAAGAAAGCGATTCACACCAGACATCCCAAGAATATTGCTGAACTGAAACAGTTCTGTAAAGAGGAATGGTCAAGAATTACTCCTGACCGTTGTGCACGTCTGATCTGCAACTACAGGAAACTCTTGGTTGAAGTTATTGCTGCCAAAGGAGGTTCAACCAGTTATTAAATCTAAGGGTTCACATACTTTTTCCACCTGCACTGTGAATGTTTACATGGTGTGTTCAATAAACACATGGCAACATTTCATTGTTGGTGTGTTATTAGTTTAAGCAGACTGTGATTGTCTATTGTTGTGACTTAGATGATGATCAGGTCACATTTTATGACCAATTTGTGCAGAAATCCATATCATTCCAAAGGGTTCACATACTTTTTCTTGCAACTGTAAATGCTTTGTAACTCAGATTCTATGTTCTTTTGTGGTTTCCTAACTGATGGAACTCCTGTACGACCAAGTACCTCCCGCCCAGTCAGCTTAACCCCTTAAGGACACATGACGTGTAACATGTCATGATTCCCTTTTATTCCAGAAGTTTGGTCCTTAACCCCTTAAGGACACATGACGTGTGTGACACGTCATGATTCCCTTTTATTCCAGAAGTTTGGTCCTTAAGGGGTTAAGGGGTTAATAGCAGCTTCCCGGGACCCTGGAACGCTTCAGCCCCAGTCGTTAGAACTTGACTGTGGTCCCTCGGAGCACTACCAACTGACTAGGCTGCAGCCCTTTCCTTCCAGGCAGGTATTGTCCCTTCTGCCTATTCCGCTGCAGCTTTTCAAGGCGGCTATCCTGAACACTGCCTATAATGTGAGTAAAGCTATTGCCTTTACAGAGGCAATTGCGGCTCTCAGGCTTAGAACTTTTACACTTGTCCGGGGCTATGGGGATCATGCAGCCAGCCAACAGGTCCAAATATTGTCCTGTGTGAATGTTCAGGGATCCCAGTAACAGTTCCAATTGGAACGGACATACAAAGCTTTATTTTTACTTGGGTCTAGCCCATATGAATAATACATCAAGCTTGCTGTGACAAACTTAATAAAATACAAATAACCATGTCAGAAAACATACAGGAAATGTCAGAAAACATACAGGAAATTCTAATAACATTTATAAAGTGGTGGGGAAGACCATATTTAAAACATAATATCTCTTTTGCCTGAAGAATTAGCAATGTGCAAATCTACCCACATATGCAAATTAACAAGCCCTGCTATTAAGGTAGTACATGTAGCTGTTGCTACCAACAGAGGGCACTATAGAGGCTCCATAGCTAAATTCACCTAGTTGGTAGCAAGCATCAGCAGGACAGGAGAGCACAAAAAAACAACAATACACAAATACACTATAAAAACACTGCACCTATAATGGGCACATGGGGATTTTAAGAGAGAAGGTCCAGGGACCTACATAAAATGTTAATCTGAAATTCCTGGTGATGGCGAGTATCGTCACGCTGACATTTAAGCACAATCTCCAGTATACGAAATCCTTGTTTGTTCATTTATTACCTAGTGGCTAGACCATTGTATTTCTGTACTAGTTACCCAGACCCAGCCTGTATTCTACTCTGATTTTGCCTAGCTCTTTGTTCCTGTGTTTCCGTGCACCAGTCCTCGGCTAGCTTCTTACTGTGAGTGGCTTATTATTCCTGAGTTGTTTATTGTTCCAGTTTTCTTTCCTACTCCTGTCCTATACGAATGGTTCAGTTAGTGTTGATATTTCCACTTTCTATTGGAGCGTTTAGTCTGCCCCGCTAAAGTCCGGTAATGTGCATACATTTATGCCTACTGTGTCTTTTTGTTGGGATGTAGCTTGTAACTTGCCGGAGGATCCTTTCAATATGCAGAGACCAGAATAGCTGCCACAGCTATTGGATCCCTACCAGCCTCCTCACAGCTGACCTTGGTGAACCTCAAAGAGAGGTCAATAGCTTTAATAAAGCGAAGACTATATGTAGATGGAGGATGGAGCTACTATATGTGTTCATGGATAAGACATGTATGTGCACGTATGCATGTCTATTTGTCACACAGTAGTGCAAATGAGGTGTTTCAACACATACATATAATGAGTCTTCCCAAGTCTCCAGATCTGCCAATGGCATTTTTCCATAGTACACAGTTCACCATTAAGTTTCATCTGTATATATTTGACATACAGATTTAGATTTAAAACCTCAAATATCAACAAAAGAACAATTTTTACCCACAAGATGATTGTCCTAAATTGTTATAAATTGTCTACATTGAATCTCTTCTGGGTGCAGAATGGTGCAGTGGTTAGTTCAGGGTTATTCCTCATGTCAAGAAAATGAGGATGAAAATGAATGATTTGCCTTTTTATATCCATGTTATATTTTCACATTTTGATTTAAACTCTGTTGGCTTTGCAGTTATTCCAAGTGACCTACTTTAGATTAAGAACTACAAGTTTTAATCAACACGGTAGGAGCTCTCAAAAAGGATCTACCTTGATGTCAGTCAGACTAATTGATGGGTTAATGCGCTCTTGGTAGTCGGGGTCTGTGACGCATCGGATAAAGAAATCACACTTTTCCTGAAGATAGACTGCTGTCTGACTACGGATTAGGCTGTTCCCAAAAATCTCCAAGAAAAGCTCGCTTTTTTCTGGAGGAGGAGAAAAAAATAAAATAAATAAAAACCAATTTTTTGCATGAAAGTAATAGTAACACCATAATATAATATGCCCTTTTTATATCGCGATGGCAATAAATATCAGTCTATGTAATGGGTAGCATATCACAGGGAGAATTCTGCAGAACACTCAATATCTTATTTTTAGACTTGTAGAGACTATTACACAGTGTGAATTATATTAGACTGATTAAAAAATGTGATTAAAAAACAAAACAAAACACAAACAACCTGCTCCCCTCCCCTAGCCCATATTCACCCTTCGAAAAACAATCAATATATGTGTGTGTTAACCATCCACACGTCTGGTGGACATATCAAGTGATCTCCATCATTTGGTCATAGGCTTTTCATTTCTCAAACAGAATCACAGCTGGTCACTAGAGGTGGCTCTGATGCAATATTCCAGATTAAAAATCCTCTGTACACTCTGTATTAGGGAGACATAGTGGGTCTGTTAATTGGATTCATGGTTTCCCCCTCTGTCTGGAATTACCTGTACCTGATGCGTTCTGTTAATTAGAGTTTGATAGTTTTAACGTTAGGAAAGACCGGCATCACAAGGCCACAGACTTGGAGTCTCCAGCGCGAAGCCAAGTCTCTGTCTTTTAAGGTACTGCACATTTTTAATGTATAAACATTAATTCCTGCAGTAGGCTTTATTTAAAGGGTTACTCCAACCACTAAGACCACCCTAGGCAAAGATCCATTTTGCTGCCCCCTCTTGAATGCAACTACACTCTCAGAAGTTTATTCACTAAACTATGAATTCAGTGAATTGGAAATCAAATTGCATAGTTTAAGCAAAAACAGCTGAACAGTGACTGTAGCGGAGTTGGCAAATTCTTCTAAATGGTATAAATTTTGCCATTTGGTTTTTAATTTGGTCTGATCAGCTGTCCCTTTCCTCCATAGTGCCCAATCTCTCTCATAAGCGTTTATCCCTAGCTTTCTCCTTTGTTTCTGTTTCCCAAAGCTTGCAGTCTCTATATTCATGATTTATCTGCTCACTCTATGCCACTGATTCTCTCCAGCCTGTTTCTCTTTATTCCAATAGGGTTATTCAATAACGTGAGAATTGTTGGGAATTCAAGTTGAACTTCTAATTTATGGTCAAAACACCTGTTAACATTCTCCAGATTTGGCTACTCTGCCCTTACACTTACAATTTTTACTTTAGTGAATAACCTGGTAATTATCTTCTGTCAATTTCTCTTCTTTTTTTTCCCTGTCTATTCATTAAGCAGTGAGTTGAAATATAACTTGAAACATTTAGGCCAAAACAAAAGAGTTGTACAAAGTCATCTCAACTTTTTCCTGCTCCCTCCAGAGTGCTTCCTGTGTTCACAGGCAGGGGGCAGCCAGGATACCAGGTTACATCCTCGGGTGCTGGGGATTCCACAGACCCTCTCCCTGAGCAGATGATCTGCACTGCAGCAACAGGGAGGCAGAGGGAGCACAGGATATGGCTGCGCTGGGGGGTGGCTAAACAGCCACTTACCCAGCGCTCCGACCCCAGGCAGGAGAAGCCCGCTGCCCACCCACATGAGCAGCCCACCCAGAAACCTCCCGGTGGGCGCCCCCTGCAGGTCGGCGCCCCAGGCGAATGCCTAATTCACCTTAATGGTAGCGCCGGCCCTGTTCATAGGGGTAGGAGAATGTATGTGCAGTGTTTCAGATTGAAACACTGCACATACTGAGATATTTGTAATTGTGTGCCGGACGTTCTTAGGCAGTCTAGAACTCTGTTCCGGGCAGCCAATGTCAATTCTGTGCATATTTTGCATCGGTCGTCAGCGTGCTCATTTTCTCCCTCGTAGACATCACCTGCAAGGGAAAGATTGATCCCCCTCCCTCCCACTGTCCTTCCTTCCGCCTCCCTTCATTCCCATAATATGTAAGAACCCTCCCATCGCTGGTCAAGAGCACGCGTCAGCATGAGAAGGCTGTGATTGGACAGTGCGAGTCTAATATGTAATGTCAGAGGGGACAAGGAAATCAGCTCCTGGCTCTGAATTCCAAGTGAGTACAAGGTTTTATTTGACTATTATTGTGCAAACTGAGGGGGGGGGGGGGGAGCCTTCTCCATAGTGCCCAACAGGGCATTTTACACAGGAAGGGTACCTTTTCCCCCATAGGGTTGGAGAAACCCTTTAAAATATTTTATAAGATCCTCATTTCTAGGAATAGAATTACCCAAGAATGCAACTATACAGCCTGCACTTACTTTCTCCTCCTCCCTTTTATATCTGTACATTTTATATCTCACTAGGTTGTCCAAATATTTGTTAAATGTTTCTATATATTTATCCTAAATTTTCTAAAATTTAGAACAAAATGTATATAACGGGGATACATTTGGAAAGAAAGAGTGGTATGGCTGGGAACGGCTTGTTTTGCTTCAAACCGATCTGTCTAATAATATGGAAAAAGAACAGACGTTCCAGCAACACGACCAATTAATTTTAGAAAGATGAAGGACTGCAGATCATCATATGATGTGGTTATAATCAACACTGGCAATGAAAGTTACATTTCAGAAATGGCTCACAGAAGCTGATGCAGGCTCTGAAGATTTTAAAGCTCGTCTAGAATGAACTTGTTTTTACCTTGTAAGCCCATTTGTTCTGGATTTTCCAGGGCCAGGTTTAAAAAGAGAATATGCCGAGTCAGCAGCTCCAGATCACTCTCAATTATGTAGAACTAAGGTGCAGAGAAAGAGGAAAAATTATTAGGAAACATGCAGATGGTTAGACAAGAATTCTACAATTGTACTTTTGAGCAATTACTGGTACTTGACTAGAACATTCTGACATGGTCCTTAGACTTGACAAGAGAGTTAACAAAATCACCTATTGTGCAAAGGCATCATGAAAGACCTGGCGCTTCATCCCTAAAACGGACAGTCTGTGGATAATCAAATTGTCAAAACAGTTGGAGATTTCTCAATAAATATTTTGAACCAATTTATTTCTTAACTCATCATTTAATGAATGAGCCATCTAATGACATGGCAGAATAGGGGAAAACTACAAATTGCAAGATAAACTACAACTCCAAGATGCTTTCTCTATTCTGGAACAGTTCAGCATCTCTGCGCTCTGCACAGAGACTCTGAATGCTCCCCATAGAGATGCATTAATTCAATGCATCTCTATGAAGAGATGCTGATTGGCCAGGGCTGCATTTTGCTGCCCATGCACAATATGCTCCCAATGCTTTCCTATGGGAAAATTAGATTATTATTTGATTATCTCAGCCAAAGAAGCAGAGGAGGGAGGAGACAGATGAGATGAGACTGAAGCGGGACTGAAAATAAAGCGAGTAAACCACCTTTTTTTTAATGGCAGGCAAGGGGGGCATGACATCTAAACAGTGCTTTTACAATGATGGTACCAGCAACTATACACTATAGTGTTCCTTTGATGAAGCAGTTTTGGTATATAGATCAGGCCTCTACAGTCTCAGTGCTCGGTTCTGGGAGTTAAATCTTGATTTACATTTATGCAGCACTAGTCACAGCTCCCTGCATTTGACTTGCACAGCCTTCCTAAACACTATCAGGAAAAATATATAATGTTTACACTTATTGTATTGCACAATCTGTTTAGTTGTGCATTGATTACCCCTGCACTGTTAATAGCTTGCTATACCCTGCAGGAGCCTCTTGTGTGTGATTAAAGTTCCATCTAGAGAGCAGAAGATACAAACTTCTAAAATAAATTAAATTCTAAAATAAATTAGTTTTCCTGGCACTGCAGGACCTTCTAGTGCCCCACTACCTCCCACCCCCCATCTCAAGTTGCTGAAGGGGTTAAAACCTCTTCAGTGACTTACCGGAGACCAGCTGGTCAGGCCCCGCCTACGTGCCTATGCTTTCCTATGGAGATATCGGCGACGCTGGAGGTCCTCACATAGCGTGAGGACATCCAGCGTCGTATAACACACTTTTCATGTTCTATGAACACGGAAGTCCCTCTAGTGGCTGTCTAAAAGACAGCCACTAGAGGAGGAGTTAACCCTGCATGGTAAATATTGCAGTTTATGAAAACTGCAGTAATTACACTTGCAGGGTTAAGGGTAGTGGGAGTTAGCACCCAGACCACTCCAATGGGCAGAAGTGGTCTGGGTGCCTGGAGTATCCCTTTAAATCTGATTGATAATAAAAAAAATATTTTTAAAAAAACACTAAAACTGCTTCATTAGGCTAAATTTTGTTGGTGTCCCTTTAATTTTGGTGTCCATGACCACAATCTATCTCTGCAGGATATTTCATTCAGACATCACAAGTGATTGAAGACCAGGTGTATCCACTGACATTAACATAGAAAGCCATTTTTCTGAGCCTCTTGCAAAGAAAAGCTGACTACACATCATAATATTTTTACAGTTGGTTTTCTGTACAGTATTAGAGAGAGAAACACGTATTTAATGTCCATGAACACAATGCATCTCTGCATGTCAGGAACCGACTTCCATGTTGGCATTGACAATTGTCCAACTACTCATTTTCATTACCAACTTACATGAAGCCTTCTTCGTGGCCAGCGACGTGCTTGGCAAATAGTTTTGAGAAGATGTCTGGCATCGCCACCACCCACCAGCAGAATATGCAGTTCTGGTATGTCATCTTCTGTAGAAGACATATGTCTGATAGTACTCTGAAGACCTACAAATAATATAAATTATACAACCTTGTTAACTAGTTTCATAAAAAAAAAAAAAAAAAAAAAAAAGTGTACTGTCTTTCATGACCTGAAATTAAACAAACCACTCTCCAAATAGAAAGAAAATAAATCACTTAAGTAAGCGTTAATTACCCCCAATGTAAAAAATGCATTTAATTATTTGTTTTTCAATGGGAGGATATCTGAAAACAGCTTGTAAAAGTCTCAGATCTCTTGTCTGAAGCCTTCGCAAGCCCTCCCCTTCTAACCCCGCCCAGACTTTCGGTGGCTGTCAAATCACAGACTTCCCAATGGGAAGTCTTTGCAAGGCAGGTGCTCTGATCATTACCTATCCTTTAAATTCATCTTCACTGAGCTAAACAAACCAGTTGTTTGAGGGTCAGCCAGGAGGGGTGTAACCAGGTTAATTTATAAAAGTGCAATTTTTTTTATTGAAAGATGCACTTTTTGTAAAATGACAAAGACGCAAGCTTGAGTGTCCCTTTAACCCCTTGAGGACACATGACATGTGTGACATGTCAGGATTCCCTTTTATTCCAGAAGTTTGGTCCTTAAGGGGTTAAGTACATTTAAGAACTTTCATATCAGACAAAGAGTAGAGGGATCCCTATATCCTATTTTCCATTTTATTAAACATAGAAAATCAGTTACCTGCATACCCTCTGTAGTGCTTATGGTAGTTATGGTGCCAGGAGGGCCATTGCATCCTCCCAGTTCAATGTACTTAAAGATAAACTTAACAAAACCGCCGTTGGGTCTGTTTCTTTTCTCCCATCAGCCTCTGTGAAGTTTGAGTTTTTGGGATAAGCAGTTCAGCCCGCAGTAGGGAACTGCTGAAGAATTGCATGCTAGGTATAGTAGAGCTGCCATCAAACTATTGAGAGCGTCATTTAATTTGACGGAGCCAGTGACCATGCATGTGTGCAGCTGCCAGACATTTTAGCGAAATTAAGCATGGATGTAGAGACTTGCACAGCGTACACCCATATAATGCTTGTACAATGTACAAATATCTGTACAGTCAAAGCAGGACTTTCAAACCTTTCTCCTGTGACATGAAAGTGATTAGTGGAATGCTTATAGTGGAAGCTTCATTTATAAGTAACTAAGTACAAATGAACATGGAGAGAACACCTCTTTGCACAATAACCAATACAATGAGTATAGTCTGTAATGCTGCCACCCTTCCCATGTGTTCCCTATTAAGGGTTCATAAGAATGTAGGGGATTAGAAAAATACCCTCTCTTTCTCAGAAGTCTTTGCCTGAAGCTGAAGGAAGTTAGTGTAGGACACAGCTAAGAGATGTGCCTTGACATGGCAGGTGGGCTTGCATCTAAATGGTCATTGGAGTTACTAAATAACCGACAGTTATTTACATATACATAGGGATTTGGTGGATCCCTATGGTGGGGATCCCTGGTGGTCCAGTGGCGAGAGCGAACTCTAGCCTGCAGGCTAGAGTTCACTCTCGTGAGATCAGAGCATTGCCGCAGTAACCGCGGCAACGCTCAGACCTTGCGAGAGGACCCGGCAGAGCTGCTGGCTAGAGCTCCGCCCGTCCTCTCTCCTGCCTCCCTCCCTCTCCTGCCGGCGGCCGCATCTCAGTGCCTGTGGGCCGGTGAGGGAGATCTTTGATCTCCCCACCGGCCCATGGAGGCACACAGCACGTCCATCGCGGCCCACCGGGCATTTGCCCGGTATGCCTGATGGCCAGTCCAGGCCTGGAATAGTGCTTGAATCTTTATCTACCCATACAGGGACACTATAGTCACAAGAACAACTACTGGCTTTTTGCAGTAAACACTGTTAGAAAAAAAAGTCAGTGTTTATATTACAGCCTAGGGGCACCTCCAGTTGCCACTCCTCAGGTGGCTACTAGAGGTGTTTCTGGGTCAGCGCTCCACTACATTTACAGTTCGCAGTAGTGTTTGACGCCATTCCTCGCCTCCACTACGTCCTACGGAAATTGCTAAGCAGAAGAACATGCATCATCAGTTATTAATAGAACACTGCAGGGGTTATGGTGCCAGTAGTGGCCAAGCAGTGAAACCATTACAGAACAGTTTCACTTCTAACCCAATCCGACTGCCCCTACAATACAGTGCTTGGCTTAATAGAGCCAACAGAAGCTCCTAGAAGGAGCTTGCCAGCTCTCCGAGCTGAAGCAATGATGTGGGGTGCAGTGCCCAACGGACCACAAGTAAGAAGTCAAACTGTGGAGCACTCCTGGAACCATAACTACTATAGCGCAACTGCAGTGATTATGGTGGTTGTAGTGATCCTTTAAAGAGAACAGTGCTACCGCTTGTATTGAATACAGTAATTATGTTAATTATTTGCATAATTCAATAAAAACGACTCAATACCACCTGTAATCAGCAAGCATTTGGGAAAATAGTTCTGATTACAATTTTATAAACACTACAACTCCAGGGGGAAAAGAAAGATTAGCACTCACAATGCTCCTGCAGGTCTAGGGCAGGACTGAAACCCCACCAGCTCGGATACACTTCTTTTAACGCTTCAGCAGCCATTGCACAGTCTGAAATGAACACAAACAGGTCACACAGACAGAATAGAGAGTTTGTCTAAAAGAAAGTAGAACTTTAAAATCCATAAATGTGAAATGCATAGAATTCCATAAACAACCACAATTATTAATAATTGCCACTTGTGACCATCAACCTCTATCCCTTCCTTACCCCACATTTACCAGCCGTTTGCAATGTGATCAGCACACACCCCACCTTGTAACTTTAGGCTGACAGGTGATTGTCCAATCGGGCGCTGGGATTTTATGATTGACAGGAAGAGCGGCTAATAGGAAGGCATGGAATGTTGCACTGGGCGAGCAGTGGCAACACGTTCGGTTGTAAGAACACTGAAGCTTTGCTGTCTCCATGGTAACCCAGACAGGCTAGCAATGAATGCGCGGCACCTGTTGTTTCTGCTGTAATGTCAAGAAAGCCAGCCTACAGCCTGCTAACTGCTCATTTATTCATCTGGGTTTATTAAACTGTTTAATTACCATACTATTATTATTTTTTTAGAGGTTTTTTTCTTAGTACAGCACAAATCTATCGAGCAAAACTAGCTCCACAGGGGGATTGTGTAAAATTAAAATCTGAATTAAAATAAAGTTAGAAAAAAGTAGCTGATCTTTAAAAAAAAAAAAAAAAAAATTCCAACTCAGATATAGTCATGGTGTGACTATTTTAACCTAAATGTTAAAATTCATATTTCACGTTGCTGCAACCTATGGCTTAGTGAATAAACCCTTAAATGTTCCTCGATACAGGATATGGGTACTGTATATGAAGCAAAATTAATGTTGATTTTGATGTTTTTAGTTTCCTTAAAGGGACGCTTCAAGGGATTGTGTAATACCGTTCTGACAAACGCTTTTATAATGCATTTTATAGATTTATAAAATGCATAAAAAAATAGGCCACTAGGGGCAGGGTCAGTGCAAATATTTCTGGCTACTCAGGTGATGATGCATATTGTCCGTCTCCCAACCCACGTCTTCATGTCTTTTGTGGGTTTTTTTTATGTCCTCTTTTGAATCATATCCCATTTGCTCATTGTGTCTTGATACCGAGAAAACTAGCAGAAGCCAAACACAGAGAAATGGATGCAGGTCTTCATGAAGTAAGAAGTCTTTATTAACATACCGATCGGGCCTCAGATGAACTCCTGTTCCAAAAATATCTGAGAGACCAACACATGGTGTACATTCCTTATATAGCACTATAACTCCTCCCATTAATAGCTACACCCACATATACCTTTAACCAATCAATGAGCAGAATATAGACTTGTACATCTGGTCAAACCACATGGCTCATCCAAGACAAAGGAAATAAGTGCAATTTCAGTTCCTGCATTCCTGCACATGCTCAGTACATTGATGACAGTATCCTAGCTAGGTGTAGCTAACTAACTGACACAACACACATATGCCACATGGAAATCTTGGCCTACTAAATTTTGACCATGCTGGATTCCCATCACATTCCCCCCTTTGATGCCTCTGATATAACAGTATTCCAGATGCATCACCAATCACAGTTTACCTACATCTCTCAAGTAGCCTCTGAACCAGAGTAGACCTTGTAAGCATCTTAAAACTCCTTCAACATTCCTCATCCTGAATATATTCTCTTTGGGCTATCATATCTATAGACAACCATAACATGAGCAGCTGTCTTTCTCTCTATAGTACTCTCTATAATACTACGTAAAGATCTCACCACTAATGGAATTAGACAGGGCAGAAAAAGACATAAGAATATGATAAACACTACTCCTCCTACTAGTGCCTTAATCCCTCCAAACTGCTCATACCAACTTACAAACCAACTATTAGGATTATACCCATTCCAGACCTGAGTCGGTACATGCACAAGTTTAACCATGTGACTAGTAAGTTCAGCCACTGTCTGTAATCTTACAATACGGTTGAGCATATATATTGGGGTTCTATATCCATAGGTGCCATCGTCTGCCCAAGTAGCAGGTCCATAGTAATTTATGATACGTTGGGGAGGCCACTCATCATCTTCCCAACTACCTATATTCAAGGATGCTCTCTTCCATTTATGATTTACATCATTAACCTTAACTCCCAAGGTCTCTCCTGTCTCAATTGGCAACAAGAAGAAGGATGGCTTGAGCATACCTAATACACATGCCCCTTCCCAATCTTGTGGTAACTCCGAATAAGCTTTCTTACCACAGATCCAGTATAAATTTGCTGGGGCTTTCCAACTAGATGTAGCAGATAAGTCAAACCATACCGCCTTTAAATGAGTGTAATTGGCAAACGGATTAGTAGGCTCCGAGACATTTGTAGCTGACCACCAAGTAGTATTTTTAGTATTAACGTTATAGGCTTTTTGTCCCAAGCAAGTTAGCTCACCTACAGACATGCTATACATTGTCCCTTTCCTACAAAACACAAAAATGCACATGTGTTTTGTACTTATGATATTGAAGATATTGAGGAGTCTTCGCACTTCCTAATTGGGGTATTTATATATTTTTATATAATTCTCTCTACTTTCATAGCCACCAGGGTTCTTTTTGCTTTTTCGCAAATCACTATTTTTTGTCTAAATATTGTCCCTTTCCTGGCTATACAAACATGACCTATAATGGAGGTTTTTAACCGCCATTCCGATTTACTTCTAGTACTTACTTGATGATCAGACTGAAAAGGTATCTGTTGTTCATATGTCTCAGAGCCAGGGTACCATATTTCCTTTGCCTGCCATGGCCACTGGTCTCCCATATTAGTACCTCCACACACATAGCAATTAGTTACATTAAGACTACCCGCAATACTCTCAGCCAAATCAATAAATAGGTTCCTAGAACTATGGGGAATTTTATCCTCCACACTCATCTCCTCATAAAAGGAATGGAAAACCTGATGAGTTTGAGTTACTACTGTCTCAGTTTCAAGACCTACATATATTATTGTTCCTGGATCTACTCCTGTACCATATATTTTGAAACCCAAATAGATTCCCAAACGTATCAATGAAGTGCTGTGGATTGGAAATGATAATATGCACAGGGTTACACTCCATAGTTTTACAATACGGTGCAGTGGGCAACCTTTCGATAATTTTATCTTGATCCACGGTTTTTCCCCAAGTTGCAAATTAAAATCTCTATTCGGGCAATCAGGATCAGTAGATCTTTTACTGGGACATAAGTATTTATCATTAAACCCATAAGTTCGTTCCCATTTAAGATTACCACATACATTCCAAGGTTTTATACTACCAGAAATCGCCTTACATGCATCAAATAGCAGAACACCCGTAGAATGTATGGTATTTATCACAGTCCTATTTATCAAAGTTCCCTGGGAATTACTATTCCTAATTACCAACCAAATTGTACGGGGTTGGAATTGGGGATCGAAACATTTAGACTCTCCTGATATTGGCTTGCACACGCTATAATCAATATCCAAATATCTACATTTAGATACAGATCCCTTACATTCATACTGTGAGTGCCAGATGAGAGTTTGGGATATTTGGTTACCTGTTTTAGTAGTCTTAATGCAACTATCGCAATTCGGTATGTCTGTACTCTTACCTTCCTGAAAAATCACACAAATACCTTAACACACAATATAACACATCATTTTAAAATTCCTAATTTTTCTTCGACTGTGCGACGGCACCCCAGCTTCCCGTTTGTGAGGGCTGCAAGGATGTTGTTCTTCTGATCCTCACTTTCCTTCACAGAGGTCCCTTCGAGACACTCTGGCTATGAAACGTAGGTAGGTGGATATATAGGAACTGGTGCTTCACCAAATGGCCTCCCAGAATAAGTGCGACTCTTAAGAACCGGTCTAGCTGCGCCTATCACAGTTATAGTTTTCTCAGAAGGAGGAGTCACCACGGAGTGTTCAGCACCAGTGTCTATCATAAAAGAACTTCTCTTTCCCCCTATTGCTACATCGACCATATGCTCCGCTTGACCAAGGGGGATGGAGCCCGATCGGTATCAATAGTCTTCCATGATAGTGTCAGCCAGACCCACAAAATCTCTATCCTCTCTTTCTCTAGGTCTCTGCGTGGGTGGATAGTATCTGTCTCCTTGAACACTTCCTCTACTATTCCCACCATTCCCTCTAATACTTCCTCTTCCTCTATAACTACCACTATAACCTCCTCGTACCCTTCTCTCTCTTTGTCTATCACCTTCATACTGCTCTCTCTGTGGACACTCACTCTTCCAATGTCCCTCCTTTCTATAATACGCACATTGATTCCTTCTTAAAGGTCCCTTGCTCAGCCTATTCTCGTCTCCTCTATTCACTTCCCTTCCCTGTCTTTCTACACTTGAGATAGCTACCGCTAGCATATCTGCCTTTTTCCTCATTTTACGTTCTTCCTCCCGCTTTACCTCAGTCTCCCTATTCATATATACTTTATTTGCAACCTCCATTAGCTGTGATATGGACATCCCTACAAATCCCTCTAATTTCTGTAATTTCCTTTTAATATCACCTTGGGTCTGGCTGACAAATGCTGAATTAATCATCCTAGAATTCTCAGGAGCTCTGGATTAAAAGGAGTATACAACCTATATGACTCCAATAATCTCTCATAAAAGGTACTAGGTGACTCATCAACCTTTTGCAACACCTCAGCCGTCTTTGACATATTAATTGCCTTCTTCCCTCCTGCCTTCATGCCAGCAATTATGGCTTCCCGATAAGCCCTTAGTGGAGGCATATCAGCACCATTCACGTTCCAATTTGGATCGACATTTGGATAATAGGCTGCAGCCCATGCAACTGGATTGGCATGATTTTGAGTACGGGCCGTTTCCTCAAGCACTTTAATAGCCGCTTGATTAATTCGGGTCCTTTCCTCACAATTAAATAAAGTTAATAATAATTGCTGGCAATCGGCCCAGGTGGGATTATGTGTTTGGATAATAGAAGTAACCAAATCTGTCATAACTTGAGGTTTGTCAGTATATGAAGAGTTATGAGTCTTCCAGTTAAATAAATCAGTCATAGTGAAGGGGACATATACAAACGCTGGATCTGCCTGTTGTATTTGGCCATTCTCATCCACGTGTGTTGGGCCTGATGTAAGTCGGAGGGGCATTTGGTAATGTCGGGGTTGGAGGGCACCAGTCATCTGTCGGGTTAATATGGGACTTCGGCGAGAGTGTTTTATAATAAGTTCCGGTCTAGGAGTAGTAAGGTAGTTGGAAGGGGGTGAGCTAATTCTACTAGTGCATTTGGTGGATGGAAAAAAATAAATTAAAAATGTTAAACAAAAACCTACCAGTAGGTGTCACCAAAGGGTAAGTAATTGTATAAAAATAATCTTTATGGGTCTAATAATAAAACTTAACTTTTAATATATTTATACATAAAATAAAACCTTATAGCAATCCTACTTCTGTCTATTGTATGTCAGTATAGAGTTAAAGATGATTATACGTCATTAATATTTTAAACAATGTAAATCAATGTACCTCCCGAAGATAGCCAGTAGGTGGCCCTAGAGTGCCTCCCTAAAGTCTAATGAAGCAGATAAACTTTAATTATGTGCTTATTTTATTATTGCTTATTTTAATCACTGTTCACCCTGATATCTCGGCTTGAATAAAGCTTTAGTTCTATGGTAAATGAAACATCTCAATTTGTATTTTAGTAAAGGGGATATTTTGAACAAAGCTGGGAGGGGCCCATCCAGTAACTAAAAAAGGATAAAAGTGTACTCTAGCATCTTATACCATTGATCTTTTCTTACAGTTGTATTTAAGACTGTTCAGTAGTTTTAGTGCTATTTCAATGATTATGGTACAATGTCATTGCTGAGAATTATCTAATCCAATAAACTCAGTTACTATTATTAAGAATTCTCCTCACAATTTAACTGTTAATAATATTCAATACTAAAATACACTCCTACCAAAAAGGAAGTCAGTTTAAATTTACAAAGAATCAGTGGGGGTTGGTTGGAATCAGTGGGGGTTGGTACAGAAGAGTTTGAAACAAAAGAACGGATAGGTATGTGGGTAGGCGGGGACAATAGAGCAGGGAGAATGCAAAAAACAGTTACACTAGTATTAGCTTGGGAGGAAGAGTGGGGGAATGGCTACTCTGGCGCTGGAGGATGAATAGGGGGTTGGAAATCAAATGCAAGGGGGGAGGTGTCCAAACTAGGTGAAATTAAGGCCTTAGTGGACAAACAGGTTCTGGCTACCATGGACTCCATTGTTCCTCTTAGCACAGCTTCATCCATTTAGCAGTGTTTCAACAATCTGTATACATAAACTACTGTGTAGCCCCATAATATTATTTATAACAATGTAAACCTGCTGTATTAAATCTGGATCAAGGATCCACAGGAACACTGGTTACCAGAACAGGCCTTCCTCTGCTACACAGAGTATTTTAATCTTTTGGGGGGCAGTGTTACACCATAATCACAAACAGCATATTCCTTTATAAAGTTTTTCATCATACACGACAAGGGATCAACAATCTTTGAGTCAGACGCACCCATACTGGCAACGGAGCATCTAATACAAAGAAACACAATACCCAAAACACACTTCCAACAGTCACACTCGTTTCCCTGGCAAACAGCACCATGTGGCACAGTTGCTAAGCCAAACATACACATGATAACACGCAAAGAATTCTCATACATACAGTGATATCACAACGTCTCACTCACAAAGATTTTACCAAACACTAGATACTTATCTCTGTAACTATAAATCGTCTCCACAATTATCTGTACTATAAATCAACTTTTAACTAACCAACTATATCACATTCTAGTAATCTCATCTTTACAGTCAGTGGTTATGGTACAGTTAGTAAGTGGTTATAATACAGTTTTAAAGTCACAGATCAGTTAGTAACAGTTATGGTATTATACATATAACATAAGACAGCAATTGTTAGTAATTTTTACACAATGTCAGTGGTTATGGTACATGTCAGTGGTTATGGTACCGTGCGCTATTTTACAATTATACACACAATTTAAACTCCCACTAGACGGCAGAGCTCAAGCTTTCTAGCAGGACATACAATTTAACCAATTCACCAACTACAATATATTTAACAACATTTACAATAATCCCAACTATTCTAACTGGCCAGCACCTCGAGAGCTTTCGATCTATTTGTACACCAGAGATTCGATAAGTATTCGCTGCCCAGACACCACATATAGCAAACTAGAGGGCAGAATTTACACCAATACCCTTCTAGTCTATATACGCTATCAATAATCTAGTGGCTGGATATACAACAAAGCACACTTAGTTGAGATAGGGTGAAATCTAGCAAACTATAATATACAACCGAGTCTGCTAGTTTCGCCGATCTCCCCGAACTAGCAACCAAAATTTACACCTAGCATGCTAGTCAAGGCAGGACATCGGTGTCTGACCTGAGCTATTTACACCAAAACTCAGTCTGACTATACCACCTATATTAGACGGGCTGACTACAGAGCGTCTAATGTCCAGATAAGCAGTGCGCCTTTGCTTCTTCCTTCCAGAGGCAGATTCCAATAACCGGTTCCAAATATAAAACCCCTTGTGGGTCTACCGCTCTAACGGTATCAGTCTTACCTGTTAGTTCCTGGCCCTGGGTTCACATTCAATCGACGGGGCACCCCGGTACTCACTGCGCAGAAGCCAATGATCTCCTGAACAAAAGGCCAGTGGCGCCGAGACGAAAGGAGGTTCATGCAGAGGTCCATGGTGCTGCCGTGGAGAACGTTGGTAAAAAGCTTTACCGTATCAAATCTCTGTGCCAGCTTCTGTGCGATGAGAAGTTCCCGGCTCAATGCACCAATTATGTTACCGAGTAAACTAGCAGAAGCCAAACACAGAGAAATGGATGCAAGTCTTCAGGAAGTAAGAAGTCTTTATTAACATACTGATCGGGCCTCAGATGAACTCCTGTTCCAAAAATATCTGAGAGACCAACACATGGTGTACATTCCTTATATAGCACTATAACTCCTCCCATTAATAGCTACACCCACATATCCCTTTAACCAATCAATGAGCAGAATATAGACTTGTACATCTGGTCAAACCATATGGCTCATCCAAGACAAAGGAAATAAGTGCAATTTCAGTTCCTGCATTCCTGCACATGCTCAGTACATTGATGACAGTATCCTAGCTACGTGTAGCTAACTAACTGACACAACACACATATGCCACGTGGAAATCTTGGCCTACTAAATTTTGACCATGCTGGATTCCCATCACAGTCTTACACACCTTTTAGTGTGTCTTATCCTGTATTTTGTGTGTCTTACAACCCCACCTTGTGTATCTCTTACTTCCCCCTAGCTTCATTGTCATCTCTTACTACCCTCCAGCCCCTCGTGTATTTCTTACTTCCCCCAGCTCCGTTGTGTGTCTCTTACTCCCCCCCAGTTCCCCTTGTATATCTCTTACACTCCTCCAGCCCCTTGTGTACCTCTTACTATGCCCAGACCCTTTTGTGTGTTTCTTACTTCCTCACCAGTCCCTATGTGTATCCTGTGGATCTCTGCCTGTCTCTTTCTTCTACACAGCATCTTTATCTGTCCCTTTCTTCCCCAGTCCCTTTATGTGTCCCTCTTTCCCCCCAGCCTTTTTATGTGGCTCTTTTAGGGGCGGAAGTGGGGGATTGGGGCATTAGTGAGGGCTTGAGGCTGTAGTGAGGGTTAGGGACTGTGGTGGGGGATTTGAGCTGTAGTGGGGATAGGGGCAATAGTGAGGTACAAGAACAGTAGTGTGCGATAGGAGGTGTAGTGGGTGATAGTGGCTGTAGTAGAGTAAAAAGGCTGTAGCGGGGAAAGGATTGAGACTGTAGTGAGGGGGTTAGGGTTGAATTGGTGGGTTAATAGATGTAGTGTGGGTTAGGGGTAGTAGCATGGGCGTCCACAGGGGGGGCCCTGTGGACGCCCATTTTTCAGCTTGTGCTGTGGACGCTGGATTTTTCAGCTTGTGCTGCTATTTTTCGTGTGAGATTTTACAATACAGTGCAATACCGGCGCTGTGTATGGAGAGAGACAGGGATAGGAAGCTATATCTTATCTCTGCTTCTCTCTCCTGACTGAGTCCGCAGGGGAGCAGCACATGCAGTCAGCAACTCAGATCAGGTAAGTGAAGGGGGGGTGGAAGGGCAGGCTATAGATCAGGGAAGAAAGGCAGGGGGGGCAGCCTACAGAGCAGTTAAGCAAGGCGGGGTGGCAGCCTATAGATCAGGGAAGTGAGGCAGGGGGGCAGCCTAAAGATCAGGGAAGTGAGGGATGGGGGGGGGGGGCGAGAGGCAGCCTATAGAATATCAGGTAAGTGAGGGATGGAGGGGTGCAGCATACAGATCAGGTAAGTGAGGGATGGGGGGAGGCAGCCTATAGATCAGGTAATTTAGGGATGGGGGAGACAGCCTACATGAATGGTCAGCAAGGAGCAGGAAGGTAAAGTAAGAGAAGGAGCAGAAAGGAAAAGGAAAAGAAATGAGCAGGAAGGGACATCAAGGAGCAGAAGGGGGCAGCAAGGAGCTGGAAGGGACAGCAAGGAGCACAAAGGTAAAGTAGGAGAAGGAGCACAAAGTAACAGAAATGAGCAGGAAGGGGCAGCAAGAAGCAGGAAGGGGCAGATAGGACATGGAAGGGTCAGCAAGGAGCAGGAAGGGGCAGCAAGGAGCAGGAATGATCAGCAAAGAGAAGGAAGGGGCAGCAAGGAGCAGGAAGGGGCAGCAAGGAGCTGGAAGGTAAAGCAGCACAAAGGTAAAGTAGGAGCAGAAAGGCGCAGAAAGGGTCAACAAGGAGCTGGAAAGGGCAACGAGGAGCAGAAAGGGACAGAAGGAGCACAAAGGTAAAGTAGGAGAAGGAATTGATATGAGCAGGAAAGGACAACAACGAGCAGAAAGGGTCAGCAATGAGCTGGAAGGGGCAGGAGGAGCACAAACGTAAAGTAGGAGAAGGAGCAGAAATTAGCAGGAAGGGTCTGCAAAGAGCAGAAACGGACAGAAGGAGCACAAAGGTAAAGAAGCAGAAATAATCAGAAGGAGCACCAAGGTAAAGTAGGAGAAGGAGCAGAAAAGGGTAACTAGGAGCACAAAGAGACAGCAAGGAGCACAAAGGTAAAGTAGGAGAAGGAGCAGAAAGGGTCTGCAAGGAGCACAAAGTGATCAGAAAGAGAAAGGAGCAGAAGGGCGCAAAATAAGCAGAAAGTAGCAGAAAGGTAAAGGAGCCAAGGAGGAGAGAAGACAGTGTCAGAATAAAAAGAAGACTGTGTCAAATGAAGGAGAAGAAAAGGAGATTGGAGCAGGAAGGAAGGACTTTATTCTGGACACCACATAAGGCTTTGGTACCGGCCTGGCAGGGAAACTTTGGACCTTCTCATCTCCCCAGGTAAAAAAAAGAAACATCAGTGTTAATGTGTTCACTTTTATTTACTGAGTGTCAGGAAGCACAGAGTGCCGCTGGGTAGGGGTGTCGCTGATTGGCTAGAGTGGTCAGCTGGCACTCTAAGCCAATTAGTAGCTCCCCATTCATAAAAAAGTAAAGCATTTTAAGTAAAAGAGAGCACCCAGGGGCTTCCTGGCATCATAGCATTTTAATTTAGATGAAGTTGTTATGGTGACCAGAATGTTCCTTTAATTTGCTTAAAAGAACACTATAGTGTCAGGAATACAAACATGTATTCCTGACACCATAGTTGTGAAAATGCTATTCACCCTAGCTTTATGTGATAATGACTATGCCCCTTGCCTTTCATGACACTGACACAATTATGCCCCCCCCCCCCCCCCCCCTGGAAAAATTCCTGCGGACGCCCATGGGTAGTAGTAGTGGGATATAAAGGCAATCATGGGGAGTTAAGAGTTGTAGTACGGGGATCGAAGCTGAAGTTGGGTTAGAAGTTGTAGTAGGGGATTGGGGCAGTACTGGGTGTTAGGGGCTCTAGTGGGGTGTTAGAGGCTGAAGTGGGGGGGGAGAGGGGTAGGTGGTCTTGTGGGACAGATAACTAGCTCTAATAAAATACAAAATGCAGTTTCTGCCCCCCCTCCTTGATACTTACCTTTGGAAATGTAGCTTGTCAGAGCATTGCTGTGGTAAGCCATGGCTCAGCCCAGGCTCAACTCCATTCAAAGCCATGCTGTTTAACCCATGTGTGACATGTCATGATTCCCTTTTATTCCAGAAGTTTGGTCCTTAAGGGGTTAAAGCAGGGAGTAGGGATATGACGTGTGTTGTGCTCTGTCCCTCCACTCAGCCTCCACCATTAACACTGAGTCTGAGGCTGGGCTGAGGGACATTGCTCTTTCTTGGCCACAGTACAGTAGGGGGAAGGGAGAGGAGCACATACAGCAACATGCTGGGTTTATTATTAGCCGTGAGTGCCCTGTTCTGGCTAGGTACAGAACAAGATACTCTGGGATAATAATAGCTGCAAGTACCAGGAGAGAGGGACCTGTTTAATGTGGGCTCATTCAAACATCACAAGGGATATGGCCCATTTTCAGAAGGCCATTGACTGGGCTGACAACAGACAGGATGCCCTAGATGATTATTGGAGGCGGTATAATCGGAAGATAAGGGGAGTCCGTGGGGAAAGCAGACATGCCCCAGTTTATCTGGAGGTTCATCACGGCCTTCCTAGCCCCTAAGAACGCCAAAGATGTGAAGTTAGATGGCATATTCCACTTGCCGAGGCTGGTGGGTGCACTGCTTTGGATCTCCTGTTTCAGTCCCTGCAAGACAAAGCCCTGCTCCAGGTGGCAGTAAGGGGGAAGACCCCAATATCTTTCGAGGGAGACCAATTTGTGATCTTTCCAGACCTCATGAGGAACACTCTCAACTGGCGTACATCACTGCGACCTTTAGTGCAAACATTATGGGTCAGACATTCCCTATCGTTGGGGAGTACCCAGAACCTTCATGATTACAACACAGGGCATGATCCGCAGAGCCGGGACTTTCCAAGAATTGGAAAACCTTATGCACATCCTGGACCTTGACCCACCTGCTGGGACTGTTGTGGTAGGCTCTCGCATATTGATCCAGTGACAATCCAGGAGTTCACTCCTTGAGCAGCGCCATCCCACTCAACATCCAGAGCAGTAACCTAAATAAAGGGCTATCACGAGGGGTGGAAGTCCCTGGTCATGAGTCTCGGCACACACAGAGACTTACAGCAAGATGCCACCGATGAGCTCCTTTTACCTCTTTTGTTCTTGTCCATCACCACAGTATTAAAGATCACTAATAATATAGCATAATCGCAACTAATACGTGGGGCAACTAACTTAATGGATAGCATGCTCCTTTGTACGTGCTCATAATTGCACCTGCTTACACGGGCACACCACTTTGCCTGGTTGACAACTAGGATAATCCTCTAGACACAGAAACCTTCCCCCACATATACTCTCCTTAGTTAGTTGAGCACATAGCTCGGTCACATTACACTCTTATGGAGGAGGAACACCCAAAATTGGGGCAGCCAACTATACAGTCTCCTATGCTCTCACTCAGTACGCCATGGAACACACTAGCATGTCGCTACTCTCTGAAGTTTTTTTCATAAAATATAACCCTCATTCCCTGCTCTGATGTTCTCATACATTGCTTTGCCTCTACTCCACTTTTGTTTCATATTAAGTCATAACTGTGTTGATCTGTGCTTTGTACCTAATTGATTGCTCAAACATGCTACCATAAAGTGTAGAATAAGGCAAAATAAAGAATAAAACAAAAACAAAAACAACAACAGTTATATGGAGGGGACACTACCAGTTGGGCAAAATCTAGATCAAAACACAACCCTGAAGTTGAGCCAGCCCATGATCACAGTGGTCGAAAGGGGAGCCAGGCTCTCAGTAGTGGTGGTCCCAACAGCGGCTGTGACCCCTGCGACTGCGAAAGTTACGCCATTGTGTGGAGCGCTTTTATACACTCAAACACACCAACAAGTTGGCACTCCTAGAAAAGAGATACATTAATATAGAAAAGGGGAACAGAGGTGTTTGGGACCAAAATAAAGACTGTTCCTTCTAATTAGGGACACTTAAGAGGTTAGCTGGGCAATGATGATTTTCTTTTTAGCTTGACTATTTTGTTTTAAATTTATCACCACATTGCGTTGATTTTTTTTTTTTTTTTAAATAAGCCCCATAAGTTATTTCTCAAGGAGCCGACGTCCTATGAAACTAAAGGGACAATCTAAGTACAAAAATCTCTTTTTTTTATTGAAGTGATTTTGTTGCATAAATGCTGTGTTGACATGTTACAAACCCACCCAGTAGAAGTCTGGGGACTACTAATTGCCTGCCTGCAATAAAAATATTAATTTAATCCCCAGTACATCTTTGGTTACGCATTTTGCTCTATTTAAAAATAAAATAAAATCCACATGTAACACTTAACAACACACTCAGTTTCCCTATAGCATAAATGCGCTGGAATCTAGAGTAAAATTAAGTTGTGTTTCCATGGAAATATAACAAGTAAAGTCCCAACATTTTACAGTCTGACCTCAGAAATCATGTAAATGTGTAGATCTGAATTAATTAGCCTGAAAGTTATGTATTGTATTTGTCCGCCTCACTAGTGTTCCGTCAGGAGATAATTAACATTCCAAAATCTTTTCACGTAATCTGGTGACAACTAGGGAGCTTCACGTTTTATGATAAATTCTTCCTTTGCCTATTGCTTGGTTCATAAAATAATATTGCAAAATGTAAAAGGCAAGAGAAAAGCTTAAACATTGATATGTCAGATGCTATCAATCTTCACTTTGTTAGTAATGTCGCATACATATAAGAAAAGGTACATACACACAGTCACATACACACAGATCAAGGGAGAAAGGTGAGTTGATCCTTTCTTCCATTCCTCCTTCCCTATCCTCCCTATTTTACCTGCCTTGTAAAGACTTCTCATTGAGCTGCATTACGAAGTCTGTGATTGGACAGCCACAGAAAGTCTGGGCAGGGAATAAAGGGGAGGGCTTGCCAAGGCTTCAGACAAGAAATCTAAATATATACCCTCAATGAAATAAAGAAATACTACTAAATATTATTTTTTACATTTTTATTTTGGCAGTGGAGTGTTCTTTTACCACTTATTCCCATGTCCTTAACCCCATTTGATTATCCACTTATCCCATTTCATTGCCCCACATTTCATTAACCCCCTTCTCCCATTCCCTTAACAACATTTAAATAACCCTATCCCTTCATCTCCCCTATTTTATCACTACATCATCCCATGTCCTTACTATTTTACTTACTATTTTATCTCCTTACCCTGGCAGTGTAGTGGTAGTGGTATGCTGGGGGCTGTGGGGTGTAGCATAAACCACATTTCAATAACCCTATCCCTTCATCTCCCCTATTTTATCACTGCATCATCCCATATCCTTACTATTTTACTTACTATTTTATCGCCTTACCCTGGCAGTGTATTGGTAGTGGTATACTGGGTACTGTGGGGGAGTAACATAAAAGGAACACTAAAGTATTAGAAATACAAATGTGGATTCCTAATGCCGTTGTGTCCTAGTCACCACTTAGCTACCCCCTACCCTTTACTGTAAGGAGTAAAAAAGTATTTTCTCACCTTTTCTCCTAGGCTGCGCTGCTTTCTCAACAGCTGGCCCCGTTTTCTTGGTTGAGATCATTTCTCTTGATGATCCTCAGCCAATCAAATGCTTTCCCATAGGGAAACATGGAAGGCCAAGTGCACATGCGCAGCAAAACCCCACGCTGTGCCAATTAGATAGTCTTTATGAGAACATCTGACTGAATTAGACAAATTTTACTCAGCTCTAGTGGCTGACATTGTGACACTAACTACATTTTAACCCGGCAATGGAAATATTGCTGCTGTATGACAGCACCCAGAACTATTTATTGAGTTTAAGGCATCTGGATCCCTGTGGTGACACTTTAAGCTGTTCTTCTTTCAGCAGATCTTGTAGCCACTGTTCCAAAACACACTGTGTCCCAGCCTCCATCAATTGGTCCTTTATCGAGGCAGGATGTCCTGAGAGAAGCAAGCTTCCCCACGGCTGTGGCAAATCTGTAATTACTGACATTCTGGCACCTCATTTCATTCTCAGCCAGCCATGCAAACAAGACTAACAGCCAATCTTACTGAGATTCAAACTTATAAGACTGGTAATGAACCAATTGCATAAATCAGCCTCGACAGAATTAGCCAATCAATAGCTAGACTAACATTGTTTTTATTTCCTGTCTTCACTACATCGTGTCTTTGTATAGTCAGACATTAAATGACGTTTGTAAGCATCTTATGGATGGGGAAATAAGTAAATGAGATTTATGGATGGGGATTCACTATATTCTACAAGTTTTCAAGAGTTTTATATATGCTGTTAAAGTTTGTCTATTATGGCACACATAACTTTGTTTTAAATGATAGAGGGAGGATTTTTATCTCTACGTTATGCTAGTAGAATTGGTTGGATTTTCATTTCTACGTTATGCCAGCAGAACTGGTATGAAAATCACAGATTCTTCTATAAATAAAAAAATTCAAAAATATCGTCCTGACCTCAGTCGTCAATCAACTGTCAGCATTGAGGGCTATGTCGACGTGTTGTAGTTGCTTTGATTATTGCTCTAACAAGGACATCTTGTTCTTGCTAGATGAGTATAGAAAATAAGTCTTTGTTAAGATGTCAATATGCTGGCAATGAAGGTAGCATTTTATCTTTATGGGGAGGACGTCTCTGCTTCGGGAAGCATTTCCAAACAGGTTGAATAGTGTAAGAGCAGAATGGGAGATAACACCTATTATATTGAAGCCAAATTTCACTTTTATCACTGTCAAGAATATATTTGAATAATAAAATGTAAAACTATCCATGTGAGAAATGGAAAAAAAACAACCTTATTTTGTTTTTGTGTTTTTTTTTTTATATTCTTTATTTTTATTGTGCAGCATATAACAATAAGCTTGCTTTGCCTTAACAGCAAATGCAAGCGCACGTCAAACAAATGTAACAAGTGTGTGGCAGATAAAGTCAAGCACTTTTATGATATTAAACAATTCAGACTAATCAGACTAATGTGTCCATGGTGATGTGCTACGATGACTTTTAACATATCGGGTACCATGGCTCGGGAATGTGTGATTTAGTTGAGTATGACATATGTTTTACATTAGAGTGTAATGTTAAGAGGTCGCAGTTATTACCCCCACTAGAATAGGATGGCACGCGTCGGGAAGGCACCTGCGTGTAGCAATACCTCTTAGGGACACGGAGCCCTTCTCTGGGTCTGCACTTAAGATGCGTTGTCGTGTTATCAGTACTTGGTGAGGGGTGATGGGGGGGATGGCCTCCGTTACAGTTCTCAGCGACTAATGGCGCAGTGTGAGCCTGATGAGTGGGCCTAGGGGAGAAAACAAACTTTTTTTTCCCAGGTGTGTGTGGTGTGCGAGACAGTATAAAATAAATGGTATAAAATAAACTGTATGAAGTAAACAGTGTAAAATAAACTAAGAACAGTCTATGGCAACTTTATCCTATATGCGGTATGCAGTGGTGCAGACCGGCGGGCCCGTCGTGGGTTTGAAAGTCCGAGTGTTGGGCGGCTTTGCTCAGGTTCCGTCCCCGGCATGCACTCTGCGTGGTGTGGAGTGGGGGTGATCTCCGGTATATTGGAGGGGTTCAGACGTGCCAGGTCCGTCGTTGCTGTCTTTCCCAGTCCGAGTAGATTCAGGTGTTGCAGATGGTTTTCCAGCTCTTGGAAATTCTGAGCCTTATATGTCAAGCCCTGGTGTGTAAAGGACAGAGCCCTTGGGAACCCCCAGCTGTAGGTGATGCCTTTAGCTCTTAGGATTATCAGTAAGGGACGCAGGGACTTACGCCACGCCATGGCACTTCTGGTGAGGTCTGGAAATAGCGATAAGGCAGAGTCTTCAAACAGCAGGGAAGTATGTCCCCAGGCCGCTGTGCGAATCGAGGTGACGTCTTGCATGGATTGGAATCTAATTATCAGGTCTGCTGTCGCCTCTGTTGGTGCGGACGCCGGTTTCGGCAGCCGGAACATGCTCTCAACCTTGGCTGCCTTGGCTTGTTTTGGAGGTAACAGCGTGTTAAGCAGGCGGCGCACATAGTGCGGCAGGTCGGTCAGGCTCACCGAGTCCGGGATTCCCCACGCTTTCAAGTTCTTTCTCCGTCTTTGGTCTTCCAGTGCCTCGGTTCTGTCTGCCATGGCTTTTTGTTGCCCTTGGAGTTCCTCCAATTTGCGTTCCACAGTGGTGAGTCTTGTATCTTGTGTGCTTGTTGTAGCCTCTAATTGGGTAATCTTGGTCGCGGCGCCTTCAATGGCATCTTTATAATAGGCCATATCAGCCGCTATGTTCGCTCTCAATTCAGAGAGCATGTCTTTCAATTGGGCCGCTGTGACCGGGTCCCCGTTGGCTGGCGGCTTAGCTTTAGGCGCTGCTGGCGGGTCAGGCGAGGCTACCTCTCCAGGGTCGTAGGCGAGGTCCTCCGAGGAGTACGAGGAACCTTCATCTCTCGGCGCCATTTTGTCCCATGCAGATTTTTGAGGGCCCCGGAGCAATTCCCCGATATCTCGGCTAAAAGGCCTTTATCTGCCCGCTGTTTTTTATTTTTCCGACCCATTGCGCCGTCAGGCACTTAGGTGGTAGTTTCCTGTCGGTTGCTGGTCTCAGTTCCACTTAATTACCACAATATTTAGTAGCATGAGCACCGAGCTCAGGATGGTACGACCACTCTGTTCTGCTGCTAGCTCCGCCTCCTACATAAGATATTTTGTGCTCGTTATTGTGTTTTTTAATGAATGTGTTGTTTGTGTTTGATTGTTTTCTGAATTCATTCTTGTGAGCATCGATTGGAGCCCGATTCTAAGAGGCAACACGAACGGCAGATTCCTTTTCTCTGAGTCACCGCATGACAAGATATTTTATAAAAAAAATAAAAAATTTCCAAGTGAAAACAAAAACAAGCAGCATTTCAAGCTAATCCCCTCCAGATTAATTAAATACATTTTTTATTGCCTTCATTAAATTCTGACGACTGAAATGGGTCATTAACCACTTAACTGATCTGGAGAATAGCTGTGAATTCTATGAGCAGCCAAGGAGAAGACACTTGTCATAAATGATTCACAGCTGACGAGCGTTCTGCTGCCTCGTGAATCTTTCTTCATGTATTCTGTGCCCCACAGTCATTTAAAATATAAATAAAGCAAAAATGGCACAGTAAAAAAAAGCCATTGATACCAGGGCATAAAAGCATTCTACTTGTAGTGTTAACAGTTTTTTTTTCAAATAATTCAGATGTTTATAAAATATTTGTAAACATGTACAGGTATGCTATTAACATGCCTCTTGTGTTTAAGACATTATTTCCCACAATGCCCCTGGCCTCGTGTTTCTGTTTGCCATCATAATGTGCCTTCTTTTAAATGTTTGCAACTTATGTAACACATGCTAGCCTCCCAGGATTAGCATCTAGTCTGCTTTTTGCATTTGTAGCTAGCGATAAATGTCACTCTGTCATGGCAATCATATTTTGTACAGATCTCACATCACTTAACCTCAGGCCCCCTGAAAAGCTATTAGTTCAGTGGGATAATTCCGATTTAGTTCCCTGGTGTCCCGCATCCAAGAACAACAAGAGACTGTCCTTCGTCAGCATAGCGTGAGAGCAGCATTAGATGGGCTCTCGCTGTGAACAGGTACCAGGACCATGGAAACATATATTTTAGCAGCACTCTCTGCTTGGTCCTGCATGTTGAGGCCCCCTTTCCACATTGCATCATGATGTCCCACCCTGTCCCAATCTCATATCTTCCAATATTGGGAGTTATGCAACTTTTCCTTCTAAGGTTCCTTATAGCAGGAACAGGGGGTAAATGGTCCCTGACTTGGGTTTCAGACCTGTCCAGCTATGTGGTCTCCTCCATTACCAGGGACCATTGACACCTTCCAGGCATGTATCGACTCCTCTGCCTGTGCAGAGGAGCCATTCAAAGTTTTAATAAGGAATGTCACTCACCAATCAAGATAGGGGATCAACACAATGGTGCCAAACAGACCAGGGCGACTACCACTCCCTCATGAATTGTAGACCAAAGAAAGAAAAGTGAGGCACAGATAGGCTCTATCCCAAACTGCAGACTTTATTGAAGTTGAACAGGGAATGTTTTGTCACACACAGGAGGCTTTCCCAAACCATAATGTGATTTATCTTTCAGGCCCATATTAACCCCTGGCTGTGCCATTTGTAAACAGACACACCCTAATGCACCCATCAAGTAGGCCAATTTGATCAGTACCATGTGTATTATTTAATGTTGAGGGCGGCACAAAGTGATACAGCTGCCCACAACACATTGCTGCTGCTTAACATTGGTGGTATAGTGCAACATTATAGGCAGGCAATGTGTCGACCTGTCTGCCTGTTCTCTGTGCAATTATTTTACTGAACGGAGCTTGTAAATAGACGGGGATACACTTGAATCTGCTCACTGAAAGTATACCGTGGAGAGTAGCCAGACACAGAGCTTTCTTCTTCTTCTGCATCTCTCACCGGACCACCAGGGATTACGATTTCCCCTCTCTGGTCTAATGTAAGCCATAGGGATGAGGAATAAACTTAAGTTCATTTAGGTTTTGTATTTAAAATGTTTGTTTCAACTGCCCAACCACCCACTACAGCCTCTATCCACCTGCTATAGTTACTAACCCATCCATACCCCCACTACATACCCTACCCTCACCGCAGCCCCTGATCCCACCACAGCAAGCCCTGATCATTCCACTATAGTCCCTGTATAGTCCTGACATATGAATCACATCTACTGCCCATCTGTGTGACTGCACCTAGAGGTATTACTAGGCAGTGATGTAAAACACTGCCCTTTTTTTTTGGAAAAAGCAGCGTTTACATTAAAAAGGCTACAGGAACATTCTATAGACACCATAACCACTACATAAATCTGTAGTTGTTCTGGTGACTATAGTGTCTCTTTAAGTATGCTGAGGCTTGTCTTGGTAGTGTTTAGTGCAGTTCAGTCAATAGTCAGACTCAAGATCCCAGTGAGACCATCCATCAATGGCATCTTGAGTCTAGCATTCTTTAGAAGCTAAGACAGAAACCCCTCCTGCTTACTTCTGTTGACAGAGAGCAGCATCCAACTGTATCCTCAGAAGTTATGTCAGACTTATATAAACATTCTAAAATTCTGTGTAATTGCCCTGTTGTGCTCTAGTTTGTGCTTCCCAATACGTTCTTTGTTCAGTGTGTTCTCTCGTATACTGACCAGACTTGGTAGACTATCCTGATCTCTATACTCCAAGACCCGGCCTGGTCTTACCTTCTTGTGTACTTCTAGATCCTCTGACCTGATAGTAGCATAGGTTCGAATTTCTATACATTGATATGCACACCCACAGACATATGCACTGACATAGACCATCCCTCCTAACATTGACAAAAAGAAAAACTTAATGAGGTGTGAGTGGAGGTGTGCTCCGGGGTGGGCTATTCTGTGAAATTTTAGGTGATTTAATAATAACAATTTATCTAACTAAAATGTAATGAAGAACAATAACAATGTATTCTATTTACAAAGACTGATTTCTAATCCAAATGTCCCTGATGCCCAACCCCAATCAAATGAGAGAATGGGGATCCCAGGAACTCTGTTATGCATGGTAAGTTTCCTGCTTCTTGAAATTTGTGGTGGTATATGAGTACAGGGCCGGCCTTAGGGGTGTGCAAGCTGTGCGGCCGCACAGGGCGCCATGGAGCAGGAGGCGCCCTGCGGGCGCATAGCTCACACGGCAGGGGCTTATTAGCTGCGAGGCAAACAAGGCATTTGCCTTGGGCGGCATTTTCCAGGGGGCGGCAAAAAAAGCCGCCCCCAAATGCCCAAGGCAAATGTCTTGTTAGCCTTGCGGCTAACAGACATGCTGGGCTGCTGGGCTGGTTGCTGGGCGGTCGGGCGGCGTGGTAGGCGGCTGGCGAGGGAGCACTTCCTCTGAGCTGTCTGCTCAGCTCCCTCGCGCGCCGCAGAGTGAGGCTGGGAGCCGGAATATGACGTCATATTCCGGCTCCCAGCCTCACTCTGAGGCGCGCGAGGGAGCTGCGCAGACAGCTCAGAGGAAGTGCTGCCTCACCAGCCACCCGCCCGCCCGCCAGCCAGTGCCGCTCGCCCAGCAGCCACTGGACCACCAGGGAGGAAGAGACACCCCCCCCCAGCATTCCCAAAGGTAAGGAGGCTGGGGGTGGGAGAGGGTGTTTAAATAAATTTTAAAAAATGTGTTAATGTGGGTGAGTGTGTGTGTCTGTTAGTGTGTGTGTCTGTTATTGTGTGTGTCTGTTAGTGTGTGTCTGTGTCTGTTAGTGTGTGTCTGTTAGTGTGTTTCTGTTAGTGTGTGTCTGTGTCTGTTAGTGTGTATCTGTTAGTGTGTTTCTGTTAGTGTGTTTGCCTGTGAGTGTGTGTGTATGTGTGACTGTGTGTGTGTGGCTGTCTGCCTGTGTGTGTGACTGTTTGCCTATGTGTGTGTGTGTGTGTGTGTGTGTGACTGTCTGCGTGTGTGTGTGTGGCTGTCTGCCTGTGTGTGTGTGGCTGTCTGCCAGTGTGTGTTTGACTGTTTGTCTGTGTGTGTGACTGTCTGTGTGTGTGTGTGTGTGTGTGTGTGACTGTGTGTGTGACTGTGTGTGTGGCTGTTTGCCTCTGTGTGTTTGGCTGTTTGCCTCTGTGTGTTTGTGCGTGGCTGTCTGTGTGTGACTGCCAGCCTGTGTGTGTGGCTGTCTGCCTGTGTGTGTTTGTGTGTGTGGCTGTCTGCCTGTGTGTGTGTGTGTTTGTGTGTGTGACTGCCTATGTGTGACTGTCTGGGCAGACTAGATGGGCCGAATGGTTCTTATCTGCCGTCACATTCTATGTCTATGTGTGTGTGTGTGTTTGTGTGTGGCTGTCTGTGTATGACTGCCTGAGTGTGTGTGTGTGTGTGTGTGTGTGTGTGTATGGCTGTCTGCCTGTGTGTGTGTGACAGGGTGTGTGGGAAGGGGGAAGGAGTGGGCGAGGGGGGGACGGGAAGGGGGGCGCTGTGAAGATTTTTCGCACAGGGTGCCCAAATGCCTAAGGCCGGCCCTGTATGAGTATATAGTCGGACTGGGGGACACCAAGCACCATGACCACATAGTACACAGAGGCAAACCTAGCTACCTGTTCCTTACATAAATTATGTTCAGGGGTTCAATAACCTCTGCAGTACCTCAATAGAAGACCCATTAGGCCACCAAATGAGTTATTTTGTATGTATAGTTCTGTAACATCTGGAGTGCGGAGAACTGCCTGCCCTTGTTCTAGAATATATCTTACCACTGCCCATGGCATCTGGATAAGGGGTATTGTTCAGATTTCATCCTTTTGTTTTTATTATTTGCATCACTAATAATAAATAAGGTACTCACTGGTATATTAGTTAATGCGAGAGGAGGATTTGGTTCTTGATAGCTGAGATTATTTATGTTCATTACCGGTTTTAACTGTTTTTTTTTTTTGTTTGATGTGGGTGCATCCCACAAAATCTGAACCTAAAACTTATTGCACACCAAGTTTTTCCAGTGATTTGAAATATGTTAGTGTAACTTACAGTGTTTAACGCTAATTCCGTCCACCTTGATGCTCTCCTGGAGTTTCTGCCTATGAATATAACATTGAGTCAGAGAGGGGACGATGTAAAGCTAGTTAGACCAAATACAGGTCAGATAACGACTGGAAAATACAACGATTTACAAGGCCAGATATCAGGTTCCTGTAGACACAGAATTCTAAGGACACACACTGCCTCACACTCAAAAAAAAAAAAAAGAAAAAAGAAGAATCAGACAAGGTGAGTTTAATTAATTTATTAATTGGACATTGCAAGCATAAATAAACATATTTAAAAATTATATACCTAGGGTTAAGGTTAAGAGATTTTTTTTCAAGTTTAGGCTTGTGAATAAGTGATGGGTTTGTCTTGGTTTTGAGTTGGGTTACATTTAGGGTTAGGAAAACGTGTTGTGTAGTTTGAAAGATTATTTGCAAAGTATTCACTGACCCATGTCTTCAGTAGTCCAATCAGCCTCCCATAATTGATATTAGAGATGCAGAATGTTGTAAAAAAGTGTGCATCACTCAATACTATCCCTGCTCCTCCTGCATGGCATTTCCTGTGTGAGAGGCTGTTAGTGAGGAGATGGGAAATGATCCCTTAAACTTCCTGTCCAGCCTCACACGCAGACACTGGAGGAGCAAGGGCAGCACTAAGTTTACCACCTTCTAAACACAATTCCTGCAGCTCTGCTATCGAGCGTAGGTGGCTGAGTGGGCTATATAGAACACTGTAAAAGGCTTCTTATCTCACCACCAGTCCACGTCAAGGGACAGTCCAGGCACCAAAGTTATAAAACCAGCTGAATTACAGGAAAAACCTTTCTTCGTTTACTTGCGGCCTCAACTCCAGTTCCACAGGGGAATTAAATATGTAAGACAACGTGGACACTTACATGATTAAATGGATCCCAGATCCTAATATTGGTGCTGGATTAATCACATATGTAGAAATCACCAAAGCCATGTTGATAAAGCATCAAGACAGGCGTGAAATGTGTCCAGAGTTACTGTATATTTTTTCATATTTTTGTCCCCCCCCCCACCCTCCCCTCCCTCTGGCAGGTGCAGGTTTTTCCCTTTCTGTACCATTGCATTTTTTGTATTTTTTTTACATTTTGGACTGCTCTGAAGGAGAAAAGGTCTGCACTAATTGACGTGTTTGAAGAGTTTGGATTACACGTGTGAGGTATGCATATATTTTCATTTTGTTAATTATCTTTCTGTAATAAACTATGCACTTTCCATGATCTACCTGGTGGATTATTCAGAGATCCCGATCAGTGTGGACTATTTAGCTGTTTTTGTGATTACCCCAGGCACCAATATTACTTTATTGCATTTAATAGATTTTTGCATCGTTAATATGCTGTATTTTTTGCATGCTCAAATCTTTATAACTTTTGCACAAAATAAATCAATGTTTTGTTTAATGTTGCCCCATAAGCCTGCCTTTTTAGCCACACACCCTTATGCCAGAAAGACTTCCTTATCTAATGTATGCACACAACCCCAACAGCACTGAGTGAGCTGCTTTTAATTCACAACCTGTCTGCAGACAGTCAGAGAAACTGCAAACAGGCAGTGCTATCCTTACTATATGCCTCCCTGGGTGTCCACTCCTTCTAATGCAGGTTGTTTCGTTGTTCAGATCAATCAGTACTGTCAATGACTGTGGCCCCTGGGATATATTGCCCTTTAAACACACTATTTGGGCATATTGGATTTTCAATGCACTGTTTCTTTTAACTGGAACAGATTCAAACATGTGGCGGCAGCCATCTTAAATTATGCAGCAGTGTTTTGCCGTTGAGTGTATGGAACTGTTTTGGGCATGGGACCATGTGCACGGTGGGGCAAAAATAAGACTTCCAGGAAATTCCTGAATTCCTGAACCAATCTGGGTGATTTTTGGATATGTTGTTCACCCAGATCGGGGCTATTAGTGGATGTGGCGGATTTTGTGGGGATATGTTGTATTTTGGGATACTTTTTGGGGTTTGTAAAAATTTGTTTTTTTCTGCTTGAGTTAATTGAGTTAGTCCATTGTCTTAGTTAATTGTATCCCAGGCAGAGGGGAGAGCTTGTGTGCTGTATGTGGGAGTGTCGAACATTGTTGTATTGTTCTGATTGGTTTGTGTGTCTGTGTTTCATCAGGCCCAGGGGGTGTGCCTCTGGCCTGAGGAATTGTATAAATTGTAAGTGCTGGTTTCCATTAAACAGACCTGCTTGACCCCTTCTTGAAGCCTTGGCTCATGTTTGGGGGATGGGATAACTACACTCTTGGGGATTGCTATAATCACAATACTCCCCTGAGTATAAACTCTTGTAAGAGCTTGTTCCTGCTACACTCTCTGAAACAGGAGAGGTCTGCCTACTGGAAGCTGGATCCTGGTCTTGGGTCCAGGGTGGGCCGAGGACGGCGAGACCCCGGCGCAGCTGCATCGCTTAAAGTGGGGTCTGCAGTGCTTATGGTGTCTGGTGGAGTGTTTGGAGTCCTCGGTAAGCCCTAGGAGCATCGATTGGCAGAGGTACTTGGTCGGAGTGCCAGCGGCCCGTCACAGAAATCTTTTTCTGGAGTAAGGGATGTGGCTAAAGAGGCACTCTTATGGTGCAGAATTTTGCTATACAAATTTGAGCATGAACAAAACAAACAATACAGCCTATTATTGAGGACAAAACCCATAATATGCTTCAAAGTTGTATTGGTAACCAAAGTAGTCCCCCTAGTGGACATGCACCTGCAGACAGATGCCTACTGTGCCTAATGGAAATCTCATGGGAAATCATAATTACAACCAGATATTTATTGAATTGAATTTAACCTACTTAAATTGAGGACATGAAGGATAATCCGTCTGTCGGTTTGTCCTGTCCTTCACACTTGCTTCCTGTGAACTCTCTCCACATCCCCCTTTATGCCCCTCTTCTCTTCCACTTTTGCTTTCTTTTCACTTTCCATTCTTTGGCCATAACTTTCTGAATCGTTTAAATTATGAGTCAAAATAACACACCAACCTTTGACTATAGTATCCGATCTCAACAGAATATTTATTATTTTGACCAGTTGAACTTTAATATTCAGTGCCATTCTTTTGATAATCATCAGTGTCAATACTACTCTTTATATCGATAAAAATATTAATTGCAAAAAGATATATATTTTTTTTAAACTGGAGGTCTGAGCACATGCTCACCTGAGTATGCATTTCATTTTTTTACCATAAAAAAAGTTGTTTGGTATTTACCATTGACTTGCTCAGCAGACGTTTGTTTCCTGTGTTAAAAGAAGCTTTTTAGATTCAAATAAGTCTAACTGAGTTTCACCTATGACCTTACACTTTGGTTACCTGGAACAAAAACTTCTGTTCGTTACCTTGTTAACATGCTGTTATGTTGTGACACTCCCGATACACACATGGATCCATTAACATTTTTTTTGCATTGAACTGTGTACATATTATAGAATAAAATATTTTATTGTACTGTAGAACATCAGAAGTATTGAATGAAATAAAAATATATAATAAGGGATGACACGTTTTTTTTAAATATATAGCTTTCATTTATTCATTAACAGACAGCGTTTCATTCAAATACATCATTAATATTAAAATATGTTCAAAAGGGAACCTTTATAAAGCGTTACTGCTATTACAAGGGATTCCAAGAAAACTACAGAAGGAGAGATGGGTCAAAAAGCTCTGGTTGGTTCATCCACATTGGTCAACTTACAAGAGTATTTTGGCTGTTTAAATATGGTGGCATATGTCTATATATACACACGCGCACACATAGACATATTTGGCATATGATTTGAAATTTGTAAATCAGGTTACAAAACTGATAGGAAGAGAGCATTACAAATGGCCTTTGAAAAAACGTTGAAATAATTTAAACAACACTGGGTATAGTAGTTTAAAATTAACAATTAACCCTTGCTAGCAACAGAGATGAGCGATACCTACAATGTATAAAGGAATGATTTGGATTTTTATACAAAAAAAGCTAACATTTATTAATGAAGGCTGAATTAAAACATCTAATTGACTGCAAAGGTCAAAGATTTGAGTTTTTTTGCTCCTTAATAAACTATATGTATAAGAGAGAAAGAGTCATGGCACAGGAAATACAAGTTAATACACACCGTTAGTGCCATAAGATAACTTATTGTGGATGAACATACCCAAGAGCTTCACACACACATTGCTACTTAGTTTTCTATTATCTGACATGTCCAAAAAAGCGATTTGTACAAGAAAAATGTCATGTGTCTTTAAGGGCTGTAGGGTTTTATGCCACTATGAAATAGGATACAGTAAATTCAGAAAACCATGTGGTCAAAATCTTAGAAATGTCAATGGTCAGTAAGTATGAAAGGTATGTGATACAGTTTAGAAGAATTCATTGAGGTTCTAAAAGCAACAACAAAAAATGAAAAGGCCAAAAAAAAAAAAAAGTCAAATCTTTATGCGAATGAGACAGGGACATAAAAAACACAAATAAAATGTAATTTATGAAAAAAACATAAAATCGAGGAGATCAATGGATGGAAGGAATTAGAAAGACAGAGCCAAACTGCAAGGAGTGTCACAATATCATCACCACAAAAAGTTCTACTAAAGTATCAAAAGAGATAAAATTTGGTCCAGTTAATTATGTACACAAAAATGTAACAAATTTGCAAAGTTGATACCTTCAGATATCACTGTAGTGCTAGATATCGTTATCTGTAAACCCTGGTTATTGTTGTACCTTATTTATTGCCTGCCCGTGGCAATTTTGACAGCAAAGGAAACATAACTCTCTATTGCAAAGTCTTAAGCTCAGAGCTTTGCCCCACTTCAAGGTCCTCTAACATTTTCTTTCAAGGGACATTACACAAAGACAGATTTCTATTGGGCTTAGTACCCCACACATCCACTATAGGTGGAGATGACCACATGAAAGCATAAATTCAGGAGGGTCTCTGTGAGCGGTTTAAGCAGTAAGTATTGCAGTTAGCATGTTAATCTCCCATGTTAAAATTAATGTAGGTCCCACCGATATTGGGGAACTGCGACGTAGTGGTGGGCTTAACACCATATGGCCATATGGTGTAACTGAATCTCCATATTTGTTTGCTAAAATAGCTTATTAAGTAGCCTTGTAAAATTTGAAACTGTGTTTTGTGTGTGTGTGCGTGTGCGTGCGTGTGCTGTTCCTTAATCTGTATTTTTATTACACAAAGACAAAACAGAAGATTAAGTAGTTTTAGGAAATTAATGACAATACACTCTGGTTAACAATGCTTTAAATCTGGCAAATACAGCTACAGTTAGTAGACAACAGATATTATAAAGTATATATGAAGTGAATATATAGATATATGTATTTTGGACATTATTGACATGTTAGTGTCACTAGTAATATTTATTACTTTCCGCGTAGGTCACAATTATCTGAAAAAAAAATAATGTAACTGCCTTGGGAAGTATGGAGAATTGTTTGAGACTTCCTCGTGCCAACAAAAATAGAAAGATTGAACTTGAAAGTGTTGTGTCATTGTCCATTGACCCTATAAACTAATTATGTAGGAAATTGCAAATGTTTTTTCCATTTAATAAAGTGCATTACGTTGAGTTCATAACCCTTTTCTGCACTTACATCCTATTGTTGAATGTAAGTGGAAATCACTAAGAAGATTGTGCTAAGCGGAAGCAGTGATAAAGTGCGTAAATTGATGATGTTGGTCAGAAGTAATAATGTGTGTCGATGGCACAGATTGTCAACCATAGCAGTGACGACATATGGGAACTAAATTTGCCATGATGCTCCCTTTAGTATAAGATAGGACTGCTGAAAATCATGCAAAACATAGTTGACAAACTTAATTGCTAAGATTAGCCATGATTGTTCTCTAATGTCACTTATCCACCAGTTGGAAAAAATGATGGTTGGATGTATCCTGTGTGGGTTTCTGTTTATGGAAATGCATGTATTGTTCACTGTAGTCAGTTTTCTGCGATATAACCAGAATACTCATGTTTTCTACTGCTGTTCTACATATGACTCATGTTCTGGCACTTGAGATGTACGGTGGACTTTGATTAGCTTATATAAAGAAGTGTTAGTATGGATTCAGTTAAGACAATCGTGGACATCAGAGCAATGATCAGCAGCTGAACTTTGTCTTAGGATATAAAAAGTGGCGGAAAAGGGCTGAAGGGCAGGGAGATGTTTCCCCTGAGCTCTAGTTAGTGAGGTAGGCAGAGAGACCAGAGGCTACCTGCGGTCAGCATTCTCTGTACAGATAGAGAGATTGAACCAGATGCTGGAGAATTAATAAGAAAGACCAGTGAAGGCTCTTGAGATATATAATATTTTATATATATAAATATATATACAATGTCTAGGCTGCTCCTATTGTTTGGGCATTAATGTATTTCATATATTTTTTTTCTATAAAACAATAATGACATATATTTAGATTGTATTTAATTATAGCATTCAGTTAAAGACAGTTTGTTCATTAAACTGTGAATTGTGTAGAATTAATAAAGGAAGTGATTTTTTTTTAAAATAGGTCAACTTGAAAAAATGTCCAACTAAATTATTTTTCTAGTTTTGTTTGGCTAGCCTTAGGCAGTTAAAGTGCTTGCATGCCTGGGTACCTGTGACAATGTCCCTCACTACTGCAAAAAGTAAATTTGTACTTTAGCAATATCAACGCATTCCATAGTTGGAAAACATTCATTGGCTGAGCACTGACATGCTCAGCCAATGAATGATGTCCGAATATGTACAGAATTGAGATTGCTAATGTGGAAGTGTGACATCTGCAATAACAATTTGCTGAGCAAGGGGCTGGTTTAACATACAACCACTTCTCCATAACCCCTATAAATTCACAATTTTGTTTGTCAATCAACCTTGCTTAATGAACAAACCCCACATTTGCAGGTTATTTAGCTGCTATATAATTATTATATTTTATTTTTCAGTACATATAATTAAACCACAGAATCTACAAAAAATGGAAAAGAGATTTACAGTCTCTCAAATGATACTACTGTTTTTCCTGCATGTGATCAAGTAATAATTCATGTTGACGTGCTTCCTTGCACGCTATTTGGTCATATAAATTCAGCCGTGAGTTCAGAATTGATTGAGTGTTTTTATGAAAATAAAGGTTATGGAATACAACAGCTATTTCTTTCCAGCTCTTGTTCTGATATTGATTGTCTTCAATTTAAGAATGTTTTGAATGATATATGAGTTCTGTAAGTCTGAATGTGGATATTGAGACCTCAGCTTTGTTAAAAAGGACTTTGCTATGTGGGGGGCCCCCATCCAATTTTCTATAACTTTTCACCCCTTATGTTCCCATTCTCCTCTTCCCATGAACTGTAAAAAATAAACAGTGAATATAATGTTGATTGTCACAAAGAGACCTCTGGAAGCAGAAATGCTTTATTATATACCCTTCCCATATTCTGAATTGTTACATTATTATTGTATTTTTTAATTGTGACACCCCCAACAATGGTACAAATGGTGGCTCATCAAAGAGGCATAATCCTTTCTCTATTTGTACATCTCCTAATCATTCAGCAATCAGTATGTGGAGTAATTAATTTGGATTCTTTTTTTGTTTAAAGGTGCTGAGCCTCCTTTGAAATCTATTCACCCTTTAAAGACACAGCTTCAGAAATAAAAAAGACCAGCTTGATGACGGGACATTTCCGTCATGTGTCCTTAAGGGGATAAATGGATAAGTGCAAATTACAACAAAGCTCACTGTATTGCTATGGATTTGAGTCTCTCGTGTCCTATCAACTTTCCGTTCCGCTGTCAGTTCATCCACTAAGTGATGCCACAGCAGGGAAATTAGGCTGGTCAAACGTAACCAACAATGACCGAAACAATTCAACAGAGGCCTCATCCACAATTTGTAAACAATAAATTCTGGGATATATTAGATCATGCAATGTATATTAAATATGTGTACAATGCTTAATTTAATCATCAGAAAATATTTGTATATATCAGTAGAACAGCGGGGAATCGCACCTTTATAGAACTAACTAAAGTAAGAAATACAAAAGTGAAAACTTCATAAGAAGGATGAAAAATGTACACGTTTTTTTCAATTTATTCAGTATTGGTAGGTGGCACTAGTAAATCCTGAATTACATTTTTAAGACTAGCTTGTACTATTGTCCTATAATCCACAGTAATACGGACGCTGCAAGCTCTGTGCGAATGTCATATCTCGAACATCACCTGAATGAATTTGCCAAGATTTTTTTCTTCACCTATAAAATTTTAAAGCAAAGTCGATAATGCCATTTTCTGGTCAGAATCAATAACTAATGTAAACAGTTTAAATGATTATTTTTCA